>NC_133347.1:23181951-23781951 GCF_030506205.2 Paramisgurnus dabryanus | reverse complement strand
TCTAAGTACACTTAAACTAACGCCAATTGCTAGTCGTATCTCTCAAATCCTCAGCTGATGTATTATTCACTATCTAACTGGGATTGGGCCGATCCTAGCCTGATTTCAGTCCTTACGGTAACTACGGATACAACGATATTACTTGCAGTGTCAACATTTACCGAACAACACAGAATAAAATCAAATATAACAATTTATTAACCAGGTAGGTAAAACATAATTCAGAAGCCAATTTACATTCCAATTCGAATACGAAAATCAAACGAAAACCCATTGCATACCTGGTAATGAGATGAAGATCTGGTTACAGATTCCTCAAAGTAAAATAACAATACATGATGCTGTGCAAGGACAGCATCATGGGGGTGCATTTCTCGATATTGAAAGTCCCGCCTAAATCTTCTACCCATCTCCTTAAATAGCCAGAGAATAAAGCATATAGGAATTTGGTACTGATTGGTTGTTCTAGAACTAAGGGCTGTCCTTAATTTGTATACAGTGGGTGATTGGTTTATGCTTAGAATGGGAGGTGTCTATCAACATTGAATGAAGTTTCACATATACTTTAACATTGAATTCTGTTGTTATATGAGTGAGACCATCGTAACCACTTGCAATGAGACATTTCAATAGAGAACAAATAAGATACAGATTTTAGATTCTTTGTGCATGTAGCATTTCATATACAGTTTGCTTTTAGAGAAAAGAATACAAATGTATGACACCCTAAAGGTGTGTCTTTGAAACCCAAATGTGTCTCAGTGGGAAGTCCACTGTGAATCGTGGAGAGAGGCTTTTCCCGCGCACTCACTTTGCCCCCATGCAGTGTCCTTTGGGGAGGTGCTATCTTATTTAGGAAATTGTCTTACACATGGAATTTATATTCATTTTGTAATACCGAACACTCTTTCATTTAATTTATTTATTTAAAAGGGACAATACATATTAAGAAAACATAATAGCTTTTCAGCCATATGAATATGCCAGAATTAGCCCCCAGGCTATTTTACATCTGTAGTCCCTTGCCAGGTCACCAACAGTGCTTAATGACAAACAAAACATTTAACTATGAATTAACATAAGTCAGACATCACAATAATGAACAAAATCAACACAAACTCCTGTTTACACTAAACAACACGAAATACCACAGTTAACAAAACATAGCCTCTAACATCATAGACAGACTCATGACATAGAATACATATCTAGACATACACATGGATTGAATTGTTATTCTACATAAATAAATATATTCCTCTATTCCCTCAGTGTTCACAAATTTGATGTGTATTTAGCCATAGTTTCAGATGGTTCTTAAAACTGATATAGTTCGGACATTCTCTAACATCAACAGGTAGCGTGTTCCAGATCTCTGACCCTTTGATTGATAATGCATATTGTCCAAATGTTGTGCGTCTATACGGCACAATACAATCTCCTCTCATAGCAGCCCTGGTTACATTTGTTCCTCTACCCATGTTTTTCAATTTAATATATTCACTTAGTGGGGGTGGAGCAAGTCCATTTAAGATCTTATAGGTAGCACAGGCATATTTAAACTTTGGAAAATTTGCAAAACTTAAAAGATTGTGTTTCTGCAAAATTAAGCAGTGATGATATGACAATGGTTTTCTGTCTAAAATTTTAATGGCTCGTTTGAATAAAGACTCCATTGGTTTAAGCGTTGTGGCATTTGTAAGTGACCAGTTGGTAAAGCCGTATTCCATATGGGACAAGATCATAGCATGGAGAAACATTCTGGCTGTTTTATATGACAAAGATCTTAAATGCGCATGTTCCTTATTGTACATCGAGGCTTTACAATTTAGTTTCTTTCATGTCGTTTTAATAATTTAATTCAATCTTTTTTACTTTAAATGTTCTGTTACATTTACATGTGCGTTAAACACCGCGAAACAATTTGGCTATATTTTTAAATAGTTTTTGAAAAGATTACCTTTTTCTGATATGCATGAAAAGGAGTCATTTGGACAAATAACGCTAGTCCTCGGGACTTTTTGGCTGTGTGATTGAAAAAAATCAAAAATTATCTTCTGAGACATTGCGAAGCTGATAGATAGGCAACAGATAGCCTAGTAATTCGTTCTATGTGGCTGTGAGTGTGCGTGCTTGTGTGTTATGCTTATACGTTTACGCAGCTTATCAGCTGAATCGCAATCACATCTGATTGGCTAATACACACTGAAATAAATTAAATTATTTTAAAATTACTAAATTAATAATTCTCTCTTCATCACACAGCCCAAACATGACATACAAAATGTCTTGGAACAGTAACAAACAACAATCAGAAATATTTATAAGCTATCATTTTATGGTCACTGCAGTTTTAAATCTTTGCCACCAGGGGGTGCTGCAGCACCTGCAGCACACCCACTTCCCGTGCCCATGGTACAGTGGAAGTCCTTATATGGGCACTTAAAGCAGAATTACACCAAGCAAGAGCTAAGATGATATCAACGTAACCAAAAAAGTGTGTTTTTAACTTGTTCAGATTCCCAAAGAACCCAGCCTTTTGAAACAATGTTTATAGTTTGTTTATCCAGGGTAGCAGCTGAGTTGTGCATGTGTGTTTGTTTAAAGCAACACTATGAAGTTTCCATGTAAAAATGACTTACAGCTCCCCATGTGGTTGAAAAGCGCAACAGTGCCTGGTATCAGACACTCTTCTGCAGGCAGGGGGAGGGGTGGGGCTGTGTTTCCTACCCTCCACCGCCACTTTCAGAGTGTGCTTGTAGCAGCTAGGAGGCTGCTCAGGTTGCAGCAACAGTACAATTTGTCCAGTTAAAAGTTGTTCTATCACTGAAATAATTTTGGAGACATTATTTAAAGGTAAAAAAACTACATAGTGTTGGTTTAAAGTGCAGCTATTTCATTGCTAAATACAATGTTATTTTGTGTATTTAATGTGTTCACATGGTTTATTGTTAAAAAACAAATTTTTTCAACATACCGTACATTTTTGTAGCTCCAGATTTCCCTCTCTTCCTAAAGTGCACTGATTTTGTACAAAACTCACAAATAAAAAAAACGCTTTGTCCCTGATTGGCCATGCAGCTAATCTGTACGTTGTGATTGGCCTGAATACCTCTGACGTCAGAGGAATTATGATAATGGCTGTTTCTCAATTCTAAGAACGCAACGGACTTGCGTTCTCGTGAAGATTGGTCTTGCCAGGCGACCTTGGAAGAACGAACTCAGAAGGTCGCGACAACACAGAACGCACAGCTGTGAGAATTGAGATGTGTGCGATCTTCCTGTTGGTCACGTGACCTCCCCAGATTTCAGCGCGTAAGTTTGCACTCGATGCATCCTCGATATCAAGAACTCATCCGGGTATTTTCATGCGTCCTCTGTACTTGGGTTCTTGAGAATTGGAATTGAACCTTGATTGTTAATGATGACGTAGAGCGAGGACACAAGGACGCAAGATTGGTGAAGAACGCAATGCATATTGAGAAACAGCCAATGTCATTCTTGTCTACATCACCAATCCCAGGAAGTAAACTGTTGCCTACAATTTGTGTGTTTGTTGTAGTCCAAGAAAAGAGATTTACGTTGGAGGAGATAACTCACGTCGTCGTTTACCTTGGGGTTTGTATCTTTTGCATATCATTAACATGTACTAATACACACTTACACACCAAAGGAAATGTAAAATCCTGAACCGGACGAAAAAGGCTCTTTACTGTTGGATTTGGTTGAAATGGGACAGTTCCAACCTGGTCATGAGTTGCAGGCCTTAAGTAAAATTGCATTAAATGTCTGCCTTTTGTTGGCAATCGGCACGTAAGTGCATGTAATAAACAACATGAACATGTAGTGAATCATAAGTTAAAGGAATATTCCATTTTCTTAAAAGAAAAATCCAGATAATTTACTCACCACCATGTCATCCAAAATGTTGATGTCTTTCTTTGATCAGTCGAGAAGAAATTATGTTTTTTGAGGAAAACATTGCAGGATTTTTCTCATTTTAATGGACTTTAAAGGACACCACCACTTAACACTTAACTCAACACTTAACAGTTTTTTCAACGGAGTTTCAAAGGACTCTAAACGATCCCAAACGAGGCATAAGGGTCTTATCTAGCAAAACGATTGTCATTTTTGACAATAAAAATAACAAATATCCTTTTAACTTTTAAAGCACAACTTCTCGTTTAGATCAGGTCGTCATGAGCTAGCGTGACCCGACGCAATACATCATCACGTCAAGAGGTCACAGAGGACGAACGCGAAACTCCGCCCCAGTGTTTACAAATGTGGTGAAAGAGGACCGTTCCTACGTTGTTGTATGTCAACTGATACTAATCAATTTTGTGTCAGTTTATTGTTTAAAATGGTCCGCAAATGTGCGTTTTATATATGTAACACGTGACCTCCCTACGTCACTACGCATTTACGTTAGGTCGCGCTGGACCGGACCTAAACGAAAAGTTGTGCTTTAAAAGTGTATATTTGTTATTTTTCTTGTCAAAAATGACAATCGTTTTGCTAGATAAGACCCTTATGCCTCGTTTGGGATCGTTTAGAGTCCTTTGAAACTCCGTTGAAAAAAACTGTTAAGTGTTTAATTAAGTGTTAATTGTTGGTGTCTATTAAAGTCCATTAAAATGAGAAAAATCCTGCAATGTTTTCCTCAAAAAACATAATTTCATCTCGACTGAACAAAGAAAGACATCAACATTTTGGATGACATTGTGGTGAGTAAATTATCTGGATTTTTCTTTTAAGAAAATGGAATATTCCTTTAATAGTGGGATCATATTTTGTGTGTGTTGCTTGCTCATGCTCCGCCTGCGGTACGCCACTTGGTGCTCAGGTTTATTTGGTATAGCTAGTCTTTTGAAAAATCAGATAAAACTAAAGATCTTGTGGATATATGAAGGATGAAACACTACTCTACTAGTCTGGTACTCAATATTACAGTTTTTCTGAATTGCTAAAACACTAAATCCCAATCTCTGAACCAAATTCATAGTGGCCTAAACCCATTTGTCAAATCATGCACTCTTTTTGCAAAATTCTAAACACAAACTTCTCACTAAAACACACATTTCGCACTGCAATGCACTTGTTTTATAAATGCTAAACACAGGCCTGCAAAAGTTAAACACAACCACAACACCGTTATCATCGAGTAAACACAACAACTCAAAATTTTACACACTTTTATCTAATGGTATTTTTTACAAATTGTGTGGATTGGAAACAGTCTGAGAGGAAGATGAAGAGTATGAGGAAGAAAAGGACACCAGAGACGATGCAATTGGCAAAATTTGCAGTTGGATTGCTGACTTTTTACAAAATACAAGTGCTGCTTACAGTAATATTGAAAACTTACTATTACTTGCAGTACTTACAGTAAAGTATTCACTATATTCACTGAACTAAACTTGTGATTACAGTAATAGAGATTTTTTATCAGTATTTGTCAAGTGTGTTGTTATGTACAAATTTTCTGTAAGAAGATGTCCTGGATGTTGTGTTTTTCATTTTTTAAGGTAGTGTCTAATGGATGCTTGCAGTGTTTTATATTATAGACTTATGTGTGTATGATTTGAAAGCTTAGTTTGATTTTGAGTACAAGTGAAATGGTTTTGAAGGAATTGTTTGATTTTGCTAGAAGAGTCAGGGGCTCTGTGAATTTTGTTTAAAATTGGGATTTGTGTTTAAGGTTTTGAGAAAATGAGTGATGGTTTCAAAAAATGTGTTTTAGCAATTCAGAAAAACTGTAACATGACAGTGTGTGTTATGTGAGCTTTAATCGTAAGCCAAAAGAAAAACAATAATAGATTTGTGTGTTTTTAAAGAGAGAAAGTGTGTGTGTGTTTGTGTGTGTGCGTGTGTGTGTGTGTGTTTGAGAGAGAGAGAGAGAGAGAGAGAGAGAGAGAGAGACCTTTAAAATTCCTATTTATTTTACATTAAATTTTCCAAAACACTTGTTCAAACAACATAATAATAACTAGATATTAAAGTTTGAAGACAAACTTTATGTTGGCTTGAAAAAGCGTAGCTTGAACGTTTAAAACGGTTTGACAGAAGTTTAGTTTAGTAGGCTATCTGGCTGTTAGAATGTTTAAGTATGAAGGTAGCATGATTAGCATGAAGTTAGCCTGATGTTAGCATGATTAACATGAAGCTAACATGATGTTAGCATGATTAGCATGAAGCTAGCATGATGCTAGCATGATTAACATGATGCTAGCATGATTAGCATGAAGCTAGCATGATGCTAGCATGATTAGCATGAAGCTAGCATGAAGCTAGCATGATGCTAGCATGATTAGCATGAAGCTAGCATGATGTTAGCATGATTAGCATGAAGCTAGCATGATGCTAGCATGATTAGCATGATACTAGCATGATGTTAGCATGATGTTAGCATGAAGCTAGCATGATGGTAGCATGATTAGCATGAAGCTAGCATGATGCTAGCATGATTAGCATGATGCTAGCATGATTAGCATGATGCTAGCATGATTAGCATGAAGCTAGCATGATGCTAGCATGATTAGCATGAAGCTAGCATGATGTTAGCATGAAGCTAGCATGATGTTAGCATGATTAGCATGAAGCTAGCATGATGTTAGCATGATTAGCATGAAGCTAGCATGATGCTAGCATGATTAGCATGAAGCTAGCATGATGCTAGCATGATTAGCATGAAGCTAGCATGATGCTAGCATGATTAGCATGAAGCTAACATGGTGCTAGCATGATTGGCATGAAGCTAGCATGGTGCTAGCATGATTAGCATGAAGCTAGCATGATGCTAGCATGATTAGCATGAAGCTAGCATGATGCTAGCATGATTAGCATGAAGCTAGCATGAAGCTAGCATGATGCTAGCATGATTAGCATGAAGCTAGCATGATGTTAGCATGATTAGCATGAAGCTAGCATGATGCTAGCATGATTAGCATGATGTTATCATGAAGCTAGCATGATGCTAACATGATCAGCATGAAGCTAGCATGATGCTAACATGATCAGCATAAAGCTAGCATGATGCTAACATGATTAGCATGAAGCTAGCATGATGCTAGCATGATTAGCATGAAGCTAGCATGATGCTAGCATGATTAGCATGAAGCTAGCATGATGTTAGCATGATTAGCATGAAGCTAGCATGATGTTAGCATGATTAGCATGAAGCTAGCATGATGTTAGCATGATTAGCATGAAGCTAACATGATGCTAGCATGATTAGCATGAAGCTAGCATGGTGCTAGCATGATTAGCATGAAGCTAGTATGATGCTACCATGATTCGCATGAAGCTAACATGATGTTAGCATGATAAGCATGAAGCTAGCATGATGCTAACATGATTAGCACGAAGCTAGCATGATTAGCATGAAGCTAGCATGATTAGCATCAAGCTAGCATGAAGTTAGCATGATTAGCACGAAGCTAGCATGATGCTAGCATGATTAGCACAAAGCTAGCATGAAGCTAGCATGATTAGCATGAAGCTAGCAGGATTAGCATGAAGCTAGCACGATTAGCATGAAGCTAGCATGATGCTAACATGATTAGCATGAAGCTAGCATGATGCTAACATGATTAGCATGAAGCTAGCATAAGATTAGCATGATTAGCATGAAGCTAGTATGATGCTAGCATGATTCGCATGAAGCTAACATGATGTTAGCATGATAAGCAAGAAGCTAGCATGATGCTAATATGATTAGCATGAAGCTAGCATGATTAGCATGAAGCTAGCATGATTAGCATGAAGTTAGCAGGATTAGCATGAAGCTAGCATGATTAGCATGAAGCTAGCATGATGCTAGCATGATTAGCATGAAGCTAGCATGATGCTAGCATGATTAGCATGAAGCTAGCATGATGCTAGCATGATTAGCACGAAGCAAGCATGATACTAGCATGATTAACACGAAGCTAGCATGATTCTAGCATGATTAGCATGAAGCTAGCATGATGTTAGCATGAAGCTAGCATGATGTTAGCATGATTAGCATGAAGCTAGCATGAGGCTAGCATAATTAGCATGAAGTAAGCATAGGTTAGCATGATTAACATGAAGCTAACATGATTTAACGTGAAGTTAACATGATTATCCTGATGCTAGCATGATTAGCATGATGCTAGCATGATTAGCATGAAGCTAGCACTATTTAGTGTGCAGCTAACAAGATTTAACATGAAGTTAGCATGATTTAGCATGAAGTTAGCAAGATTTATCATGAAATTAGCATAAAGCTAGCATGAAACTAGCATGAAGCTAGTATGACATAGCATGGAGCTAGCATGACGCTAACATGACCCAAAGACCCAACCCCCATGTCTCTATGATGTTCAGATCCAGAGATATAAGGCTTTGTTTATTATGTTGCTAGGGTGTTCATATTTGGTTGCTAGGGGCGTGGCTTAATACCTCAATAAGAATCCTAAGAGACTGATTGGATGCCTGAGTAAAATGAGCCCACCCCTATGTCTCTATGACACTCTGGTGCAAAGATATGCATCTGGGCTTTTTACAATGGTAGTCTATGGGAGATGTTGCTAGGGTACCCAAAATTGTTGCTAGGGGCGTGGCTTAATAGCTCTGTGGTGATCCTAAGAGACTGATTGGTTGCCTGAGTAAAATGAGCCCAACCCCATGTCTCTGCGACACTCTAAAGTGAAGATATTCCATCTGGGACGTTTTTATTCCCTTTTATGGGCATGTTTCCTGCCCCATTATAAGTCAATGGGAAATTTTGGGGGCCTCTTACACCCCAGGGGTACAGCTTACACCCCATTGTGAGGTATGTTCTTACACAGCCTGTCAGCCTCCTTAAATATGATAAGCCACAAGTTTCTACAAGTTTCTCACTCACAGCTATGACCCGTCAAAGTTTGTCTCAATGTTAAGTCAATGGAAATTTTGGGGTGTTCGAGCCCCCCGTTTAGGAATTTGGAAGGTCCCATCAGTTAGAAAAGATATAGCACACTAAGTCAGACCAGTCTGAAGGTCTGTGGAAAATTTGGTGCATGTAGCTTGAAAGCCCTAGGACGAGTTAGTGTTTATAATTTGGGGTAGAATAATAAGATATAAGTTTAATAGCAATAACAATATATTGGCTTTTTCAAAGCCAACATAATAATAATAATAATAATATAAATAAAAAAAAATATATATATATATACACATATACACATGAAAACAGCAAACCATCTTTTTTTATAACAAACCAAAACTTATCTGATAACCATTACTTTCATTGGGCATACACAACACACCTTCTGTTCCCCAAATAAAAAAAAATTTATCTGTGTCATTTACCATTTCATAATAAGCATACTCCAGCATCGAACGTCCCTTTATAACACCTTTTAACATCTGCACTGGATCTACTCCACTTAAATTCACTTAAACTCCACTTAAAAAATCAGATAAAACTAAAGATCTTGTGGATATATGAAGGATGTAACACTACTCTACTAGTCTGGTACTCAATATTAACATGACAGTGTGTGTTATGTGAGCTTTAATCCTAAGCCAAAAGAAAAACAATAATAGATTTGTGTGTTTTTAAAGAGAGAAAGTGTGTGTGTGTGTGTGTGTGTGTGTGTGTGTGTGTGTGTGTGTGTGTGTGTGTGTGTGTGTGTGTGTGTGTGTGTGTGTGTGTGTGTGTGTGTGTGTGTGTGTGTGTGTGTGTGTGTGTGTGTGTGTGTGAGAGAGAGAGAGAGAGAGAGAGAGAGAGAGAGAGAGAGAGAGAGAGAGAGAGAGAGAGAGAGAGTTGTATTGAACGTTGAATAACATATCAAGCTAGCAAAGGTATTTATTATAAATAAATAAACAATAAACAGCCTACCTTTAAGGCATATTTCTCGCCACTTCTCTTCTGTAAAATCGCCCAGACTTTGCCGTTAATGCCCAACCCGAGCAGTTGTCCAGTGAGCTTATACTCTTCTGTTATGACAGTCTTCTTTATCTTTACTGTGTCTTTAAGCGCAGACTCTTCAATCTCTTTCTTCTCATCAGAAATCGCTGAATCATTTTTATATTCTGTATCATTTAACATAACGGTGGTGTTTAATCTCTTCCCGTGCAACAGAAAAGACCTAAGAGCAGCTTAGCGGAATTTAAAAGGATCCAATTAACAGGGATGGGTTGAATTACTTACAGACTTTTGCGTTGCTCTGAAGGTTGAAGGCAGAATGAAATTTGTCTGTTAATAGCCTGCACAAACATATATTTACCCATAAGCTGGTTTCGGTCTATAACTGATAAAGTAACATGACACCACGAGCTTTAGCGCAACTCTTCAGGGGAAAAGCACCTGACCACACAATAAATAAATTAATAATTTAACGCGATAATAGTTTCCAGTCAAGTAGTGTGTAAGAAATAAGTTAGTGTATTAAAACGAAAATAATTTTAGTATTAAGTCTAAAACGTAAGTAAAAATACATAGGCTATTATTTTTTCTACAGCTCATAATAACGATTTTATTAACAACCTCACAAACAGTCAAATTGGCTCGAAATATAAAACAACCTTATGAGCCTGTAATCTTATCAATTGTTACTGTCTGACGGAAATACATGGACTTTAAACTTTAATTTAATACGTAAATTGTATCAAACAAATGGCTGGCTGGCTGTTTTGAAGTTGCTAGTGTGGCGGTCTCTTCGACAGGCGCCGATGGTTTCCACCCGGTCATATTTCAACGTTGCACCTGCATGCCGCTTACAGCATTACAGTAGATAGAAATATTCCGATCATGTTGTTTTATAATATAGAGAAGTGGAAGCTAATATATATTTAGGTGTTTTAAACAACTTCTTTCAAATACGGAGTCATCGGAATTTCAGGATGTTTGCAAAAGCGTTTCGTGTGAAATCTAACACGGTTGTAAAGGGATCCGACAGGTATTACTATATAGATGAGTTCAAAATGAATCATAATACTTTAGCTAAACTCGCCCGATTCCTGATTCAAGACTTTCAGACTTAGTATTAAATAATGTTTATAATTAAGGTACTGTATACTACTGCATGGTAACATTAAGCAGAATACATTATGTAGTTTTTAAAAAGACAGTTTAATATGGATTTATTAAAGCTTATTTACAAAGTGTCCCCCTGACTTTGCTGAATCTTAGATTGATTTAAGAAATTGTTAGTTATTTTTCGTACAAAAATTTTGTCATCCATGTTATTGTGGTTTTGTCTGCTTATACAGGAGGAAACTCAAAACAGATATATCCACTGCTTTCTCTTCATTATCAGCGGGGGATGTTAACCATCTTGTCCCAAATAAAGAAGAGCTGAATATTGTGAAGATTTATACACACAAGGGAGATGCAGCCACTCTATACGTCCTTCATAAAAATCCCATTTTCTTTCAGCTGGAGAAACAGCTTTTCCCCACAGGTGGGTCTGTGTGTGAAAACTCAGCCTGATCTTCTTTCTGATATACTGTTTTCATTTCTCATTGTCTGTGTTGTTCTCAGTGTACACACTTTGGCGATTTCCTGACATGTTACCAGCACTCACCACATGGCCACCTGTCCTACAGAAGTTAGCTGGTGGAGCAGGTCAGCATCTTTGGGATTTTTGTCAGTATTTTGTGTGCCACAGAATGTGTGTCTGACCCCTATCTCTCGTGCAGATCTTATGTTGCCAGGTGTAGTGGTATCATCTAGTGGCCTTCCTGAGGTAAATCAAGGAGACTGCTGTGCTGTCAATCTTGTGATGAACAGGTACTTGCCTCATTTTACTCCTATGTGTGTACTTCGGCTACTTCACAAGACAAAGATGTAGAAAAAAATTGAAACATTCTGTTTTAGAAATAGTTCACATACACGAGTTACAACAGTGCTGTTAAAAGATGTGCATTTGCACGGATTCTGAAGACATCTAAAAACTCTGTATTATGTGTGCCAGACTAGTAGATGTCAGTAGATTCCAACGTGATACATCACAACTAGAGGTCTTGAGGGTCCAGTTAGATCAAAAAACCTGAGGTCCGACCCAAGTGGGTTTAGGTCTAAAAGTTTCATGTGTGCCTTAGACACAGGTCGTGTATAATATTAGTGGCATCGGGTCTCAGGTTATTTAAAATGAATGTGTTTTTCCGAAAAGACCCGAGCAGATCCAGACTATTTTGCGTGTGTGCATCAGGTCCTTTTAAAACCCGTCCTCTGTTTTCCAAGAGCGCTTGCGACATCGTGTGGCTGGTGGTAGGTTTATTTTCATTGAGCCAGACCTGTCAATCAATTTTGAATGCACATTTTAACGGTTACTTTGATGTCTTCAGATAAAAAAGGAATATAGTTAAAGCATCCGGCCAAATTGGACACAAGGCCACTGAGGTTTTTGTTCTGTTTAACTGGTGTGTGCTGGGCTGCACACTGCACACACGTCTGTGCCTTTACATTCATGTCCAGTCAGATAAAAAAATTGCCACTGGGTCGGATTCGGGTCTAATTTTGTTGTGTTTGTCTCGGGTCGGGTCTTTCTTTAAAAAAAGAAAGATTTATGCACGTCGGGTTCAGGTAAAAAGTGATTTTTTTTTTCGGGTTGGGTACATTTCTTGAACCCGAGAAGACCTCTACATCAAACCACTAAATCAATCAGTGTATTCGTGAAAATCATTCAAATGAATAAACCTGTGATGTGTTTGATGTCATTTTAAATACTGTTTCATTCTTCTCATATCATTTGCATCAAGACCAGTTATTCAGCAGACTGAGATGCGAAGCATGTAGAGACAATGCACATGCACTGAAATAGACAGATTTGCATGCCCACATTCTCCAATTCCTGTCTTTAAGTTGTGCAGACATCCTTAAAAATCTAGTAATTTTTGGAGCCCTGTTCTAAAAACTAATGTTTAAGCTTAGAATTTATAACGCGTTATAATACACACATAATAATACGTCATTAAAGGCGGGGTGCATGATCTCTGAAAGCCAATGTTGACATTTGAAATCCCCTTAACAAACACACGCACCTACCCCAGTAGAATCTGGACCTTTTTTTTATAGACCCACCCCACACATAGACAACCCAGGTAATGATGTCGGTTAGTAGACATGCCCCTTACTGCTGATTGGGTACAAGTGTGTTTTGGTAGTCGGCCTGACTCCTTTTCCAAAGTGTTTTTTTTTTTAATCATGCACCCCCCCCCCCTTTAAGGTTAGAATTCATAAGGCTTTATAAAGTAAAAAGGTTAGGAACCATTGCTGTAGTCCACCATTGTTGATTTGGTTATACTCACGCATGCCTATAAACTGAATTACCACGTGTGTGACGTTACCGTTATCATAGATTTGCATTTATGTAGTTTACACTGCGATGACGAGAGGTCATCTTCAAAAATTTGTGCTCTCACGACCCCCGCATAAAAATGTTGTCATGTAAATGGCCCCTTTGTCGTGATAGAGACTTTTTGGTCAATTTAATTGTTTATCAGATGACAAAAAGAGTTAAAAGTTGTGTTAGAAAAGTTGTAAAGTTGTATCTGTCGCTACAAGCACTCCCTCTATCTCACATTGGCTGAAAAAAAAACAGTAAACCGAATTCATAACACCATTTGTTGGGCTAGTCTTGGAGAGGCAATGTTTTAAGTGTCACAGAGTTTATACAGTTTGTCAGTATGTGTGTTTCCTGTGGATCAAACACACAACATTTGTGGTGCTTACACGGTGCCATACAAAAAAATTTAGTTACCGGAACACTGTCGAATCACGCTACAGATGGCTTCAGCTGTTTTGATATATTAGGATGAGATTAAAGAAATAATATATTCATTTATATGAACTTGTTAATCCATAAACTTGTATTGGTGCACTTCTGTTTAGCATGTGACCTTTTTATGTTACAGGGCACCAGTTGCTGTTGGTACAGCAGCCATGTCGAGTGCTGCGATGAGGAATAGTGGAATGAAGGGGAAAGGAGTGAATATTTTGCACACCTACATGGACCAGTTGTGGTGAGCTTTGCATTAAAACTATTAAAAAATATATATTTTCTGACACTAGTCTTTATATTCCTTTAACATCCCTTGCGGCTGCTTTTTTACTTTTGTAAGATCTGTTATAGGCACCCTCGTGCACAGATGTACGCAGACTCTGTGTTCTCACTTAGACATCCTCTTTTGTGAAAATTTTCCACAGGGCATTTGGAGACAAGTCAAATCCTCCAGTTATACCGGTGACAGACTCTATGGCACAGGTGGAGACAGAGGAATGCGAGGAGGGAATGACAGTAGACGGGCAAACGAGTGAAGGACAGGACAACCCTGAACCTACAACAGTTGAAACATCTTGTCAGAGCATGCAGGAGCTTACACTGACAGAGCAAGACGCTCAGGTGTTGAAGGATGAAGAACTGGTCGATGATGAGGGAGAAGACACGGACGGAGAAGAAAACGACTCAAGATCCCCACAAGGTGATATGCCTAACTGCAAATGGAAGAAATGTCTCATGTCAGTCACGTGTGTTAACATTTGTGTCTTTCTGCAGAGCAAATGGACGCGTTATTGTTCCAGTGTTTCCTTCATGCACTTAAGACTAAAGTAAAAAAGTCAGAGCTCCCCCTGCTGACCAGCAACTTTCTGCGCAACCACATGGTGTCCTGCTGGTAATTTTCGTTTTGCTACTTACAAATTTAAATGTAAAAGTCAGTAGCTGTGTTTCCATTACCCTTTAAATTGTGCAAATTGACATTGAAAATATGGCCAATGTAAACATGTCAATTTTGCAAAAACTCCAAACGTTTTTACACTTGCATGAGGTGGTTTAGGCAGTTTGAAAAAGATGTATTTCGCAAATTGCTAATGGAAAAAAGTTTAAGTTGCATCTTCAGGTCACCTAATGCAAGTAAATCACATAATAATGCGGTATGTTAGCCTGACGTTGTCATACTCAAAATTCTAGTCAGAATTTGAGTCTGAAACCGCTCCATTGGGCTGTGATTATTGGAACGGGGTGTGTGACGTATGTTTAGGGACGCTTACTTGTTTTGTTGTCAACAGAACTCAACTGCATGCACGCTGGAAGAAGTAGTTTTAAAACTACCATTATGGTTTTGTTAGCAGATGCTAGCTAACATTCAATAGGTGCCTCCTTCTAGTAATGAGCGGTAAAGCAATTTACTCACGTGAATGCAATTTTCCTACAGAACTTGAACAAAAGCACTTGAACACAACACATACCAGTTCATAAACGGAAATTATCATCTTTCGTGAAGCACGTGAAGGTAGCATAAGTCTGAGTTTGCAAACGTATATCGACACCTACTATGTTTACAACATTTTGATTCATATCACGACATTGGATCGGTTATTAACTAATTCATACAGTCAGACTATCTCTTATCATTTGTAAATTAGGTGAACTTCATCCACGACGAAACCTATTACATTGGCTTGAAAAACAGTGAAGCCTAGCACGTCCCTTCTTATCCAACAGCCAGGATAATATCCATCTTGTCGGGCACATGGAGTTGCATCGCCGTGATACCCATTTTAGTTGCTTCTTTCACTTGCTCCTCCATGAGAAAACAGATTCAAAACACGCGCTCTTTGGTGACATGATTGATTACGTTCCTTTTGATCATCTGTCCATCATCATATAAAGCCCGTCATGACAATTTGATGGTCCGAACTGTTTTTGTTCAAGCATAGTAGTGCAACAATGGAGAAACTCCAGACCGAACTTCCCGTCCTCAAATGTTGTGGGCACGGCTAAGTTTGTCTGGCACCCAGGCTAGCGGTATGTACAAAATCTATTAGAAACACCACGATATGTGTCTGTTCCAAGTATAAGAGGCTTTTCGTGCCATAATGTATGGATAGCACTCCTACATCTCTCTTGATTTAAAATAATGTACTGTATTACTTCCAAGAAACACCTTTACATTGCCACTCCTAATTATAAGGGGCTGTCTTTGGCGTTAATGTTAGGATATTACTTTTACGTCTTCTTCAGTTTAAAATAATGCCTAGTGCTGTGGATTTGATATTAGTATACCTACATCAGTCGCCGTGATGTTTTAAATGATTTATTGCGAGAGGAAAAACTGTGTTTCAGTCGTTTTCAGTTGAGATGCACCCATACAAATATCTGTGCCAATACCGATATTCGATTACTAAAAATGACAGCTGCCGATACATACTTATAAATTTGCTTTAAACTCATGACAACTGTTGCAACGGAAGTCTCACCTTTCAATTAAAATCACATTTTGGTGAGTCTTTTTCAACAGAACACAAATGTTTATTAGGACAAGTTTATAGTCCAATTGGTGCCAAGGGAGCATTAAACAGTAAGTCATGCTTTAGTTTTCATATTCTGTTCATATTCATGTTCCCCACATTTTCTCCACAGTCCTAGAGGGAAGCAAATTGATATCAAGAAATCCAGTTATAAAAAGGTACTCTTCTCATGTACTTTGCAGTTTCAGTTGAATCCAGATTACCTGTATTGTTACTTTATTTATGAGTATCCACTTTTTGCTCTCTTTCTCTGTTTTTTGATCCTGAACCAATCCAGCTGTCTAAGTTTTTGCAGTGCATGCAGCGAGATCACAGTCTGGTTCAGGTGAAGGAGTTGAGTAAAGGTGTGGAGAGCATTGTAGAAGTTGACTGGAAAAACCCTGAGTATGCAGTGCTCTGTATTAAACTATATCCCTATTCTCATTCATACAATACAATTTAGTACTGCAAGGCCCACACAGAATCTAAGCAGATTTATAGGCCTTCATTCATAAAGTTTCGTTCACGCTTTTTGCATGTTTGTTTAAATATGTCTAATCATGCTGTCTGTAGTACTGTACTTTAGAGATTATAATTTAAAATCAATTGAACAGAATTCCACAGATTTATCCTTAAAATCAAAACAAATTTTTTTTTTTATATTGTGGATTTTGTCTGGGCCTACTTTTATTAATGTTTGTAGTAATCAAGTTATGAATATGCTGTACGGCATTTAAGTTCTTCACCACAATGTATTGTGAAATCTAAAAAGAGCTTTTCTTAATACTTTTTCAGATTGTCCTCCTTCAGCACCCCAGAGGATTGTAGGCACGAGTCTGTGGAGGAGGGTGGAGCTTGTGAGGTCTCGTTCCAGCCCCCTGAAATCACACCCCTGTATGGGGTCACTGCACGCCTGGAGCCCCTCTTTCAGGATGCCCGGAAAAGGTAAATGAGAGGAAATGTTATGTGTGTGTGTAATGTTTTGAGTTTATTCCAAGGTTTAAGCATTTAACTTTGTTTTTCAGAAAGGGAGCGACTCTAAAGGCCAGTGAAGTGAGGAATATCATCATAGATTATGTCAAGAAATGTGAACTTGTTAATGAAACTAACAAGAAGTGAGTTTGTAAATAGATCAACTTACTTTAAGGGGTCATGACATGTTTCTTTTTATGACTTTATTTTAGGTTCTCTGAGGTGTAGTTAAAATATTACTCGAGTTTTAACTATTTTATGACCTTTACCACCCTGTTTTTCATCCTCTTATTAAGAGCGTTCGGCCCGGCTCGGTGTCCCGCCCACTTCTATGATTGACAGCCTACATGCAGTTTGACTACAGAAACAGCTTCTCAAACGGTCTTTATAAGCACATTGTGTGTTTATTCATGTCACAGACAGCCAAACAATCACACAACGCTAAAAGTTTTTATTTTTTTAAACAGAAAATTGCACCCTTAATAATGCACTTACTGACACCAACTATTAGCAGAGATTATCAGTACAAAACCAGTAGGGCTGTGACGATACATTGTGTTCCCCATTAAAAAGACCTGCCTAAAATCGATTCTGAATCGTGTACTACGGCTCTGTGATCAGTAGGAAGTCCTTATCAATCTAAAATCACTATGCGCTTGAGTCGTTTATAAGTCGTCGAACACAATCATTCAAAATATTTTTATTGTCATGAAAATACCTGAAACAATCTGAAGAATCCCTTTAGACATTTCCTGGAATAGCGTTTGTAATGCTACTTCTTCTGTGGCACAAATGGTGTTTCTACACGAGAGCGCCCTCTGGCTTTTGGATGTGGCGGCATTTCACCGTAATTCATTCAAATTCATTCATTGAGAAAACGCGCATTTGCACGATTAAACGTCACAGCCCTAAAAAACAGCATATTTCTAACACATATGTTTTCATTTATATATATTGTTATCAGATCTCCTGCTTCCATCTTTCACAATCTAATTCAAAGCTCACGGTTGAGCGAGTTGTCACCGGTTGCAAAATAGTATTTAAATGAAATACGTTACTTGCAGTTTGCTGGATTCTTGTTTAGTCCGGTTAAGTTCAGCATATAGGTAAATGCTGATATAATAAAAATCAATCCATCCATTTCTTTCTCGGGACATCGGGATCCTTCAGAAGCCTTGCAGAGATGCTCGTTTTTCATCTTATTATGATTGTAATAACTACTCCTTAAGATCCATTTGAGTCCCTCCTTTGACTGAAGGACATTAATTTGTATCATTACACATACAACTACGTCATCTTCATTATACTTGTAAACACTGGAGCGGTAGTTTCGCATACATCATGCGTGACCACTTGACGTAAATATGCAATACCTAAGGTCATCTTGGATGACATGGGGGTGAGTAAATTATCAGGATTTTTATATGAAAGTGGTATATTCCTTTAAATGCTTTTGTTATTAATACATTGCAGAATATATTAATGATACCAAGACCTGTTATTTTTCAATAGATCAAGGCAAAATTGATTCCTAATGTCATGACCCCTTTAACAACTTTATGCACTTTTTACTTCAGAAGAACAGTTTCACTCTCTTTTCTATGTCTGAAAGGATTTCTGTTTACCATTTACTGTTTGGTTTTAGTCCTTTATATGTATAAATTTAATATGTTTGCTTTTTTTAAATTAAAATTGCATTACTGTTGTCTTTTGTTCCTCAGCTATGTTAATATTAACCCTACACTTTGTGACTGCTTGCTGGAAAAATCAGAGTACCATGACGTAGAGAAGCTAATGTGGGATGATCTCATTACCAGGTAGACCTTATTTCTACACCAAAACAATCATGTGTCTCATATGGAAGAGCTTTTCCAAACAGTAGTTTCATTGTAGCCTTAGTAAAGAATGCATTTACTGTATTTCTGTACTGTATTTAATGACAGGGGCTTCTATTAGTCAGTTAACAATCCAGCTGTGTGTAATCGCTAACAGATGGTTCAGAGTAACTTTATACTATATTAGATTTTTACATTTCCTGAGGAAAATAGGCCTGTAAGTAAGTAGTTCTTACTTATGTGTTGTGTTAAGCTGATACATAGTTGCTTATTTGGTAAATCTGTATGAAATTCTGGTCTCTAAATACTGCCTCATTCAATTTAAGTGTATGTGTAAACATTACATAATGTATTGGGTATCATGAACTTTACATTTTTTACATATTCTTATATATATTCTGGGTATTATATAATATATTATGTATATTATTCTGGGTTTAGGTAATTATAAATTACTAATACATGTTTTATAGTAAATGCATTACTGACAAACATCAATTAACAAATATCAAACTGTAAATGTATAAATGAACGTTAACCATATTTATGTATGGTAAAATATTGCTCAATATGTTATTGCATTAACTAATGTTAATTGATTGAGACCTTCTGTGTGTGCAGAACACTAAGTAAAATGCAGGCATGCCATGAGGTGCTGGTTCCAGGTCAGCCTCCAATGGTTAAGAAAGGTCAGATGGAGCCCATAGAGATCACTGTAGCTTCCAGGGGCTCTAATAAGAAGGTACGACGACATCACAAAGTCATGTATATAAATATACTGTATAAATGCAACATCTGTATATATATTAACAATTGTTCTGTCATGTTCTTATGTTTTTTTTTTCTAAGGTTACAATTATTAAAAACCTGGAGGCGTTCGGTTTGGACCCAGCTGTGGTGGCAGATATACTCCAGCATCGGGTCCAGGCCAGCTGCATCCTCCAGGATTCCCCAGGCGTCAAAAACAAAGTTCTGGTGCAGGTCCAGGGAAATCAGATACAACATGTTGGCAAAATTCTGCTAGGTATGGTGCATCACAACAAGACCTCCCAATTATTTTTATTTTTTTTCTAGAACATCACTGAACATTTTTTCTTACAGATCAGTATCACATCCCACGGAAATATGTACAAGGTCTTGACAAAGCTCCTAAACCTGGGAAGAAGAAATAGCAGACATTCTCACATCATATAGCTGTATGTTTCTGTAACGTATAGAGAAACTTCTGGTCAAGCCAAACTGTCATTTGCGCAATAAAGCAGTTCTCAATTCAGTCTGGGTGATCTGTGAATTTAATCATGTTATATCCATGAAGGTTATTTTACATACAGAATCTGTATTTAATTTGCCAAACATGTACCATATTTGACCCTGAACCACAAACCTGGTCATAAGGGACAATTTTTGTTAATTGAGATGTATACATCATCTGAAAGTTGGGTAATGAATGTATTGTTTGTTAGGACAGGACAATACGTGAGCTACAACTATTTGAAAATCTGGAATCTGAGGGTGCACAAATATCATAAAAGAAAGTCAATAATTTTGGTATTGTTGGATATTGCTTATGATGGTTTTGTGGTCCAGGGTCACATTTTTCAAGTATATTGGTAATTATATAAATCCAGGTACATTTGGTGCCCAAAGTAATTTTTCAAATGGTGGTATTTTTTATTATTTTAAGTAACAGAACTGACTAATTTGGATAACAGATAATCATGATTTTCAGTTATATGTTTGACACCTTTTTAGAAAATATATCAAATTATCAAAAAAATAATACATTTGAGAAATGCAAAAAATATTACATTTTAAAATATTATAATGACTTTGGACATGAAATGTACCAATCAACCATATGTACTTTAGTACTAACTGTTTGCGTGTCTACTCAAGAGTACAATCTAAAAAGTATGCATTGCTAAAATTCAATTTGTTTTTTCAAAATTTCAATTGAGTTTAGTGATATTTCTGTAAGGTCATTACTTCCCATCTCTTTCAAGCACAATGAATTTAAGAGCTTTAACAATTTAAACTGATAAATAATTATTTTTATGTTATAAAATAAAAAAGAGAAGGCCTGTATGTTCTCTTGGGCCCTTTTCACATTTGGGTTTGGAGTGAAGGAAGTAAATTTTAGCAGATTAAATAGCTATAGGGGTGGTTTCCTGCACAGGGATTAGTTTAAATCAGGACTAGGTCTTAGTTTAATAAGGAAATATAACTAGTTTTAACAAACATGCCTTATTACAAACATTACTGGAATCGGGGTATGTGTGAGTTAATGTGAGACAATATGTAAAGCGCTTTGGATGGCCATTGGTCTGTGAAAGCGCTATATAGGCTAAATGCAGTCCAGTCCATTTACTTGTGTGCATTTTGAGGATAAACAAAGGGCACTGATGTAAGATATGTCAGTGCAAGTGGTTATCAGTTTGGACAGCTCTTACATTTATTTTAGTCTAGGATTAGTCTAATCCCTGTCCGGGAAACTGCACCATAGGACCACAGCAAATATTGTATGCATTACAATTTCCTGAAAAACAGCATAAGAAATAATCCACTGTTGCATTTTTCATATGTTTTGTAAGAAGAAAGAGAGTAATGAATAAGTAAATAGAGAAAAAAATACCATGATCAGTCCCTCAGCAGCTCTGACAGAAAGCCCAATGCAGCAAGTCAACCTATCTTTTAAATCAGTGCCAGGGTCAAATAAAACACAGTATGGAAAATAAATAATGATCCATTAAGGGACGGTTTCCCATAGACGGCTTACTCTAGTCCCAGAGTAAAATGCATGTTTGGCTTACCCTGACAAATGTTAATATTTATCAGTGCCATTGTTCTGTTTCCAGATGCACACAAGTTCTATTCAATTCAATTTTATTTATATAGCGCTTTTCACAATTGTTAATTGTTGCAAAGCAGCTTTACATGAGTAGATGTAGAGGAGAACATTGAAAATCAATACATAGTATAAGAAGTAGAATATAGCGGCTAATGATAAAAAACCGTGTAAGCGAGCATATTAATAATGTAACGTATACAGTAAAGTGCTAAGTTAAGCCAAAGTTGGCTGACTCTCCCTGGGACTAAAAAACCCCCTAGGAGAAAACCCAATGGGAAAAAATCCTAGAAGGACAAAAAACCCTAGGGAGAGATTAATATTTATATTTATAATATATAGACACGGTAGGGATAGGAAGCGTGTAAGCGGATTAAACTGGTTCAGCCGGTGGCCGTTGGTCGCGCATCGGTTGGGCGTCACGTTGAAGGACAGCCAGTTGATTAGTGGTGCGATGACCTTCACAGCAACAGGAACTGGGTCTGTTTGTCTCATTGTCCTCAGAGTCGAGGACGAGACAGGGAGACAAAAACAGAGTTCTATTAGCGTAGGGGCCGTTCGCATGTAATGCAAGTGTCATACATTATAGCGGTTTAATTCAGCTCGGTTCCAGACAGGCTAACTATTGCGGCAAGAGTAAATTACCCGTATGAGGTATGTGAGTGCTTTGTTCTAGACAAAATAACTACTGCGGGAAAAGTACATTTACTGGACATTCTATGTGAATGCTTTGTTAAAGAAGAATGTCTTAAGTTTAGATTTAAATTGTTCGACTGTGTCTGATACTCGAACATTATTTGGTAAATCATTCCAGAGCTTAGGGGCTAAGTAGGAAAAGGATCTACCACCTTTAGACACTTTTGATATTCTAGGGATAATTAAGTAACCCGAATTTTGTGATCGCAGTTTACGTGGTGGATTGTATTCTGATAGTAGTTCTTTTATATACGAGGGCGCTAGGCCATTTAAGGCTTTGTAGGTGATTAGTAATATTTTAAATTGTATGCGATATTTAACTGGTAGCCAGTGTAAAGATGCCAGAATTGGACTAATGTGGTCATACTTTTTAGATCGAGTAAGCACTCTTGCGGCGGCGTTTTGAACCAGCTGTAGCTTGTTTACCTGATTTGCATGGCATCCCCCGAGTAACGAGTTACAATAGTCTAATCTAGAGGTCATAAAAGCATGGATAAGCTTTTCTGCATCTGATGCAGACAGCATATGGCGTATTTTCGAGATATTTCTAAGATGGAAAAATGCTGTGCGGCAGACGTTGGAGATATGACTATCGAAAGATAGATTGCTGTCAAACATTACGCCTAAATTCTTAACCGTGGAAGATGGCACCACCGTGCAGCCATCTATGGGCAACTTGTAATCTGACATATTATGTTTGGAGCGATTTGGTTCAATAATAAGTATCTCTGTCTTATTGGAGTTTAGCATAAGAAAGTTATGTGCCATCCAGTCCCTAATATCACTAATGCAGTCTGTTAGCTTAGCAAACTGGTGGGTTTCGCTAGGATGTGACGAGATGTAAAGCTGGGTATCATCCGCATAGCAGTGAAAACTTATGTTATGTTTCCTGATAATGTCTCCTAGAGGTAACATATATAACGAGAATAGGATAGGGCCTAGAACTGATCCCTGAGGTACGCCGTATTTAACGGGGGAGTGATGTGACTCTTCCTCATTTACATAAACATAGTGATATCGATTGGTTAGATACGATCTAAACCAGGCTAACGCCTGACCACTGATGCCAACATAGTTTTCTAGTCTATTGAGTAGGATTCTGTGATCTATTGTGTCAAAGGCTGCACTAAGGTCTAGTAATATAAGGATTGAGATTTCACCACGATCGGATGTTAATAGGAGGTCATTTGTAACTCTAAGCAGCGCTGTCTCTGTGCTATGGTGGGGCCTGAATCCTGATTGGAACTTTTCATATGTATTATTATTCGCTATGAATGTGCGTAGCTGGCTTGCCACTATTTTTTCTAATATTTTAGAAAGAAAAGGTAGATTTGAGATTGGTCTAAAGTTATTAAGATCTCCCTGGTCAAGGTTTGGTTTTTTAATGAGCGGTCTAATAACTGCTAGTTTGAAAGCTGTTGGAACGTATCCTAATTCTAGCGATGAGTTAAAGATATTTAGTACCGTGTCGGACACTACATGAAGGTAAGGTATGTTTGTAAAGACTACTTTATATAATGTCCTAATTTAACTAAGGCCAACACTGTAAAAAACTAGTTAAAACAACTAGGTCATTCAAGTCGATTCAACCTACTATTTTAAATTTTGCCTTGTGATAAAAAGTTAAAAGAACATAAAAATGTATGTTGATTTGATATAATTTTTACAGTTAAGTCTTGGATTAATCTAAACCCTGTCTGAGAAGCTGCTCGTATTATGTATCCATTCTTTTTACATTAACAAACCTTTAATATAATTTTTAATATTAAACTGTTTTAGCAGTATTTTTAAACTTTCTTGCCAGCAGTGGTGTATGTTAAAGCGATTGGATGTTTGCTACGAACAGCAGACTTTGACGTACCCAACACCAGCGCTATTCACATAAGTGTGTTAATGGCGCCACCATGTGACCAGAGGTTAAAAAATAAGAAAGGGGCTTCAATTTTCAGCTGGCTGGCAGGAGCTGAACACCTTTTAGGGCGCACTCACCGTAGTGATGTGTATCAACACTCTGTATTTTTTATTAACTGATGTTACAAACGAATTTACTGCATGAAAAGTGTGATTTTCCTCATTTAAAGGCACTGTGAATTTCTGTGGCAGTTTTCGGTTAATGACTGTTCACAGGAATGTGCAGATAGTACAGTCAACTACTGATAATTGCCCTGGCAGTTGACACCCCCATGTGCCCCATCATCATGTGCTTATTGGTGAAGCTGTTATATGTATAAATGACTAAACAGCTATTCAAATGCGAACCAGGGTAGGGCCATACCCACTGATGTTATATTTCTGTAAATAGTGGGCGATACTCTAATGGAAAGAAATATCCAATATAAAAAGATCACTCTTAGTTTAATTATACTTTTAAATGTTATTGTGAATTGAGACTTGCTTAGGCAAGAAGTACCTTGAATGCCAGTATAAGACATCCAAATCATTAATTAGGCCTACAGTATATGCTGTGGTGGTGGTCAAAAGTTTACATACAACTTGCAAAATCGTAAAAATGTTTAAAATTTAAGAAGCATAAGAGGAATTAAAGGGATAGTTCTGTCTCTCATGTTGTTACAAACCTGTATATATTTCTTTGTTCTGATGAACACAAAAGAAGATATTTTGGAAAATTTCTGGAACCAAACCATTCGTGGACGCCATTCACTTCCATAGTAGGAAAAATTAATACTATGGTAGTAAAGGGGTCCATAAACGCTTTGGTTAGAAACATTTCTCAAATCTTCCTTTGTGTTTATCAGAACAACGACATTTATACAAGTTTGTAACAACACGAGAGTGAGTAAATGATGACAGAATTGTAATTTTTTGAGTGAACCATCCCTTCAAAGTTTCACATAGGCTAGCTAATGTTTACATATAGTCCATTTAATCATAATAAATTTATAAAAATGAACCCATGGAAACAACAAAGCCTCCACATTTTTGGGTTGCTTGATTTATGATCCCATTTTTTACAGTGTTATAAACAGTGACATGTAAGACTAGTCTTGCATATTTTCACTCCAAAATGGGCCAGTGTTGTCACTTAACCTATGCTGCTTGACTTCTTAGCATAAGGATCATTATGTAATTAATATTGTTATTCAATGTTTAGAATTTAAAAGTGAGTATACACCATGCCATCTAATAAACAAGTACGTATACCTGCGTATACCCTGCACTACACTACAGGGGATATCTGATGCCAGACACAGCAGAGTTGCTTAGTAAACCTGACATTCTATAAAAGAGATGTCTTTCAAAATTAACCAGAGTTCTTTAAGCTTAACAGAATATGGTGCATTTTTGAAAGGTTGAAACCAGTCCACATTGAGCATCATCGCCAAATTTTTTGGTTCTCCTTTTTCTTTCCATTCGTCACATTTGTCTAGAAATCAAATGCCTTTTATAGCAGTTTTGACTGTATCAGCTAGACAAACTCTTTCCTTTCTAAAGTAAGGCATACCACACTTCCTCTTTTATGCAGTTTTTCTTTGGGAAAATATGGATAAAGTCTTTGTAATATTGCTTGTGAAGGCAGTCAATGCAAAAGACATTTCCAACTGTCCAAACTAACTGCCTAATGCACAAAAGAAGTGTTGGGATGGCATTATCAAAAATCTTTAAACTTACCATGACAAGATCACCATGGCCAACACATGTTCTCAGGGGGACAGAAACTGTCGAAATCACACCAAAGGGAGTATAGAGAGGGAGGTGTGTGTGGAGGTACAGGGGTGTGAAATGTGAATGGCTTTGATTAGCATATGAATGAAAACACCACACATTTTCTACACTGCCTATTGGAAGCACAACTTTCAAATGAGAAAGAGCATCTGTGATTGGCTGCTAGATGTGTTGCTATTGGTCAGTCTGGGCAATTACAATACCTTTACAATAACCATTAATATTCACTAACTATGTAACGTATACTATCTAAGAGCATTAAGAAAAACATTAGGGAAGGAAAACAGAGACATGTTGATAAAATGTAAGAGATTTATTAATAACCCAGACAGCAGATATGGATCCAGTGCAGATCCGACCCAAAGTCGTGCTGCCTGTAAGACATGGGAAAAAAAAACACACACAAAATTAACCAAAGATTATGTTCTTGGCATCACGTTTGGTGCAAAATGTCTTGTTGCTGCCTCGGGGTCGTAAGAGTGAGGTGGCGTTCTGTTAGACGGCGATCCCGTTTGCAGACGCTTGTGACGCACTGCTGCATACTTTGAGCTGGCTTCCAGTCTCGCTTGCAGCTTAGCGCAAAGATTGCTAAGCTCCTCGCTGCGAAACGATGGAGGTCTCACAATCCACCCCGAAACTCCATCAACGTCACCATCTTCTTCGTCTGACATCATGTCAAGGGTGATTCCCTTCCAGAAGTCCACTTCGTCCGCAGCCAGTACACTTTGCCTCGCCTCCAAGAGCTGAAAACACAATTGTTGCATATAATAAGCAATATGTACGTCATTGCAACAGAAATAATTGAAATGAATACCATTTAGTCTTACCCTCTTCCTCCTCTGGCGACTCCTGGCTGAGCTCTTATTGGCTGCGGCCACACTGGCTAGCTCTGGCTGTTTGTAGCGGAAATTTCTGCGCACGGTCTCATAATATGTCTTGCAGGCAACTAGAAAGAAGTGAATGGGTTTGTTAAAAACAACAATCTACCAAACATAACTACACATATAGAAATAACATCAACAACACAGTGACAACAAAGTGTAATAACAACTAAATAACTGTGTAACACAGTAAAAATTAATTACCAACAAAGTCGCTTTTATCCAGGCCATCATCTTGGAATTCCGGGCTTTTAAGCAGTGCTCCCACTAAAAACGAGGTGACCATCTCATTATATGGCGAGCTTAGCCTGTTGAAGCAAAATGCTGTTAATTAAAACAATTGTTTACAATAATGCATCGGAAATAAAGATTGCGTGTGATGGTTATCATCCGTACCCTTGCTCCGGGTCATAGCGCCTACAGTTTGCCTCGGATTTGTGTAGCCGACGGACTGCCTCCTAAAAAAAGAAAAGCAAAAATGCTTTGATACAAAACTTACACTGGTTTTGCCAAATGGGTTAATGGAAGAATTTAGGTTTACCGCAATTTCAGGATTTTGCAGCCGCCTCTTCCTCTTCAATTCCTCCGTCGAGCAGCCGTTTGGCTCAGTAACGTTAAGTCGATCATCCAGAGCCTGTAATTTTTCGTTGATCGCCTTCAACTCCTGGTAGACATTGGCAGCGAACTCGCTCAACTGACGGGATAAGCCATTGATAGCTGATAGCAGCGTGCTGTTATCCGTTAAGGGATTTTTTTCGTCAGGAAGATCACAAGTGGATGACAGGTCCGGTGCATCGTCTATTGCACATTGACTGTTTTCGGACTTTATTTCACAAATTTCAATTTTGCAGTATCGCTTTTTATGATCAAAGTATTGTGTGCGAGACAATTCTTTGTCACAGTGTTCGCAATAATGCCGCTTCCTTTTTCCGTTTAATTCGGGGAGCTCCATCTTCCATAGTAAACAACAGCGTTTAGAAATCTTTTTATGCCAGTTCGTCCTTGATACGTCACCTCGCTTGACCAATCAAATGCTCCAATCACAGTGACGCGACGGTTATGGAGCGAATTTTGTGCCATAATTTTACAAACAAATTTGGCATTTTGCAAACAAACTCAATCTGCTTTGCAAAGGGAAAACTTGACTCGCAAACTAACAGAAAAAACTTTGCAAATAATAAAGGCAATTTGAGAGAAAATGCAGAGGTGTTACAAATATGTACTGTGTTTTGTAAATATGACCATGATTTTTTCACAAATGTGACCATGATTTTCTCACAAATGGGACCATGATTTTCTCACAAATATGACCATGATTTTCTCACAAATGTGACCATGATTTTCTCACAAATGGGACCATGATTTTCTCACAAATGGGACCATGATTTTCTCACAAACGGGACCATGATTTTCTCACAAATGTGACCATGCAATCCAAAACAGCAGATGGCGCTGTTTCAACCTTATTAGGCATTTTCAACTAGTCTCCCTGAAAAGCCCTGAATTTTAACTTACATATCACCCCGGACAGTGCCAGCAACTGAATGAAGACTAAATTAATTTTTCGTGGTTCATGTTGTTAATCTCTGGATTTATTGAAAGTGTTGATAATAATTAATGTCTGCTAATAGTAAACACATTCTGTGTGTAAAGACATTGAATTCCATCTGAATTCTATACATTTGCAATTGTCAATCCCTATACCCCGTCTGATTCTCTAAATTCTCTTCTTTTGGTGATAAGAAACTCACCATCACTGGACTGTTTTAAGTGATCCTTAAAGACTTATCCTTTTAAAATAGCTTACTATTGCAAAATGATTATTACTAACTTGTTTACTTTTGTATGTGTATGTTCCTGAGAATCTCATATATTATGGTGCTTTGAGTTTTAGAAAGTGCATTATAAATAAAATTTATTATATCCCCTGCAGAAAAATAACAGCTAATACCAGCCTATGCTGGTTGACTGGTTTAACCCTCTGGGGTCTAAGGGGTTTTTAGGGCCCTGGAGAAGTTTTGACCTGCACTGACATTTGTGCTTTTTTCAGTTGCTTAAAAACATAATAATGGCAAAAGTCTTATAACACTGCATTCAGCACAAACTGGGCTACTATATTATATGATTAACATGTATGTACATGTTTGTATTTTTGAGAGAAAAATGTTTATGCGTGGTTTTTGAAAAAGAAAAAAATTTAAGTGACTGATATAAGTCCACAAAACTCATTCTAAACATGTTTTCCTAAAACTTTTCAAAGCAGGATCTAGTAGTCTAGATTTTTTTCTTTAAAATGATGTGAAAATCATTCTGCTTACTCCTTCACATAACACAATATATTGATTTACAATTTCAAAGTCACTTTTTGGTTAGGAAGGCAATATGCAAGGAGGCTGGAAGCTCTTGAATAATCTGTGATTGACAATACACTGCTGAAGAACAATACACTTGCATAATGAGCTGCATACTGAGCCTTTAGGCAGGAATGTGAAGATGCCATTATTGTTAAGTGTTTGTTTGTGAAAGCAAGACAAAAGAAATGCCTTCACATGCATGATCCTGCATTAAATAAACTTACTGTGCAGAGATATACGCGAATAAACTGGGTTTTAGATGTGTTTAGATGCGTCTTAATACAAAGTGCGTCAAATATGATTGTGTGTTTGTGTATGCGTTTGGCCGTTGATCACGTCTGACGGAAGCACAAAGAAAACATAAGCACATGGAGATAACTTTTATTTACTAGGCAAGAGTAACCAAGTAGATGTGATGTTTGCAATCGTCTTTTATAAGAATACCAAAAAGCGCGTCAAATGAGGCATCGTGTCTTTGTGTGTGCATTTGTACATCGCGTCACACCGTCGAAGCACACACACTTGCATCTTTTATAAGAACACCACAAAGTGCGTCAAATATGAGGCATCGTATGTTTGTGTGTGAGTTTGGACATCGCGTCACACAGACGAAGCACACACACTTGCATCTTTTATAAGAACACCACAAAGTGCGTCAAATATGAGGCATCGTATGTTTGTGTGTGAGTTTGGACATCGCGTCACACAGACGAAGCACACACACTTGCATCTTTTATAAGAACACCACAAAGTGCGTCAAATATGAAGCATCGTGTGTTTGTGTGTGCATTTGGACATCGCGTCACACAGAGGAAGCACACACACTTGCATCTTAAGAATACCACAAAGCGCGTCAAAAATGAGGCATCGTGTGTGTGTGAGTTTGAACATCGATCCCATCACACTGACGAAGCACACACACTCGCGTCTGTCTGGAGATTAAGGCGCGAGTAAACAGTTATGTGGTGTGTGCAATCGCATCTTTTATAATGATACCACAAAGCGCTTCAAATATGAGGCATTGTGTGTTTGTGTGTGCGTTTGGACGTCGATTGAGTCACACATAAAGGAGATAACTTTAGTTACAGTCACTAGTAAACAAGTAGATGTCATGTTTCCAGCACTCGGATTAAAACTCAACACAGCAGTGAATGGCTGCAGAGACGGAATGTCCATTGACTGTGGGGTTGATTAATGAATATGGATGATCTCTGCTCTTCTCTTCAATGGAGCGGGGCGTGGCTCATTATAGATAATGAAGCAACAGAAGAAACACGGTACATCTCTCTCTTCTAATACAGTTAACAACGAATTACAATATTTGTTTTCGATTTCACTTACATCATTTAAAAGCAGACATTCGAAGCATTATGTAGACATTTATCTTTTGTTTGTATGACAAGTATTCGTTAAGTTACAGTTCATTTTTCTGACGTGTTTCTGAAAGGACTTCACTTAGGGAGAGAGAACAAAACGCGCATCATGTTTATTTTCTTAATTTTGCGAAAAGCACAACATTCTGTTTTTATTGGGAGTGGACAGAAAAAAACTAGACACTTTAACGTTTTAAATGATGTATAAATCATATCTGTATGTCCAAAATCAGCAGAGTTATCTAAGTCTCTTTGGGGAGTGATTGAAAAATAAAGAGTTTGCGGTGCCCGCGCCGCAGCCGACCCCAGAGTGTTAAGATGGTGTTCCAGCCTGGTTTTAGCTTAAGCTAGTATTAGAAGGATTTTTGCTTTTATACTGTAGCTGGTCAGGCTGATCACACCAGCCCAAACCAGCTTGACTAGGCTGGAAGCTTTGCCAGCTTGGCTATTGTGAAAGAAGCTGGTTTAAACTGGTCCTCCTAGCCTGACAAGATAAGACCAACTTTAAAAGGATTAACATTTTGTAGAAGTTTATCTTGTTCAGAGTGCTCAAATGACTATGATCCTGGTTGGTTGGTTACTGTTGCTTGAACTGGCCACTCTGTCCAGACAGCCGATGTTGGGTTTATTATGTCCCTACCACACTCTTTCTCCAAAGAGTTTAATTTATTATCCTGCATCTTTTGATAAGCATTGTAAGTTGAATTCATTGTCTTGACACACAGAATTAGTTTACTATTAACAAACATTTATTATTATTAACATTTACAATAAAATCAGTGAGATTAACAGAATGAAGCCCGACAAATGAAATCTCTTTATTCAGTTGCTGCCACTGTCAGGGGTGATATGTATGTTAAAATTCAGGGCTTTTCCCCTGGGCTTTTTTCCAATGCCTGAAAAAGTTGAAACAGCGCCATCTGCTGTTCTGGATTGCATGGTCCCATTTGTGAGAAAATCATGGTCCCATTTGTGAGAAAATCATGGTCCCATTTGTGAGAAAATCATGGTCACATTTGTGAGAAAATCATGGTCACATTTGTGAGAAAATCATGGTTCCATTTGTGAGAAAATCATGGTCACATTTGTGAAAAAATCATGGTCACATTTGTGAAAAAATCATGGTCACATTTACAAAACACAGTACATATTTGTAACACATCTGCATTTTCTCTCAAATTGCCTTTATTATTTGCAAATTGTTTCTGTTTGTTTGCGAGTCAAGTTTTCCCTTTGCAAAGCAGATTGAGTTTGTTTGCAAAATGCTGTATTTGTTTGTAAAATTTTGGCACAAAATTCGCTCCATAGGTTTCGTCCTATCCACTGGTCCTATCACAATCAAGCTTTATGGGAAAACGTGCAAAACCACAACCATGTTACTTTGTTTTGGAATTCTCTTATTTTTTATTTTTACTTTGTTTTTTGTTTGTTTTTCATTTCAACTCGGTTGTGGTTGCATCAAATGGTCGTGCTTGTATTTGCATACATTTAAATTAAATTACTCTTGACACGCTTATATTTTTATTATTCTTTTTTTAATTATTCTTATATATTCATTATTTGTTTTTTTATAATTTCATAATAAAAGTTGTCATTATCAATTATTATCAATTAATTTATTTGGGAACAGAACAACTGGAATGGATATCTGTTGCATATGAGATGTATGACAAATGAGATTTGGGTCATTTCATAAAAAAGCAACAAATGCAATCACTTGTTTTTAGTATTAAGTGGTATTAGGTTTAGGAAAGTGTAAAAATTATATTATAATTATAAAACATATAGGCTTCATTTTATTTATAAAATAAAATACAAATAAGGATCATAAAAAAGTACTTTCTTAAGTATGCAATTAAAGAATTTGCGAGAGAAGAATTACAAGCCAACATTAATTTGATGGGCAGTTAGGGCAGAAAACCTGGCAAAGATGTTCTGATGGCAGTTTAGGCAGACAAGGAGGTGCTAATATGCAGGATAGAAACATAAAGAACCATTACTGTGAACCCTGCACTATAGCTTACACAAAAGATTAAATGGGAGTGCTTCAATAAGTACTTCAATGGATATAGGTAAGTGTATGAGTGGATTTTAGTTTAATCTAGTTGTCTTTTAATAGTTTTGACTTTTATCATGATTTAGACTTGCTGAAAATGTTTTGCAACCAAAACAAGCAAAACAACAATTTAAAAAATAATAATTTTAGTAACTGAAAAATAATTTCAGCTATTCTATCTAATTTGTAATATATAAAGGATATTGTTTTTATTGACATTGTTGAGAAAAACTGAACATAATCTGCAAATCTTCAAATAATGAGACACTGGCAGCATTATGGCAAAAAAGCAGGTTATAAATTTACAGCTACAGCGATAAAACACTGTAAACAGTAAACAGTTGGATGTTACAAAATATTGTGTTTAATGTGCGTTTTGACACAAGGTGAGTAGCATTAGGTGAGGAGAAATGTAAGCTAATGAAGATAGAGTGTTGAACAATATTGGAATGGGGAGTGGATTATAAATAAATGAAAAAAAATTATGCATATATAATAAGAGTTAGTATAAATGTGAGCAAAGTTAAAGTGGGAGAAATGCCATTAAACATTCTGGTAAAATTACTGGATTAATTTATAATAGAGTATACTGCATGCAAGCTGAGAAAGGCAAAGAATATAAAAGTTAAGTTTAATTGAAACCAATAAATATTTTTAGAAAAAAAACGAAATGTTTTGAATTCTTGTGGGACGCATGAAGTGAATATGATATGAAGAACATTGCAAGAAAAATCCGCCAGGTGGCGGTAATGCAATTTTGGATGCAAGCTGCCATCAAACCACAAGGAAAAAGAAGGAGGAATCGGAGGATTTCGAGATCGTAGCGTTACGTACAGTTGATAAACATTTCTCCACACCTTTTTTACTAAACGATTTTATCACACTGTGCTGTGCCTAGTGAGTGACAACTGACAAGATAATAAATAATTATCGTTGTCTATGCTATTTATGTCATTCGTTTGAAATTGTCATACATTTTCAGTGTATTTTTATAACTTTAATTATCCTTATTCTGTAGGTATTTGAAATTAGCCTACATCTCAGATTTCACAGTCATGGCAGGCAAGTAAAATACATTTATTTTATTTATGCAACCTCTTCCTATTGCTGTATATGAAACAATGTTATCATTTTATGCAATGTTACTTTGTGCATCTAACCGTGAACAACAGTCTGAAGTGGTCTGTTTCTGTCTTTTCTTGTAGGGAGGCCATTTGATTTTTCCTCTGAGGATGATCTGTATAGTCTCTGTGAAGACACTGACTGTACTTACTGCAGGATTTCTATCCCAATGACTCGGCCACACCTGTCACAGCGGCATCTTAAATATGCAGTATTTTACAAAAAAGCCAACTCTGGTAATTAACTCAAATATTTGATCGTACAACTCTTTTCCCTTGAAACTTTTCAGACCGTGTATATGTATGTGCTTTATTACAGTGCAGTTCACTATACCCTGCTACTGCACTGATGGAGTACATGGCAGAAGCCACTGGCATTGCTCCAAATGTGTAAGAACTATACAGAGAGGTGGGGATTTCAAAAAACATCTACAAAATCACGGTTTGTATTATTCATTTTACTATGACCTAGCACTGTGTACTATTCTAATAACATATCTCTGTAATCTGTGATTTAATCTGTAATGTTATGGATTCATTCATTCATTCATAGGATATGAAGTGGCAGAGAAATGTTCAGGTATGAAAGCTTTTTCAACTTTGAAAACTCTGCAACATCAGCCGAGTTGTTTATTGCAGCATTGCATTGTAAATGGATCATACTAAATTTTCGCTTTATTTTTTATAGGGGCCCAGCAAACCACCTGGGCAAAAAAAGATTTTGTTGCCAAAAAAAGATCTTATTCAGAAGACCAACTATCTTCAAAAGTGCAAGCTCATAAACTACCCTGTCAGATACCTGTTAAGACAGATTTGCCTCCACAAAATGTTAATTTTAGGTGCCACAAATGCCAGATTGATTTTTCTACTGTCACAAATTTGAGGAGACATGAGAAGGGGCAGCATGGCATGGAGGACCCAAAGCTTTGCGTAGATCAGAAAAATGGCATTTCAGTAACACCAAAGAAGCAAAATAAGACAGATTTGCCTCCACAAAATGGTAATTTGAAATGCCGGGAATGCAAGATTGAGTTTTCTACAGTCTCAAATTTGAGGAGACATGAGAAGCAGCAGCATGGCATGGAGGACCCAATGTTTTGCGTAGATCCAATAAATGGTATTTATGTAACACCAAAGGAGAAACATGGGCAAAGACTGCCACTCCATATCGTCAAACATATTCTCCTGGGGAGAATATCTTGTGAGTTAGAAAAATGCAAAGACATGTCAAGGATAGCAACCCAGAATGGACATCCTGGATGGGAATGTGAACACCTTATAAGGACACAGTCGGCACAAGGCTACATTCCTCCACCACGCCTGAAAGATGTCTCTCTGGACAAAATGCTGGACAATGGATTAATCTCCAAATCAGGGCTCCAGGAATGCAAGTACATACATTTGAAGGCCAGGGAAGAAGGAGTTGATTGCGTCTTCCCTGTTTTTTGGGGGGAATATGGCCTATCACAGAGATACATCTACTTCTCTGTATTCACCAACCTCAAAGACAACTGGTGTAAGTTTGGGAGAACAATAGTAACATTTAACACAGTATCTGCTAAATGGCACTGTCAGTGTAAGGCCACCAAAGACCAGAGCTGTGTCCACATATATTTATGCACGTGGTGGACATTCCAGGAGCGTCCAGAATTACTACAAATGGAAGTGGAAGTAACTCTGGAAGAAACAGAGGACCTAAAGAAGCAAGGACGAGAGATGGATGATGAGCCACAACCATCGATTGAGACCGCATCAGGACTAGTGCCTGAAATAGAATTAGAAATAGATTTGAAATAATACCATACGTACACAAGCCCAGGGAATCTGTGTTTTTGGTCTTTTACTGTCAGTTGATGATCCTCTGTGTATTTGTAAAAAGTTTTGATATGTTTTTGTGAAGAAATTGGATAAAGAGTGCTTTGAAGGCAAATAAACGGTTTTTCGATGTATGAGTTGGGTGTGTAAGTCAACAAATCCAATCTTATATAATCTTAAATAAAACTAAAACACAATTTTAAAATGTGTCAGCAAGTGTTAGCTAGAATTGTAAAAATTTTTTTTACACGTGAACAGTTTTGTTTAAGATATTGAACAAAGAGTAATTTGGAGGCATAAAAGTACATTTCTTCATCTTATGTTTTTTCCGATTTCTTAGTTAGGTGTGTAAGTTACCAAATCCAACCTTATGTTATTTTAATCACCGTTTTGTTACCTAGAACATAACACCATTTTGAAACATGTCAGCAAGTCCTAGTAAATTATAGCTGGGATTGAAAAAATTTTTTACACAACGGGGTTAGTTGTAACACAGCGTTACAACTAAGCCTCCAGTATACAACGATAATGAAATGAAAACAATTTTAAAACTATTAGGTAAAATGATAACTGTTAATACATTATCAGGGGAAATAACTCACATTATAATTTTTTGTCTTAATTGTGCAGCCCATTCAAAAACTCTATTTATATGCATTGATACAGCAGTAAGTACTTCCATAGTAGGAATAAAAAAATATGATGGAATTTAATAGGTACCGTCAACTGTGTGCTTACCATCATTTATTAAAATATTTTCTTCATCATTTATCACAATACTTCCAAAATATTTTTTCCTACTATGGAAGTCCATGGTCACTTACTGCTGTGTGTTTACCATCATTTCTCAAAATACATTTTTTTGAGTTCATCAGATCATACAGGTTTAGAACAACATGAGGATGAGTAAATTATGACAGAATTTTAATTTTAAAGTTAACTATCCCTTTAATACAAGGATGGTTATATGAAGGATCACGATGGATGAATGTGTGAATATCTATCTATTATAGGCAGATATGTAAACAATATCCACCTTTAGTATATAGACATAATTTTATTGAATTATTTGTTTTTAAACCAAATTTTCTAGCAGGTGTTATAACAAACCCTCTGTTTGTTACAATGAACCCCACCTATGGGGCAAGTTGTAATGTTTGCACTCCCGTCGCTTTCGGTGTGATTGTACAATAACGGTAGGTCCCACAAACAAACTTTAAGTGTTCATTTGTAGCAGAGAGGTGTATGTTGATTGCGTAAAAAATTATTAATCTAACTTTAATATTTTTTGAATGATAGAGGCAAGGTCAAAAAGCGTTAGGTTGTGCCCCGCTCTCCCCTACTAACATTTACGTCTATTTCTCCTATTCATTCCTTTCCTACTCTTCCCATACATACATATATAATACCTTTGTGTACTGCGGTATGTTAACGATAGTTTTGGCTGCATCTACTAGCATAGTTAAACTGACTGCTGAGTCACAAACAAACTCATAACTCACTGTACAGTTTTATTTATTTAATAAGTTGTTGTTTATATTGCATCATGTGTTGTTTCTTAACACCAGTCAGGAACAGCACTTTTTTTTACAATTTTGTTGTATACATAGCTATACAGTACAATGACGATACAGGCTTTTTATTTCGTTTAATACCATAAAGCTTTACATCCATTTTTCTGTATCAAAGCCAAAAGTAGAAAAAAAAGATTTTTGATTTTAAACAAATTTAGCCCAAGATGTTTCTACCATCAAGCATAGTGGGAACAGAAACTGCTTTTCTTTTATAAAGACAGACATTATTTATATTCTGATAATTATCTTTATGTAATTTACAGAAGTAGTTTAGTTGTATACTTTTAAACCTTAACCTAACGATTAACTATTCCACTGCCTATGAAAATGTAATTGATTAAATGAACAGGCCACTAACGATAGTAAAAAGACATTAATATTTAGGAAACAACAGAAAGATAAAAGTTTAAAAGAACATCAGAAAAAGTGTTGGGGCAAAACGACTTTCTACTGATCCTGAGTATGAAAAACAATAAAATAACAAAAAATACCTTTGATGTTAACACAATTCCACTGTGTTTTAGAAGAATCATGTATTGTACATGAACAACAAAACTGTTTGATGTCCTAAGAACATAACACATTTTAATTACTCAAGATTTTGCATACAAGAAAAACCTTTAGAAGTACTAAACAATAATTGAGCCAAGTGTTCATAAGGATGTTGTGTACAAAATATCCTGAATGAATGGAGCTCCTGAAAAACGTCATTCCGTCACAAGTTCAAACTTTTCAGCCTCTTCAAACTCTGCGTTCATTTGTGCGGCAAGATCATCCAACTCTGACATCTGACAGAAGAGAATAAGATTAACCAACATGGACAAAAAAATTGATCAAAACCACGAGCCTAGGAAACGGTTGGAGCCAGAGATTTTACATAGGGGTGGCCAGGCAGAAAGCAAAAAGTTTGCAACACAGAATAATAACAGAATTTCTGAAAATAGATGTTACCTGAACAATTTGACAATAGTTACCTGTATGATTTTTTTTAAAGATCAGTGAACCGTTTAAAGGAGCATTTCACCCGTAGAAACATTAATCTTTATTGAAAGTGTGTCATATTTGTAGTCGAAATGTAACATTCATTTAGAATTTGGTGCCTTTCTGACCAAGAAAAGGGGTGTTTGTAGTCTCACCCCCTCAACAAAAATATTGGACTTCCTTTTCAATGATGCAAAATGTTGATTTTTACATCATTGAAAGAAGAAAGAGCAACACTGAAATCTGTATTTCTCCTGTCTCAGCGGCAACTGAGAAAATGATGCATGACCATTCAAAAACATGACTGGGGTTCTAACTATACAAAGCTAAATGCAAATGGGTGAAGTGTCCCTTTAATGGCTCAGGACAAACAAGAAACCTTTAAGTAACTATCACAAAACATAAAAACTGTTATTGATTGTCCAAGGTAACAGCGTGCATTATTTTGAATCAGGTTTATGTAAACATTTGAACTGGGTTATTTTTTTTTAAAAAATCTGTTAGGGATGCACCGATACCACTTTTTTGGAATACGAGTACGAGTATGAGTACTTGCATTTCAGTACTTGCCGATACCGAGTACTTAATAAAAAAACATGATTTAAATTTACAGGTAACAGCTTTAGTCATATAATTTAACAAAAAAACAAAGGACTAGTTTTCCAGTTTGTTGTAAACTCTGCCTCTTTGGACAACACAAGAGGCATTAACCCCTTACACGCAGCTCAAACATAGACATTTCTCAGACCGTGGTATCGATCCCTGGTATCGGAGGACTTTTAACGAGTACGAGTACTTTAGAAAATGTGGTATCGAGGCCGATACCCGATACCAGTATCGGTATAAGTGCATGCCTAAAATTATTCTGTATTTTCTGTAAACATTTCTCATGTTAAATAACTTGTTCTGGGCAGGACCATATTAAAAACAAACTCTAATTTTTTAAACTGCAGTCTGTAACTCTGGCCTCTCTATTTGCCATCTCAGATTGAAATAAAATTGCAGTTATTTGCGGAGTAATGCTCTATGCGTGTGTTGTGCTCTGCCCCGCTACATTATTCCCAGTTACATTTGTGTTATGATATATTGTGTATGATTTTAGTATTATTCTAATGTGGAAAAAATATAAATAAAAAAATGAGTGAGTGTTTCCAAACTAGTGTTTGAATTGCAAAATCGTACTCATTTCATGAGTACTATGTCATGTTAATAAGTAATAAATCAGCATTAGCTGCTTTCAGATGGAGCGGCATTTACTACACAAAGGCCGTAGTTCACTGACAAGAGGGAAAATATCACATTCATAATCGAAGGCGATGCATTCGCGATTATGAATCAAGGAACAGGCTTTACTGACGAGATGCGCGTGACAATCGCATGCGATTAATCATGCAGCCCTAGTTCACATTTAATCTGGGATCGCTTATTGGCTGCTTTTTCTTAAAGGACAAGTTCGGTATTTTACACTTAAAGCCCTGTTTTCAGATTGTTTATGATGAAATAGAACGGTTTTGACTGAAATTTCAACATACGCGGCTGCCCCGAGAATTTATGCTCACACAAAAATCGCTGCAAAAGACGCATTCCAACAGGTTTTATCGTAGTTTTTGCCAACTCCATTGACTTGTATTAGGTGTACTGTGAGGTACGGTATTACTCCGCACCGGGAACTTTGTTTCTATTCTTGCAATTGGCAAAGGTGGATTATCGCCACCAACTGGGCTGGAGTGTCTATTATTCAAGCTCTAAGCGGAAGAATGTACGGGTGTGAGGCGTTTGGAAAAATAGGTCCACAAGTTAACAACGAATGCTAAAACAGCTGTTGGAAAGCATCTTTTGCAGCGATTTTTGTGTGAGCATATCAGTGAACACCCCTGACCACTCGGTGAGTTTCACGTCTTTGTAAACGAAAGTTTAATGCATTTTAGGAAGGATTGGTCCAGTGCACCATTAAACCCATTGTAGAGGTGTGAGGTGAAACACAAACATCCGAAAATTCTCAGGGCAGCCGCATATGTCGAAATTTCAGTCAAAACCGTTCTATTTCACCATAAACAATCTGAAAACAGGGCTTTAAGTGTAAAATACCGAACTTGTCCTTTAAATATTCAGTCATTAAGTCATTATATTAATTTTTTTCTAATAACAGAAATTAATTTGTTTGGCATTTTTTGTCTACAAAAGTAGACAATTTCAAGCATTTAAACATACATCTCATCCAGATATGATTGAGGTCCTACTAGATACATATCTAAGAAATTTATTTTGTCATTTACAGTTATACGCGAGTTAAGGCCACCCCAGAGCTCCACCATTGGCATTAAAAGGTTAACTTCCTTAAAGGTGTAAACACTGTGCTACAGTATTTAAACTGTTTGGGGCAGACAAAAATGGAACCAATTTTAAACTGTAAATATTCTATTTTGTGTTTCATGTGGTGGAGAAATAAAATGCTATAGAGCTACACCTACCTTTATCTGTTGGACCCGCTTCCGCCTGGTCTTTTTCACCATACAGATGCCAGGGATGTTCGTATCTACTTCAGGAGGGTTGCTAGCACTATCATCAGCAGCAGAGATGTTAAAAGAACCCATACTGAATGACATGGAGCTCTGCAGTGCTACCTTGGACCGTTCTTTTTTATGCATCACCTCTGGCGTCTGAAGCCTTTCAAACCCAAACAGGTTCTCTCGGCTGTTGGGAGAAGAAGAAGAAGAGGCAGGCTGGGATTTGGGGCTTTCGAAGGACTTGTCTCCCACACTCAGCTGGCTGTAGGAACGCCGAACTCTCTGAGACCATACAAGGTCCTGCTCGAATTCTCTGGGCTGAGATGATGGAGATGAAGGAGGCAAAATCGGAGATAAGATTTTTGTCTTGCGTGCAGTTGATGTGTCTGGAGCTGGTGTCAAGGTTTTGGACTTCTTCGCTGACTTTTCCAACAACTGTTCTGCATTTTCCTTGTTACTTTCAGATGGGGCCTAGTGGAACGTTTACAAAATAAGACAAAATATATATGTGGTATATGCAATAAAGTCATGCATTATATGTTATTTGTTAGCCTAGCCTTACCTGCGTTTTCCTGGGTGCAATTTTTCTCACACAGATTGATCTTTTTACAGCTACTGGTGGCGGCGCCTTGAAAAAGACAACAAAACTTATAGCACCATGTTTACTGTTGTATGTGATTGATTATTGAAATATTACTATATCACATATTATTATATCAGAAGGAATAGGTTGATGTTAAAAAAAATACCACATTCAAAGCTGTGTCTCTATATCTTACGTTATGTATGTGCTCCATATTTTCTGTCTCACAAGCATGACATGTGATGTCTGCTTAACCACTCAAACACAATGACAATAAAATGGCTATATGTGATTAATGTAAATGTGATATGTAAAATGACTACTTATTCAGATAATTTTTAATTTATGATGTTACACCAGATGTTTGTGAATAAGTGATGATCTTTGTGTCTGTTTGGTCATAATAATCAACAATTGGCTTCGTATAGTAAACTTACCACAACTTTAGAGGTAAGATTTTCATCATTTGCTGACAACCTGGAAGACCTCCTTCTTGGGGGACTCCCTCCATTTGACTCTACGTACAAACAACAACCAAAGTTTTGTGTCGGTGCGAAACTAAACACAGTTACTATATAAGTTAATGGGAATTATTAATTATTAATAACAAATGTGTATTCCAATTCATTTCATTTACAATTCCCACCAAAACATGACACGTATGGTGAGTTGGTAACGTGCGATTCTGTAAAAACAGCTAAGCGTCAAAATTTAAACAATTTTCACTTACTTCTGATAGGATCGATGCTTTCTCTCGAAGTTGATCGTGGGGTTTTGTTGCTCATTTTGCAAAACTACACAGATCGAGAAACTAAAGGAAACTGCTGCTAGCCAGTAAGCTAACACAATGAATACAAATGAATTGGTTATGCGACTATCACAGCGAAGAAAGCATGTTACTAAACATTTTTAAGTATACAATTGTTTTACTTACATTCCACAGTGTCATATAAGATAATATCAAAGTAGAAACACAAAATGTTGTCTCATTGATATAAACGAATCTGCGCTAGTTTTAAATTCGCCCGCCTTCTTCCCAAGCAGTAAAGCAGCAGAGGTTCTGGCTAGAGGGGATACAGCTACGGCCAAATCTCGCGAGATGTTGTATTTAGGGTTAGGTTTGTGAGTAGTATAAGGATGAAATACAGCGGTTCTGGCTAGAAAGGATACAGTTACATCCTGAATCCCGTGAAATGTTGGGTTTAGGGTTAGGTTTGAGGTAGGATTAGGATCTAAACATCGCTCATCCGGCGAGATTTCACGAGATTTTGGCCGTAGCTGAATCCCTTCTAACCACAACCATAAGGGGACGACATCTTCTTCTATGATTTTATTAGCCTTTGGCAAACCGCCACCTAATGGACTGGAGTGTGAGCATTGAAAAACTACAATCCCAAGCTCTAATATTCGATCAATTAACCAGTAATTTTAGGTAATTAATTAAATAATCAAGACTTTTACAAGATGTTTCTCCCTATAAATGTTCTATTGTTATATTTTGTTGTCCGGTTTGATTCTCCTCATTTTTCTTGCAGTGTATCAAAAGAAAATGTGAAAAAGAACAACCCAGTAACTTAGTTTTGGTAAATCATTCTCTGCAAGCATGTGAAAAAATAAGTAATTGAAATTTGGCTCCCCTTATGATGTCAGAAGGGGATAATACTGCCCCTTAATCTGCACCATTCAACCACAGCACTGCCATGTAGTGCAGATATCAGCCTATTTGCATTTGAAAAGAACACACCCAAAGTGGCAATTTTATCATGCTATATGGTATTTTGAGCCAGAGCTTTACATTTGTAATCTGGGGACACCAAAGATTTATTTAACATCTTTAAAAAGTCTTGTGAAATGTCTCCTTACTGGTGTTGACACATGACACCACAAAGTGTCACCACATACAGAAGAAAAAATATTTAAATCATAATGGGATTCAATTATGTTTGTTTACATTTTTAATATAGGACACCAAAGGTAAGATAGTTTTAACCATGTTTTTTTTTTTTTTTTTTTTGGTGTATTGATTACCATTAGCAAAACCATGGTTTTACTACAGCATATGGTTTTTGAAAACCATGGTTGTCAACACCATGGTTATTTTGTGGTATAACCATGGTTTTACTACAGTAACCATGATTTTTCTGTTTTAACTGTAGTAACTGTGGTTAAAAATAACCCAGCGTTTTTAGAGTGTGATTTAATGGAGAAACCACTGCACATTTTGCATAACTACTTTCATATTCAGATTATTCAGTTCCTTATTTAATGTTGCTGAATTACACGTGCCAATAGGAGCACAATGTTTCCTGTAGGGTGTGGTCAGTACCACATACTGTATTATTGTTTCAGTAAGTATTATTGTTTTAGTGTTTGCCTCTTACAACAATGTTGCTGTATTTGTTTCTTCTCATGCTAACAGTTAATGTCAGCACTGGCTTTCAAGGTAAGTCCATACATCAAATACGATAGTAAAATTACAGCCACTTATTTGGTAAGAGTTTAATGCAGAATGTAGTAAAAGTACATTTTCAAAAGCAGTTTCACCTTTTGTTTATTACCATTTTGTTGTTTATAACATAGCCTAATATTTTAAACACAAAGCTTTTTGATTGAATAAAAATCAAACAATAAGAGCTGATCCATATCCACAATCTAACCAAAGTGAATGACAGGTTTTGATGACACGAGTAACATGACACTGTTTTAATGTGAACCACAATACAAAAACTAATATCTGTTATATTTGTTTTAATTTTAGTTTCACATATGGACATGCAATATACTGGATGCTCTGATACACAGAGTGACTTTATATACAGTACTGATAATGAGGAATTATACTACTCCGATTTCAGTAGACATGAAGGAGTGGTGACAGCACCTGATTTCGCAGATCCAATTACGTTTCCTGGATTTTATGAACTTGGTGTTATTTTAATAGATCATTGCAGATTAAACTTAGCTTCAACTGCTAAAGCTCATAGCCAACCAGAAGAGCAAACAGGTAAGACATACAAAATATAAATGTTATGTGTGGATGATATATGAAGTAAAAAAGCTGCATGGAAAGTGTATTTAAAGAAATGCGCTACATATATTAGAACTACTATTTAAAACACAATTCAAATATTACAAATATTATAGTTTGATTTGTTGTTCCACTGTTAGATAAAATGGTCAAACTATGTATCTCAGCCATCACTGCAATACCATTTAAAAAAGTCGTAGTATGTACCAAAAGGTACAGAAATGTACATTTGGTCCAATATGTACCTCTAAGGTACTAATATGCACTAGGTGTTCCTTTTGAAAGGGTACAGATCCTGGTGTACTGGTTTTTCCAAGGCTTTAGAAGTAGGTTAACCAAAACTTAACTTAAGCTTAATTAGAAAAGCTATACTGGCTGCTATACCAGTTCTACTAGGTAGCTGCAGTTCCAACCCAATCTGAATTCATTCTGGTATAAACTGGTCTGTTCAGCTGGTTTTACAAATGCAAGTCTGCATCAGTCTTTTCTATGTTTCCAGCACGACCCGAGACTTGTATCTATTCAAAAGATGATGTGGTGCTTGGTGTTGAGAACGTCCTCATCTGTCACGTGACAGGATTTTTTCCTCCATCTGTCACAATCATCTGGACTAAAAACAACATGAATGTGACAGAAAATATAAATCAGAGCCAGTATCGGCTAAAAAGTGATGGTACCTTCAACATCTTCTCCACTCTGAGGTACACTCCTGAGGAGAAGGACATGTACAGCTGCACTGTGTATCATAAAGCTCTCGAAGAGAAATCTGAAACCAGAACCTGGGGTGAGACATTGAATTATGAGGTTTAAATTGATATTCTCAGATATTTGCATATGACAGCAACTGTAAATATTATGATTATGTGTTTGTACGTTGCAGAAGTTGATGTTGCTGTGCCCAGTGTTGGTCCAGCTGTGTTTTGTGGAGTGGGTTTGACCCTGGGGCTGCTGGGAGTCGCTATTGGTGTTTTTTTCTTATTAAAAGGACATATATAGGCAGTCTTTTATTGTAACTTGACTTTTTTTTTGTCAACATGTCTGTTTTATAAAAACTGTTTAATAAAATAACACTTTTGGTTTGTATTGAAAGAAGCGAATATCAATATAGATTGCACAATTATAATTTTGTCTAAAAAACACTATTATACACCTTAAGATCAAAAGGTTTGTAGGTTCAAGAGAAACATTTTCCTTATGTGATCTTAAATGTTTGAACTGCAGTGTATATATTTTTTTTCACATTGTTCACATGGCTTTACAATGCTTTAGAAAAAAATAAAACATTTAATTTTTTTGGGAATAGTTTGAAATATGATGGGGTCCAGTTGAGAATCTTATATACAGTAGGCTACTGTGGAAAAGTCTTAGGCCACCACCAGCAGCTTTGTTGTTTTAGCAAAGTGTTAATGTCCATCATATCAGAAAAAACAGGAAATATTTACACAAAATTAAAAACAAAACAATTTTAGGACTAAACATCTTCTTTAGGCATCAGTCAGTATTTAGTGTGACCTCTCTTGGCACGAAACACATCTTGAGCTTTTTTGGTGAAACTAAAATCCTGAAGTCATTCGATTAGATTAAAAATTAGGATTTATTTTTAGGTTTAAGAGATTCTGCAGTTGCCTGCTATTGGTCAAGTGGTAGGGGAGTTTACCCTAAATACTTAAACTTTTATACTGTTTTTAATACCTGTATTTTCTGGTTGTATTCTAATAATGAGACTGATAAATAATTATATATGATCACCATTGAAAAAACAACTAATCTAATGGTGGCCTAAGAATTTTGCACAGAAGTGTATATATTAGGGCCGTCAAAAGATGAATCGTGATTAATCACATACAAAATTAAAGTTTGTGTTTGCATAATATGTGTGTGTGTGTGTGTGTGTGTGTGTGTGTGTATTATGTATAATATACACATACATGTATGAATTTAAGAAAAATGTTATTTAGGTATATTTTTTATTTATATTTATAATTTTAAATATATCAAACTATATATAAACATACATGTAAATGTTTCTTAAACACAAACATTAATGTGTGTGTGTATATATATAGTAATTACACAGTGCACAACATCGCAATTAATGTTAATAGCCCTAATATATATATAATAGCCCCTATATATATATATATATATATATATATATATATATATATATATATATATAAAGAACAAACCCAGCCAATGGTTTAAATCAACCATAAAGTGTATATAGTCAGTATCGCTAAAAAAACTTCATGATGTGCCTTCTGTTTTTCTGAGTTCTCATGCATAATTATATTGTACATCCCAAACAAGAACTTTTTCACCTAGCAACATGTGACACTTGTGTTCTGAAATGATGATTGGCCAGATTCTTAAGATATTTATTATAACATGCAATGCCAAAAATACTTCCTGAAATCTTTTAAAGACTTTGAATCTTTTTTTATGAGATGTCACAGCTAGACGTCTTTATTTTGCACCTTATATTAATGACATCTGGTTTCACTACAACAGGCAAGTAAAACAAAAAACTTTATGTCTCATCCATTATTTTGTGAATTTTCATTTTTATGAGTTTTTATTTTAGTTTCATAAATGACTGAAGCTGTAATGCTGCTCCGATTTGTACTTTTTCAGTGAATGGATATTATTATTACATAACGGATCAATGCCTATACAGTTCCCATGATCTCAGTGACATGGTGTATTTGCAGTTGTATGTCTTCAATATGGCTTTAGAAATAATGTACAACAGCACTCTGGGAAAGTTTAATGGGTTTAATGAAGCTGCAATGAAAACTGCAGAGAACTGGAACCAGAATGTCCACTTTTCAGAGCAGATGAAAGCTCAGGTGGATGCATACTGCAAACCAAATGCTCAATTCTTGGAAACAAATGTTCATGACAAAGTCGGTAAGAGATCATTTTTACTTTTCGATAATGTTCATTTACAATTTTTGTGTAATGGTCAGAACATTATTCTCATTCATTGTGCAGTGTGCCCAAACTTTGCATTCAAAACTCATTATTACATACTCTTTACAAAGTGATCAAAAATTATGGAAACACTTAACAATAAGATTACATTGGTTAGTTGTATCAAAAAGTAAATCTGTTAACAATGAACTAACATAAACAACTGTATTGGTATTAACTAAAATGAAAAGATTTTCGTTTTTGCATTTTTTAATGCATTAACTGATGTGATGTTATTGCTCTTGATTCAGTCCAACCAAAGGTTAAACTCAATTTAGTGAAGCAGGCTGAAGGCAAACACCCAGCCAAGTTGATGTGCAGCGCGTATGACTTCTACCCAAATATAATCAAACTGACCTGGCTGAGAGATGGAAAACCTGCCACCTCTGATGTAACCTCCATCATGGAGATGGCAGATGGAGACTGGTACTACCAGATCCACTCCGAGCTGGAGTACACCCCCAAATATACAGAGAAGATATCCTGTATTGTGGAGCACCCCAGCATGTATAGACCCATGATCTATGACTGGAGTAAGTGAAAAGAGTGATATACATTTGTAATATATATTTAGATGTGCTAAAATTAGATTAGCAACAAAATTATATATGTAAATGTCTGACTTTTGTACACCAAGTGATCAACAGACTTGAATGTTATAACAGAGCATAATGTCTGCACTTTATAGATGCCTCTGCATTTGAGTCTGATAGAAATAAGATTGCTATCGGGGCTTCTGGCCTGGTGCTGGGAATCGTCATAGCAGCTGCTGGACTCATTTACCACAAGAAGAAATCAGCAGGTCAGTTTTTTTGAGAGCAGCAATATTCAAACATCTAAATCAGTGTCACCAAACCTGTTCCAGAGATCTAGGGCATTTATGCTCCCTTGAAGGGCCCTTCATGAAAGGGGCCCTTGGGTAAAGAGTTCTCGCTGTGCATTTTGAAGAAAATATGGCGAGGGAATTCGACTTTACATATAAATCTAAAACTGTACTGTACAACTGTACAAAACTGTACCTTTAAAGGTACACAATAGATCCTTAAGTTAGGTTTTGTACCCTGACCAAGTGGGTTGGAACTAAAATATGCATGTAGATCTCCAGGAATAGGGTTGGTGACCCCTGATCCAAATCATGCCTGTATTCAGGTAATTACTCAATCAATTACTTTTTCTTTGGCAGGGAGGATGCTTGTACCACATGTCCAGTATGACAACTGAAAGAAACTGACATTTCATTGATGTAGAAACACTCACAGTAGATCTCATAATTCAATGGAACAGTGCTGTATCAAATCTGACACCTTTGTTTTGCAATGATAAAGAAATAACTGTGTTGATGATAGCAATATAGAATATAAAAATCAGTTTTAGTTTTCACATGCCATGGTCAAAATAATGGTTCGGATAACATCTACAAGATGAGAAGTCTGCTTAGAGTAAGACTGGCTACTTTCGGATTATTTTAAGATTAGATGTACATTTCTGCTAGTTAACTCTAATACTTAATTTTATTTAATTTCATATCTACAGTACTATAATTTTTAAAAAGCTGTGTGTAATGAAGGCTCATCATCAAAGTCTTATACATGGAAAATCTAATCTTTGTTTGTTTGTTGACCTATGAGGAAGTTTCACACACACAAAAAAACCCAGTTAAACTGGAATGTCCCTGGCTACTGCTGTTTTTATAACCAACTCAACTAAAGCTGCATACATAAAATGCTCATGCTGTTAAATGTGCTTAAGTTTTGAATATATTTTGTATGTGTTTATTTTTAAAAACTAGAAAGTAAAGAAATGTAATATGTTTGGTCATATAACATTATTTTGATAGCAAGTTGCTAAAGATATGACTATGTTGAAACTTAATGAGAATTCTCAATGCTTAAATGTTTAAAACAACATTGTAACGTGTATTATAGTTATATTACATTTTCTGTCTTACTGTAGTTCGCTGGTTAGCTAACCTAATGGACATAAGGTTTCCTAAAGAGAATATGAGGAGGCTTTGGTTTTCCTTAAATAAATCCTCAAATAATCCATAAGTAATTGTGTAATTATATATATATAAAAAGTCATAAAAGTTGTATATATACGCACGCACGCACGCACGCACGCACACACACACACACACACACACACACACATTCTGGTTTCCATGCACGCACACGCACACGCACACGCACACGCACACACACTCTGGTTTCCATGTTTTGTGGGGACATTCCATAGACGTAATGCATTTTATACCATACAAACTGTATATTCTATTCCCCCTACCTACCCCATTCCCTAACCCCAACCATTACAGAAAACTTTATTGTAGCTTAGATTTTCAATAAACATCATTCTGTTTGATTTATAAGCTTGTTTCCTCATGGGGACATCAAAATGTCCCCACAAGGTCACAAAAATACTGGTATTCCTATCTTTGTGGGGACAATTGGTCCCCACAACGTGATAATTACCAGGTACACGCACACGCGCACACACACACACACACACACACACACACACACACACACACACACACACACACACACACACACACACACACACACACACACACACACACACACACACACACATTCTGGTTTCCATGCACACACGCACACGCACACGCACACGCACACGCACACGCACACGCACACGCACACGCACACACACACACACACACACACACACACACACACACACACACACACACAAACTTTTATGACTTTTTAAAAATGCATTTACTAGAAATAAAACTAATTTAGACTTCAAAATTCATAAAAATTGTGCTATCTGTGGAGATTATCTTGACAAAACGTGTCATAAACTTTTGTTAAACACTTATTTATTGCAGTAATCCAAAAGTCTATGTGGAAATATAAGGAGGTGTCCTTCTTGGCCTACAAAAATACGTCATCCCTGCAGCAGCAACAACATATTTTTTTATGGACCAAACACAACTTCCGGTAAATTTACACATAACAACATACCTTAGTCCTTTTAGAGTAGTTTACTTCTGATAACAAGCGCAGTAAATGACAAGTAAATAATCTTCATTCATATATCATATCTAACGCAAATACTACACTAAGCTAACCTTACTTAACTAACGTTAATTGTTAGTGTTACCTTATTATCGTCTGGCTGCAATCGTTTTGCAGAGATTTCGTTATTTACTGTGGCACGAGGCTGATTGACGAACGAATCATTCTGGTGAGTCGAAGCTTTTCAAAGAGTCGCAATTCGAACAGCATAACATCACTTTATTCAGTTCATCAAGCACTTGGCGCACTTTCTCACGCGGGAGCTACAACTCGTTAAACCCGCAAGTACGTTACCGTTCAGTCGTTTGCCAGAGAAGAAGATAATTGAGTTCAACACCTGCACGTGCAGCTTGTGAACGATTTTGTTCCGAGGTAAAGACATTATATAAAGCCAAGCAAACACTTAAAGTACGCAGGTAAACGGAAAACTATGGCGTCATGTCAAATAATTGTATAACTGTACACACAGGGAGAAACATAATATGCTAACGTTACATCCCTTAGGCTACTAAAATTAACCATGATCGTTGCTACAGTAACCATATGATATTTGCAGTTAAACTGTGGTTATACATGTTACTGTACTGTAATAGTTTAGTTTTGCTAAATAATAGTTTTGCTAAATAATATAATCGTAAATATTTGTGACCCTGCCTGTAAAAACCCAGCTCAAGTCATTTTTGTGATTTCTAAACAGTACCTACACAATGTAAAGAAAATTTAGTGGAAATATAACTTTGATATTTTTAATATTGACTGAGTAAGATCATGTCAAAGATTGAAATCAATGACTGAAATCAAACTTTGATGCTCCTAATCTTATAATTAGATTAGAAGACTTTATCTTGGAAAATCACCCTGCAGATGTTGTCTTATTTATAAAGTGCATTTGTTGCACAGAGTATGTGATCTAACAGCATTTAGATGATTTCTGGCACAGTTCCTCAGTGTTTACCTAAGAAGCTTGGCCAGGAACATTGACACTTGTACTGGTTTTGCTTTTAATCTGCTTTATCAGATATTCCTGACCGCAGAAGGAGATCAAGGTTTTGTTTTTCCTGTGTGATCAAAATCAATCGGAAAGGAGAACTGGAATCCAGTCAAGCTATCTGTGATACATGTAAACAATACACAGCAGCACTGTGACAGATCCGGGTGAGTACATTCCCAGAGTATGTTTGTCTTTTATCTTCTTTGTTTATAGACATAATGCATTTAATATCATCATGATCCACATCCAGTTAAAATTACTTTAAACAGTATGAATTGTGCCGACATAATCAGAGCATTCACCAGCAGGTGGCATCCTTAGAAAGGATTTGTAGTGGTACAAATATGGCTGGAGGGTGATCAATGTACTCGCCATATCCAAGTAAATCTGACAAGCCATACAAACAGGATAAAAAATGAAATCCATGCAGCAGAGGATTTAATGTAGGCCAATTTTCTATGCATAGTGTCCCTACATGACCTTCTCTAAAAGGTCTGACGTTAAAACTTCAGCCATCATGTAATCTCTAAAAACATCATTAAAACTAGGGCTAGATATCATAACATATTTAAACGATTGCTGCCCATGTAATAGAGATACAGTTAATTTGAAACACACTGACCAATTGCAGAGCAGGTTGTCACACTGCATGGGGTAAGTTGTCTCAATGGGAACCTACCATCAGATACACCATCAGTTGCTATGAGTTAAACAGATACAGAGAGAGAGAGAGAGAGAGAGAGAGAGAGAGAAAGGAGGGGGATGCGTGTAGAGCTGATTGGTATTCTGCACGTTGTGTGGATGCGCTGCAGTTTTCTTCATCTCGTGCTATACCAGCTGATGGGCTGCATCACCCCACGCACTTTGTGTGCAAGGGAATCCCATTCATCTATATTTCCTCTGGGATATAAATTCTTTCCCTACATATACACATTACATTTTCTACATGCCCAAGTGAGAAAAACAAATACATACTGCATATTTTTATATTACATATTTGAATTGTAAAATTCTGTCATCATTTACAGAAGTCATAGTTATAAAAGTGACAGTCTTGCGAGTGTTTTGTAAACGTGGACGTCTCTTTAACCCTTTCGACGTGTGTCGATGCATGATGCACATAGGTTCACATGACGCACTGAAAACATATTTGACATGACGAGCCACACACAACATATTTTGAATTTGTGCCCTGGAAGAAAAGTCACTGGCTGCCACGGTCGAGGGAAGTATAAAGGATAGCACATGATGTATGCTTGACAACAGACAGGACACTGTATTTTAGTGTACGTACACTACATTGTTTGGAAACAAACGAACAAGCATCCTGATTGAACACTTGAACACAACATATTTGCAATAGCGACTTCAAAAGTGGAACGTTGGAAATTTTCGATAGCATGTGAAGGCAGCGTTATCTCACTGCATTAAGTTATGGATTGATTTTTCATATGAATCTTGCCTGCATCTGGTGTCAGTTTAGCAAATGCGCCACTTAGTCATTGAACCATACAAAGCAGTCCTATACATTTTCAAAGCTCCCCCACACACTGTCAGAAAAAATGGTCAAATTATGTACCCCAGCTGCCATTGGGGCTGTACACTTTCAAAAAGCTTTGCACCTAAAGAGTTCATATTAGTCATATGTGCAATGCATATTGGTACATTATAAACTCCAATGCTCAATGAAATTCTATATATTTGTTCAATAACAATTTAAATACAGTATATGAAGTTGAACTTTTCCCGCCTTTTAATTTATTTAAACATCTTATTTTGGATTAACTTGAACTATTTGCTGTTTAAGCAAGCATGAGTTAAAATATGTTATTTCACTGTACTTATTTTTGTTTCTTGTTGCCAAAAATTGTTTTGATACCAAAGAGTGCATATTTGTACCACAAAGATGCACATTGGTACTAGATCTATACATTTCTGAATCTAATATTAGAACCTTGACAGCTGAAGTAGATACTTTATTTAGTATAGTGCAGTTCTCTGTTGATCATTAAACTACATTTAAAGCTTTTACTTTTACACTTTCTTTTATAAGACAGTTTTAATCATTTATTTACCATTGTATGATCGCACAATTATTTTTGCAAGAATATTTAAAGGCGCTGTATGTAGTTTACAGCGGCCTCTAGCGGTGATGTTTCAGATTGCAACCAATAAGTTTACAAGCGCGTGCTCGAACTCATAAGCGACGGCCAGACTTAGATGTAACACACCGGAGAAAGCATCACACAACATGCTGGAAACTCAGGTAAACTCCCACTGCAACGTTTAATTGACTGCATTTAGCCTACTGTATGTAATGTGGTGTTACGTAGGTACATTTACGGCAAGATAACGAAAACGGTTAGTGAATTACACTGAACAATTTCAGTATAACAGTAAAGCCCGGTATATATTGTGCTATTTTAAATAGTCCTTTAGGCTTGATGCTTGCCACACTGTGCGATCAATATCGTAGTTAAGTCCATGTCACACTGTATAATCTCAGTTTCCATCAATGTCAGACTGTACGAGTTTAAAGACTTTTAAAAAACGGACGCACGCAAACAAACGCGTCCGCAGTTTTACGTCATCGATCGACGACGGCTGGGCCAACACAGGCTAAAGCGAAGGCTAGCAAACCGAAACAACATCTACAAAACTAAAGCATATAATCGAAATATATTTGACATATATCAGACAGTGTCATCGCTGTTGAGCGCATAGTCAGTAGACGAGGCGAGAGGCTCGGGAACGCGCATGCGGGTGACGTCACTGGATTTCGCGCCAAATCCGACCCGGTACTTTCCCATAAAAATTATAATATTTTTTTTCAGAGGTAATAGCCAAACCTGCAAAGTGGATAATTTTAATGTGAGATTACAACCCATTCGCACACAGGCAATTGAAAAGGGATTCGTTTAAGTAGAAACGTTACGTTCAGCATCTTTAACTGCATTTTTCCCTTAATATAGACCCATTGTAATGTTCATGCTGATTCCCAGCATGCAGTGTGGGATGAATAAATCATATGAATTCGGCAACTGCTTTACTCCATATATTTTAATGACCACAAGTTGAACAGTGAGAGCAGCAGGCATTTTGGTCTGACATTATTCTGGGTGGGCCACTATAGCACCCTGACCCTTATGTGGCTTACTTTGGTTTGTGAGTCTCTGACTCTGTTGCTGGATGGGATTATTGTTTTGCAAGGAGACAGACTAAGCCCTACTCGAATTGTTCATATAAGAGCCCAGTGAGCTCGAGAGATATATACACCCATCCATCTTTCAGATTATGATTGTGGTGCTGAGAGGATTGCTGGACAAAAATGGATTAAGCCTTAGACTGTCTTCCATTTATGTTTTCCTCTTTTGCCCAAAACTGCTTAACCAAATTCATAAAAAAGTGAAAGGAGGATAGACTTAAATCACATGGCCTGAAGCTAGAAGGTCAACATTTTGGCCCTTGTGCTGTTTTGGGCTTTTGAGTCACAGATAATTCATGTAAGCTGGACATTCGTCCTCTTTGTATATGTGGAAGGCATAGTGAGAGAAAACTATTGTGCTGCAGCATTGTGTCTCCAGACAAGCAAATCAATGATAATAGTGTTATTTAAAAGTCGCTTTGGGCTTTTGGAGAATTTTATATCCTACCTACAGTAGTGGCTTTTAATCTGCATTGTTTTCCTTGACTAATCTCTGCTTAAACTTCCAGTGCTTCACTGAATAACATACATTTGGATGCCTGACAAACAGAAGAGAAGTTCATGAATAAACGCACTTGAATGTCCTCCATACTCAGACAGTACAAATTTGAAAGGGATTTGTGACTAACCATGGTTAATTTTCTTATGCATAACTTGTAATAAACCTTCAGGCATATTTCCCAAAACATCTTTATTTTAAATTATATATCTGTGCATGTCATATTTTTTTATTTATGTGTCATCATAATCTTTAAAATAATAGTTCACCCCCCAAAAAATTAATTTATCAGCTCCATGCCATCAATTCACTCAAAATGGCTGCAATAGCAGCTCCATGTCAGTAACTAAGAAAATCATTGGTTCTTGTGACTAGTCATTATATGCATTGTGACAAAATACGCATTCACGAGACATGCGAGAACCAGTGATTTTCTTTGTGAGTTACATAGACTATAGCCGGCATGCTGCCATGTTGAGTGTAATCAGTCATATAGACACAGTATGTTTACAATCCAACATACTGATCAATAAATAAACCCAAAATATAACACTGGAATCATTTGGATTACTTTAATGTTGGATATAAGAGCCAAGATATTATTTAATATAAATCTTAATGTTTTTGACTGAAGAAAGGAAGTTATGAATGGCACAAGGGTGAGTAAATTATGAGGGAACTTTAAAATTTGTGTGAACCCCCTCCAAACATCTATTCTCTAATACGAGAATGTCTTGGCGTAAGAGAACTATTTTGCCCAACTAATGGCCAGCCTTCCAACTTCCAATGATTCGATCAATTCCCAACGGATGAAATCAAATCCCCGGCTTACACTATATTCTCATTACAGAAGCCATTTCCCTCGGATATATATCACAGTAGTGAAGAAAAGACCAGCAATTTAAGTTTCATGCCCACTTTAAAGGCTTTTAATCATTCTGTGAGGCAATAGAATGTAATTTTTCATTATGCAATATGGTTCATATACAAGAAAAATGTAATAGATAATGTAGCATACATACAAGTATACATTGTGAGGAAAAAAGATACACAAAAGCTACTTTTCTCTCACTGGGGTGGTACCCTCAAAGGTTCATTCTTGTACATTTATGGGCATACAAAAAATTAAAATGTTGTACCTTTTGGGGTACAATACTATACCCTAAGGACCTATTGTGTACCTTAATTAACAATTTTGTACCAGTTAAATTTTAGAGTTATAAAACATTTATATGTACCTTTAAAGGTACACAATGGATCCTTAAGGTACAGTAATAAGGTAACATTTTATTATGTTCAGTACCATATTTTCCAGACTATAAGTCACACTTTTTTCATAGTTTGGCTAGTCCTGCGACTTATAGTCAGGTGCGACTTGTAAGTCATTATGAATTAATTTTGACATATTTGACATACATGAACCAAGAGACAACATCGTCAACAGCGTCTACAGCTGCGAGAGTCCGCTATATGCTGCTCCTGTATTTATGTAATTCAATAAATTCAGTGATGTGGAATGACGAGCTTACAAACTTGATGCGTGTTGGCTTGTTGTGATAATTTAGCCTATTCAGCCTTAGGTATGTTCTGTATGCTATTGTGTATTGTATTGTGTAAACAACTGTTTGTATTACGTTAACGTACGGACACCAATTCAGGCTGCTGTTCTGTGTGCTATTGTTTAGTTAATAACTTGCCTTTCCAGATTAAATGTCTGTTATTCAGCTTGGATTTTGTGAAATAATTTTCTAAATAAATGCGACGTATAGTTTACTGTGACTTATATATGTTTTTTTCGTGTTCATGACGCATTTTTGATTGATGTGACTTATACTTCGGAGCGACTTAAATATGGTATACCAGTAACGATACAAAACCTTATGCAGGGTTCACACCAGACGCGGTAGACGCGGCAAACGTGAGTGATTAACATGTTTAGTCAATGCAAAGACGCGATTGGGCATCCTGCGGTGCGCTACACGCGGTAAGCGTGGCGCGAATGTGACAATGTGCGCAAGTTAAAAAATCTGAACTTCGGCGGAATTCCGTGCTGCGTTAACCAATCAGGACCTTGCTGAAGTAGTGACATGATTACAGGAAGCAAGCGGAGTCTCAGGGGAGTCGCAGAAGCCCCTCCCATGACGCGAATTTCCGTGTGAATGTCTCGAATGACTGGAATTTCACGTGCGGCTTTCACATACTAATGAAGCGAGTGAACTCAAATGTTCAAGGGCCCTATTTTAACAATCTGAAACGCAAGTGCGAAGCGCAAAGCGAAAGTGACTTTGTGGGCGGATCTTGGGCGCTGTTGCTATTTTCCCAGCGGAAGAAATAACTCTTGCGCCAGGCGCAATCAATAAGGGGTTGGTCTGAAGTAGGTTCATTATTCATAGGTGTGGTTTGGGTGTAACGTCAAATAAACCAATCAGAACGCTATCCAACATTCCCTTTAAACGCAAGGGCGCAAGTTCCATGGCGGGTTGCTATTATTATGACGGATTTACCAGGCGCACGCCAGGAGCGGTTCAAAGCCGAGGAGACCGACGTTCTTGTAAGAGCAGTCAAAAGCCCTATTTGGACGGGATTAGTTTTACAGGGGGACCTCTGAGAAAATCGTGCTTCTCAGAGGTCCTCTGTGTTTTTAATCCCGTCCGAATCCGCCATGTCTGTGTTTTTCTCTGACGACCTCCGTAAGAATTCCAAAGCAATTTACCTACTGTTTTTCGCAGAACTCAGAGGTCCTCTGAGAAATTTAATCCCGTCCGGATGCAAATGTCTGTGTTTGCCCGCAATATCTTTTGAAAACGCGGTTCATTTTGTGTTTTGGCCAACGTGACCTGCCGTAAGGTCTTACTAATGCGCGTATATTGTATTTCCTGAGTCCTGTTCATTCAGATATGGATGTTTTTACGCATTCGGCAAAATAAAATAATTAAATCAAGACGAGCTGAATATCAAACACTGTTAAGACTGGCCACTGTAATATCAGTAACGTTATAAGAAAGTTGTTCAACTCCAGAATGGTAATGTTAATTAATAAAGATAATAAATTGTTATTAATCATTATTTCTTAATTTCTTTCGGTTTATTATAAGCAGACAGTTATATAAAACACGTAGGCTAACGTTACTTTAGTAGGATTTGTATATTTTATTTTGATTTGTTAAAATTAAATTTATAAATTACATGTTCTGTCGTAATTTTACATGTAAAGCAAAATTTTAAACATTACAAACACGCGTATCCAGAGCACGTGCTCTTCTGCAACGCCCAAATGCATGAAACAGACACTCCCATCTCTGGAATAGCCTGCATCATTTTAATCCCGTCCGAATCGGTACCAAAAATCACAGACGTCCTGGGGGACACGTTGAAACTCAAACGTTGTTTGGAAAACTAATCCCGTCCGAATAGTGCTAAAGGCAGAGAAGTTGTTTTGTATGGGGATGGGAGCGTCGCTTAAACAGGCGTGGGAGGAAATAGCCGCAATTGTCTCATCAGCTGGCATCCCCAGGACGTTGCGCCGCAAGCGCTACAATGATGTCAGGAGACGGGGGAATCCCAAGCTTGCCTACATAAATCGGCCACGCCGTGTAACGGGAGGTGGATCTGCCTCTACACAGACACCAGCAGAGGACATCGCTGCGTCCACCCTCACCGCTGAAAGCCAAGAAACGCAAGCAGTCCAACCCCAAAGTACTCTTACAAATCAAGTTCATATACATTAAGGTTTCTTATGAAAACATTTTAATTATTATTTACATAAAATAAACGTAATACAGCCACACAATAAACTTATGAAAATATTTTAATCGTTATTTGCATGATAATTTTTTAATGCAGCCACACAAAATAAATAAAAACCATCACCACAATGATTTCCCTTATCTCATGTGTTAAATATTTTTTATTGTAACAATTTATGATTTGCAAAAAATAACTGTTGCATCTGTGTAGATTAGATGCAAAGTGTGTCTGCGTTATGCATGTATACATTATGGTCAAGCATGCACCCTTAAAATAGCAGGTTAGGGTTAGGGTTAGGTTAGTTTTTTGCTGCCTCTATCGCGGCTGGTGGGAATGCACCATTAGGATACCACCCAAGCGACTGAAAAGATAATTTTATTCGGACAGTTTATATATAAATATACAATATACAAATCAGTAGTGTAATTTACAAAACATAGCTCAAATACACAGAAATGAAAAATGCAATGTATTGTATGCAGATGTTTGTGTAGGTAAACATATGTGTAATTGCGTGCTAAAGTGTAAATAAATAGTTTATGTAGAAGGCTACTGGCATTGTCTTCATTTAAGACCTACATGGCTCAGGGGGAAGATGCATCTTAGCTTGTGCATATTGTCCCTGAGGCTGCAGTAGCTGTGACTTTATAATATGATAAAGATCACAATCCATTGCTGTATGCCCCCTAGTAACAGCCCCGCCATGTGTGCGTGCATCAGTGATGTGCCAGGTACGATTCTGCAGACTTCAGGGCATGTGACAGGACTCAACTGGTCGCTGCTGTAACCAGTGTGTCGTGATGTGCTGCAACAGTTCTAGAAGATGGATGCAGTTCACCTTTATATAGACACACAGCCTGGACCCACTGAGGGGAATCTAACAGAGATAGATGAGCATTTGATAAATGGTGTGTTTGTGTGTGTGTGTGTGTGTGTGAGGGTTTGTCTTGTCATTGCTATGCTTTTTGCCTAGCTTGTACAGTGAACATTTATGGTAATTCAGTGTTCCTATACAGATTGTACTTACATCGCACTTGTCACACAGCGTGATTGCGTGTGTTAATATATCTCTTTAATTACGTGAATGTAAAGTGCCTCCCTGCTGAATCATGATGTACAGTAACAGCTTTGGTGGGGAAGTTTTTGTTTTTTAAAAATGTGATTTTGCTAGGAGCTCTTTGTGTTGCAGTAAGCACAAGCAAGCCATTTTGCTGTCACTACACCCACACAAACACACACACACAAACACACACACACACACACACACACACACACACACACACACACACACACACACACACACACACACACACACACACACACACACACACACACACACAAATACAGTGCGATTTACAACTATGATACTAGTTTTAATCTTTACAAGGTTAAAATAAGGTCAGGTGTAAATCATACTATTTACAGGGTCGGCAGAGACTCTTCCTAGTAATGACATAAAATGCACAGCATTGCATTCGCATGCAATATTCATGCTCAGCGTGACTACAGGAAAATGGGACCTAGAAAAGAACTGCAGCTCTGATATAGATGTGAAGCTATACATTTTTGTTTACGAGCGTATGTGTTCCCTGATAATCGATCCTATGACCTTTACGATGCTAACCCAATATCTATACTGTCAGAAAAATGGTCCTGAGATGTCACTCATTAAAAATATGTACTGTATTGGGACAGTCGTAGTGTAGTGGTTAGAGAGTCGGGCTTGTAACCTGAGAGTTGCCGGTTCGAGCCAATTAATGGCTGCCACCTTAATTGCCCATTCGGGCACTGAAGGGATAGTGCCCACTGCTCCGGGTGTGTGTGTGTTCACTACTCACTGGGATGGGTTAAATGCAGAGGTCACAAACATGTCACACTTTCAGATACAGATATGTATAGCCTACATTTGCAACCAATACGTACCTAAGAAGGGCTAATATGAGCCCTGTGGATGCAAATATGCAATTTTTGAAAGGGTACCACCCCTTGTATGTGTATGTGTGTAATTGTCTAACCTTTTAACATCAGCAATGAAAACAATTAGCGCTGCAAATGCTGAGTTTATGCATTGTGACCCGGACTTGGCAGTTATGTGTCTGAAACTAACGAAATGTGCATATTTTTATATGTAGAAAAGGGGGAGACTAATTTGCATATTTTTATCTATGGTCCGAGCTGTGCGTTTGAGTAGAGGTGGAGACTAATTTGCATTTTCATAGATCTGGGTTGTGCCTAGTGATGCACCCAAAGAAAAAATTCTTAGCCGAAGCCGGATAAAATGAAAAACCCAGCCAAAGGTCGAATAACCGAACAATTTAATGGCAATTTTCTTACCATTGCAGAATTACATTTACATTTTCAGAATGTCCTTTTTACTATATTTATTTCATTGGGATGGCACGGTTCACAAAGCCCACGGTTCGGTTCGTATCATGGTTTTAAGGCCTCTTTTTTTGGTTTTGAAAGCTAGGTGAGATTTTGGCACAGCAAGAGAGAACCCACTGATGACATGCTTTTCATTTATTTGGCAAAAAAGGAGAATGTGTACTGCTATCTCTACAGGAACGGATGTGTTTTTAGCACACAAAGATTGAACTTGAAGCACACAAAGATAAAACTGAACCGAGACAAGCGAACCGAATGGTTTAGATGTTTTTTCATGTACGTGCCACCCCTAATTATTTCACATTGTGCATGGTCAAGCATAAGCAAAGGAAGAGAGGGACGGTGGCAAGATTGACAGGAGATGACAAAAAAAAAGTACTTAACAAAACGGCCTAACCCAAAGCTTATTGTTAATAAACGTTTTATTTCTCCTTTAATATAAGCATGTTTGTCATTGTAGGACTTTACTGGTTCTAGGAAGTTTTTATTACATACTGCAGTTGCTCTATGACAAGATGAAGAGCTAAAGTCTCTTGTTCTCTGTGCTTGTGCATTAAGCAGACAAATATCCTTTGCCGCCGCCGTGTCTTTCTCATATCCTGCATGGTGTTCAGGATGTCTTGATTTTAAATGATAATTGAAACTTGTAGTGCTGTATGTTTTCGCTTTTTTCTCATATACTTAAAAATGCTTTTACCAACATGTTTGCTGCATTTGTGCGTCTCTCACTCTGCGCTGGTTGATTTGATCGCATCATCAAAGATCTCATTGTTTGGTAAAATTTATTCAGCCTTTTCGCTTGTTAAGCTGAACAATGAAAATTTGTTTTCTGCTATTTTCGGCCAAATAATTTACGTTGCCGAACATTTTTTTCGGTGCATCCAGTTGTGCCAATAAATGATACTATCATGTATCGACGATAGTCGGACATATGGCAGATAGCGGGCTTTCATGACAATAGTTGGTGATAGTTATTATTATTATCATCATCATAATTTCACATTAAAATGTGCATTACATACTTTTCCTTGAATTAGAGGGTTCGTGGGCTCCACTTTGCACGAGAGAGCTTGTAACATGCATGGATTCCTTCTCGCACACACTTGGACTTGTAACGCAGCTTGACCTCCTGCTAGAACCTCAACTTGTAATGCGCATGACTCGGACTCTTCCTCGCACATGAGCGTGGCTCTGCTGTTTCTTTGCACTAGAGAGGTTGTTAGGCCTGCAGGGGTTTAAAACCAGTGAATGTGTTGTTCCCGCTACCTGGTACACAGGAAATTTCAGGGCACCTGGGCTTTAATGACGTGCTTGGATTAATGGCATCAGTTTTAGAAGGTTGGGGTCATGACAGTGTTGCCCTTATACTAAATCAGCTTCTTTTTTTGTCCACCAATCAAGTGGCTTGTAATAAATGAGTAAAAAATGAACAAATAAATAAATTTGTATATTATAGCCCCACCCCCTGATACTATCATGTATCGGCGACCTCACAGGCTGACGATAGGATGATCTCACAATGGGGCATAATGCCCAACACTAATCCGTGTATACTAAATGAGGAATGAGAAAATGACAAATTAGGAAATTACATTCAAGCTGTTTTAATGCATTAAAAATTAAGTTATAAGAAAAAAATTCATGTCTTATGATGCTCAAAGATTGTTTTAAAGGAATACGCCCACATTTTGGGAATTTAGCTTATTTCCGTATCCCCCAGAGTTAGATAAGTCCATAAATACCTTTCTAATCTTTGTGTGTGCTGTAACTCTGTCTGACGCAGCCCTCGCTAGTTTAGCTTAGCACAAAGACTGTAAGTGAATGGCTCCAGCTAGCATACTGCTCCCAGTAAGTGACAAAATAACGCGAACATTTTCCTATTTATGTGTTGTGATTTGTATAGTCACACCACACATTGATTTGCTCTCAGCACCCAAGAAGCCCCCTGGGGAGGAGCAGAGAGTTCGGTCAGAGTTGTGCAAATCACTCCGCCCAAGTAGCAATGCTTCACCTTCTGAGAATATAGTTCCCAGTATGTTTACTGTTAAAAGATGGCTGTGTCAAATATGACCTCGTTATTTGTACACGGTGTGACTATACAAATCACAACACATAAATAGGTTTGTGTTATTTTGTCACTAATTGGGAGCAGTATGCTAGCTGGAGCCATTCACTTCCAGTCTTTGTGCTAAGCTAAGCTAGCGGGGGGCTGCGTCAGACAGAGTCACAGCACGCACGGAGATGAGGAAGGTATGTATGGACTTATCTAACTCTTGGGGATTTGGTGAATAAGCTATATTCCCAAAATGTGGGCGTGTTCCTTTAAGTGATAAAGTCATTAATTACAGGGAGACTTTAAAATATTCACTTATTGTTCACCTTTAATTGTCAAGTTTTAGCCAATGCTGCTTTACATAATTGTGGTTTCTGGCTTGTATATGTAGTACTGTACTCGTATATGTCAGTAGTGTACTGGTGTTTATTAGACTGGAGAAGGAAATGCATAGTACAGCCATTGGTTCCTTTAATTTAAATACTTTAGTTGTTGTTTTAAAGGGCACCTATTTCATTGCTAAAAACAACGTTATTTTGTGAATTTGGTATAATATAATGTGTTCACGTGGTTTATGGTTAAAAACACATTATTTTCCACATACAGTACATTTTTGTAGCTCCAGATTTTGCTCTCTTCCTGAAACGCACATATTTGAAGAGCTCTGTGTTCCTGATTGGCCAGCTAATTTGTACGTTGTGATTGGCCTGAATACCTCTGACGTCAGCTGGAAACGTGACGCTCCTTACCATGTTTGAAAGATTCAATTGCCAAGAGGAGTTAACTTGTAGGCTGTGAGTCCAAAGTTGTAGCAATTATGATAATGTCGTTCTTGTCTACATCACCAATCTCAGGAAGTAAACTGTTGCCTAAAATCCGTGTGTTTGTTGTAGTCCAAGAAAAGAGATTTACTTATAGTATATATCATTACATTTACTTTGGGGTTTGTACCTTTTGCATATTGTTAACATGTACTAATACACACTTACACACCAAAGGAAATTTAAAAACGTGAATCAGACAATAGGTGCTCTTTAAGGAATGACTTTATGCCCAGTACTCCTGTATTTCAAGAATAAAGACAGAGAACATGTAACTGTTTGTTGGATTTGGCGAATTGTCTTTCTCTGCTTCCTGCTGCATCATTTATTTGCCGGGACTCCTTCCTTTATCCTTGATCTATTTATAAACACAAGTCTTTATTCATTACTCAACTCTCTCTCGCTCTCTATCACACAGCACACACGCTCTCTAGCCATTTATTTTTAATGAACTGTAAAGGATGTTTTGGCAGGTATCTTAAGAATGTGCTGTTTTTAACCTTACTACTTGCAAAAGTATTTTTTAAGGGTTAGATCTTTAAAAAAAATCAACCCCAATGATTACTACATTTGGTAAATACATAATTCCACCATATATAAGGTAAACCACATGAAAGTGTAGCTGTTACAGGATACAAAACATTATAAGTATTTTTTACAAGCCTTCCTAGAGTCTGTTATGTGCTGATTAATCTTTTGCTCGTGCTCATTATTGATAGTTTAAATTCATGCATTTGTGTCATAACCTTTTATTGCTCTTCTCTCCAAATTCCCAAATTCAGATTCTGTTTTGTTGCATTGTTTGTGTGAACACTGTGCCCTATTCATTTCTGTGTTCATCATTTATAAATGGTGTGCTAATGCTTCAAGCCTGCACTTCTGTAAAACATCATCTGCTGAGGACCGACACGACAACTGAGAGCTCTCAAAAAAGCCTCGCAGGAGATCTACCAAATTGTAGCTACAGTAAGAATTCAGATAAGATGCGTTTTATATAACCAGCATTTTTCTTCATAGCCGACGTAAATTGTAACTACATTGTAACACCATAAACACAGTGTGACTGAAGAAATAAGATGCATGAGATGTTTGTGACCCTCGGCTTTATTTATGCCTGTGTTGCTGGTCCCAATAGCCTTGTTATCTCCACCATATCTTTAAAAACGATCTTGACTGATTTTCAATCCCACGTCTGGAGTTTGACTCTTATAAATATTTGGACAATAATATTAAAGAAGATATGTTATAATTAGAAGTGAATAACTAATCAGATATAATTAATAATAATAACAAGAATATTATTTTGATAAGTATTGATTTAGATGAAATAAATAGCTGGAGTCAAAAGTCATTAACAGAGGTCATATTTTTAAAGCCTCAAACTAAATGACTACATGTACATATATGTAAATATATTATTGACATCATAACCACAGAGCTTTGTTTTTTTACAGTTTAATGTTGAGATCAGTTTACTAATTGCATCAACTCATTTGTATTACAAATTAAATGGTCATAACAAGACTGTTGCAATGTTGATTCAGACATGAGAAGATTGAAAATCCCATAGTAATGTTGAAAATCCCATAGTAATGTTGCCCCAAATACACCCAACCATATAATATTTGCTTTTCAGCAACATATATAGACAGATGGGGGTCAGAGTCCTTGCAAGAGAGAAAGAAATAGTCAATATGTTCTTGAGTTCCTCTAGAGACACATTCAGCACAGGCACATTTTCTTGCTCTATCTTTTCTTTTAAATCTCTGTTCCTCTTTTTTATTCCCTTGCTTCTAATAAATCTCTGCAGTTTTCTCTGCAGTGCCAACAACAGCTTGTAGACTGAGGTTATAATAAAAGGCATATCAATATCTTAAGGAGAAACTTCATACCTGTAAGGACAGTTTCTCGGACGGGGATAAGATTAATCCAGGACAAGGCCTTAGTTATATTAGGACTTTTAAGTCGTTTTTACAAACAAACCTTACCAAAAAAATACTGGTGTGCATCTTGAGACAAAACAATGACACTGATATATTTTATAATATGTCAGTGCAAGGTGTTTTTAAATTAAGGCAGAACAAATGCATTTTAGTCTGGGACTAGGATAAGCCCTATCTCGCAAACTGCCTCATAGTTTACTGTATAAGCTGTATGTAACCGCAGTCTGCTTTGTGTTTTAATGGAAGAGCAAGAGCAGTCCCTGGATGGATTAAATCATGAGTGATTATTGATGGAGATAAACAAGATGGTCATCTTTGATAAACATATATGCCATAAAAATATAAATAATTAAACATTGTAATCATTAAACAAAGAACAAAATCAATTCGCAATAAATTTCCTTTTAATAAAAATGTCAAACTGTATCATGTGAAAAATTGGAGAACAAAACTAAGAGAAATCCATATTTGAGACAGGGATGACAGGTACACATAACATTTTGAAGAAATAATTATTGAACATATAAAACATTATTTTGTATTTTTTACATACAGTGATGAAAATAAGTATTTGAACACCCTGATATTTTGCAAGTTCTCCCACTTAGAAATCATGGCGGGGTCTGAAATTGTCATCGTCGGTGCATGTCCACTGTGAGAGACATAATCTAAAAAAAATCCAGCAATCACAATGTATGATTTTTTTAACTATTTATTTGTATGATACAGCTGCAAATAAGTATTTGAACACCTGAGAAAATCAATGTTAATATTTGGTACAGTAGCATTTGTTTGCAATTACAGAGGTGAAACGTTTCCTGTAGTTTTTCACCAGGTTTGCAGACACTGCAGGAGGGATTTTGGCCCACTCCTCCACACAAATCTTCTCTAGATCAGTCAGGTTTCTGGCCTGTCGCTGAGAAACACGGAGTTTGAGCTCCCTCCAAAGATTCTCTATTGGGTTTAGATCCGGATACTGGCTAGGCCACGCCAGAACCTTGATATGCTTCTTAAAGAGCCACTCCTTGGTTATCCTGGCTGTGTGCTTCGGCTCATTGTCATGTTGGAAGACCCAGCCTCGACCCATCTTCAATGCTCTAACTGAGGGAAGGAGGTTGTTCCCCAAAATCTCGCAATACATGGCCCCGGTCATCCTCTCCTTAATACAGTGCGGTCGCCCTGTCCCATGTGTAGAAAAACACCCCCAAAGCATGATGCTACCACCCCCATGCTTCACAGTAGGGATGGTGTTCTTGGTATGGTACTCATCATTCTTCTTCCTCCAAACACGTTTAGTGGAATTATGAACAAAAAGTTCTATTTTGGTCTCATCTGACCACATGACTTTCTCCCATGACTCCTCTGGATCATCCAAATGGTCATCGGCAAACTTAAGACGGGTCTGGACATGTGCTGGTTTAAGCAGGGGAACCTTCCGTGCCATGCATGATTTCAAACCATGACGTTTTAGTGTATTACCAAAAGTAACCTTGAAAATAGTGGTCCCAGCTCTTTTCAGGTCATTGACCAGCTCCTCCCGTGTAGTTCTGGGCTGATTCCTCACCTTTCTTAGTATCATTGAGACCCCACGAGGTGAGATCTTGAATGGAGCCCCAGGTCAAGGGAGATTGACAGTCATGTTTAGCTTCTTCCATTTTCTAATGATTGCTCCAACATTGGACCTTTTTTCACCAAGCTGCTTGGCAATTTCCCTGTAGCCCTCTCCGGCTTTGTGGAGGTGTACAATTTTGTATTTGGACAGCTCTTTGGTCTTGGCCATGTTAGTAGTTGGTTTCTTACTGATTGTATGGGGTGGACAGGTGTCTTTATGCAGTTAATGACTGCAACCAGGTGAATCTAATTTAGGATAATAAATGGAGTGGAGGCAGACTAACAGGTCTTTGAGGGTCAGAATTCTAGCTGATAGACAGATGTTCAAATACTTATTTGCATCTGTATCATACAAATAAATAGTTAAAAATCATACATTGTGATTTCTGGATTTTTTTAGATTATGTCTCTTACAGTGAACATGCACCTACGATGACAATTTCAGACCCCTCCATGATTTCTAAGTGGGAGAACTTGCAAAATAGCAGGGTGTTCAAATATTTTTTTTCCTTACTGTATGCAGCCTCAAATAAATGCATATTCAACTAGAGTTCACACTGGTTTAGCAATAATGTTGATAATAAATGTCTTTAAACTTTGTGACTTTGTATTTTCCTTCTTTAAATAATATTCATGCAGGAGGTGGCTTTTACCTGAAAAAATAGACAGTTTAGCTTTTTAGTTTTAAATGTTAGATCACTGCTAATAAACATTATGTTAGTATTAAAGGAATCTCTTAAAGGCGGAGTGCATAATGTTTGAAAAACGCTTTGGAAAAGGGAGTCGGGCCAACTACCAAAACACACTTGTAGCCAATGAGCAGTAAGAGGCGTCTCTACTAACCGACATCCTTGGCGGGGTTGCGTATGTGTGGGGCAGGTCTATCAAAAGAAGGTCTCGATTCTATTGGGGTAGGGGCGTGTTTGTTGGGTGATTTCAAATATCAACATTGGCTTTCAAGAAGCAGGGTCAACATGGAACAAAGAAAATCAACAGGGTTTAAAACTACATGAGTTTTATTTCATTTCTTTATTTTAAATACTCATATTTAGATCATACTGACCTTATGCAGCATTGTAAATCAGCCATAGATATATGAATACATTAAAGATTCACAGATATATTGGCCCATAACCAGTATCTGTCACGGTACAATTAAAGAGAAGGATGTGCAGGTTAAACAGTTTTAATAAACATAATTAAAGCTCACAGTAGTACAAATTGTAGACATTCCAAGGAGTAACACAGATGGTGAACAGGAGCAAACAACCAGTGACAAAGAACAACGATCCCACAAAGACACAACCCAGGACACAGCATTTATACAAAAGGTGATTGGAAACAGCTGGTGACAAGAGGCAGGTAATTAACTAATGAGTCCAGGTGATGCTGATGATCAGTGACTGACACAATAAACACACACAAACACAGAACACAGTTAAACACTGTGACAGTACTCCCCCCTAAAGGAGTGGATTCCAGACACTCCCACGACAACACGTAAAAGTTCAGGTGGGTGGAGGAACGGAGGTGGATCTGGGGGAGGGATGGAGGGTCTAGAAACCCAGGGCGGGGCCGGCAGAGCAGGAGGCCAGGGCGGGGCCGGCAGAGCAGGAGGCCCGGGCGGGGCCGGCAGAGCAGGAGGCCAGGGCGGGGCCGGCAGAGCAGGAGGCCAGGGCGGGGCCGGCAGAGCAGGAGGCCAGGGCGGAGCCAGTGACCAGAGAGGGACAGGATCCCAGGGTGGTGCTGGTGGAATCAGGAATCTAGGTAGAGGGAGACAATAGAAAGAGACCCTCTGGGCCAGGTTAAATAGGGAAGAGAGTTTGAACCTGGCCATCTTGGACCAGGCAGTGAGGGCAGGGAACTTGGGGACAGCCACCTTGAGACAGTCAGGGAGTTCCATACTGGTCATAGTTTTAGTGACAATAAAAAGTCTCTGGAACTTCGGGGTGCCCACACTAGCTGACTCACTCGGCTCAGATGACTCACTCGGCTCAGATGACTCACTCGGCTCAGATGACTCACTCGGCTCAGATGACTCACTCGGCTCAGATGACTCACTCGGCTCAGATGACTCACTCGGCTCAGATGACTCACTCGGCTCAGATGACTCACTCGGCTCAGATGACTCACTCGGCTCAGATGACTCACTCGGCTCAGATGACTCACTCGGCTCAGATGACTCACTCGGCTCAGATGACTCACTCGGCTCAGATATACCTCAGACATCACAGAGTTGGGGAGCACAGGACGGGGCACCCCAGCCACCCGTACAGATACCAGTGGTGTATCCACCAGACTGGCGATTAAATATCGGAACTCAGGCAGCGCTGGAGAGTTCATCAAGGCAGTTTGGTGCAAAGAAGTGGGTGTGGCAGCAATTCTGTGAAGGGGTTCAGGCGTGGCCGCCATCTTGTGAAAGGACTCGGGTGTCTGTTCCTGCAGACTTAGTCTCCCAGTCCGCAGAGTCTGGTGCACACTACACCCCCTCAAAAAATTCCTATGGTGAGACCTCCTGGACCTCTGAGAGGGAGACTTCACCTCAGTCTTGCCAAACACCCGAATCATCTCCCTCGTCAGTGCCTTGAAAGTAGCACAGCATGGGTGCTGGTTCTCCCACACCTCCGTCCCCCATATGGCCGCAGGGCCGGTCAGCAGAAGTAACACGAACATCACCTTAGAGTCCTCAGTCTCAAAAGTTCTGCGATGCACCTCAAGATGCAGAGAACACTGGTTAATAAAGTCTTCACATAACTTAGGCTCACCAGCGTATCTCTCAGGAAATTCTGTGCTAGGCTCCAGCTGACCACTCGACTCCATGGGGTTGGGGGAAACGGATGGTGTGGGTGACGCGGAACCACTCCGCAACAACTGGATCTGTTGCTGCCAGTCCGCCACCCTGGCACTCAGTGCTGGTCTCACCCGCTCCAAGTCGTTCTCCTGTGATTGATCCATCTGTGAATCCCTGTGTCCAAATCCTGTGACTGGATAACTCGCTCCTTCTATACTGGTGGGATCGTTCTGTCACGGTACAATTAAAGAGAAGGATGTGCAGGTTAAACAGTTTTAATAAACATAATTAAAGCTCACAGTAGTACAAATTGTAGACATTCCAAGGAGTAACACAGATGGTGAACAGGAGCAAACAACCAGTGACAAAGAACAACGATCCCACAAAGACACAACCCAGGACACAGCATTTATACAAAAGGTGATTGGAAACAGCTGGTGACAAGAGGCAGGTAATTAACTAATGAGTCCAGGTGATGCTGATGATCAGTGACTGACACAATAAACACACACAAACACAGAACACAGTTAAACACTGTGACAGTATCAGTTGATAAAAGCAATTTTTCTCACTGTCGGCAGATTGTTTAAAAACAGGCGATATTCATTGCCGATATATCCTAATATAACCACCGAACTATCGGTTTTGGCAGATATATCTTTGAATATTGGCTATTGGTATCAGTGGAAAAATTTACTATCTAGTATACCTCGATGCCTCATTTGTCTGCTCCATAGATACAAGCCGCTAGAGGAGCTCAGATGCAAAAGCTGCTAAACGCCACCTCTGTCAAAAACAAGATAATGGTATTATTAACCGAATGCTCTTGGAACGTATTATACGCTCATCAAATACTTTTGCTTCAAATCCACTTAATCCCATCCTCAGGCCATTCAGAAATATCCCTTGTTGGCAGAATTCAGTGAGTCTGATAAAAATCAGACTCACTTACAAGAAAACAAAGAGAAAGTAATGCTTTAAATTATACTTAAAATACTATGGACCTATATTAGATATATAGTAGCTCACTTAGTATAAAAGCTGTCCTCTTAACAACTCTCAAAGCCATTGCCAATTCATGACATCATTCAAGGTCATCATTACCACAAAAGAGAATCATGCAGTTTTTGGAAGTTGTCCATCTTATGCTGTGGCTTTTCCCCTCACGCAATATCAGTTAAAAATAACCCTGAAGCTGTGTATGATCTTCATTAGAAAGATCAATCTATGTCATCATTTTAATCTTTACCCCACAGCTGCTGGTGAACCTAGTGATTTCTATAATCCTAGTACACAGGAGACGTCCTTGGTTCTCTGAACACAAAATGCACAGCAGTTTAGTTCAGTTCAATCCCATCACTGGCAGACCTTGTTTGTGGATGATATCCCTAAAATATTAAGAACAATTTCTATGATACAGTTTGTTCAAATGAAGTAATCATAGCTTAACAGGATCTAATCTGCACTGCCTTGTGTTGTGAAATCAAGCAGGATGACTCTGAAAACTCTCTTTTGTTTTGAATTACTGTAGACTTGTTTCATTTTTGGCTGAAATAAAAAGCAAATCACTAACTTTCCCTATGGCCTTAATCTGTGGATTAGGTCAGCATTTGCAGTCTGTGAGGGTTTTGTGTGAATGCGTAAAGATGGCAGGAGCCCGTCCAACCGCGGGTTAAGCGCTAAAGCTGCTTGTCCCAGATGAAAATTGTATTCAGAATGGATGACAGTCATGGCATGAGCTCCAGACTCTAGCAGAGATGATCAGTCCACATCTGCTTTACATTTAAACAGCACAGAAGATATGAGCTGTCAAAAGATTCTGCTAGCAGCCATTGTTTTGCCAGCAGTAGCCTGATAAACACAAAACTCTGCTCTGGTCATAGTTATCATTTCAATGTGTCAGTGTTAATGTATTACATTGTTACAATTCAAAGAATTTTTATCTGAAAGCAAATTAGGAGTCGACTTTGTGCCAACTCAAACTGTGTGCGCGTGTGTAATGGGGTGGATATGTTTCTTCTTTTGGAAATCTGCTTTAAATATCTGTGAGTGTGCCAGCTAGTTATTTGCTTCAATGAAACTGGCTATAGTAGCAATAGGAAATTGTGTCTCATTCTGATAGTGTTGTTGTTTTAAGAGTTATAATGTTTTGTATTCTTTTCTATATAGTTAAATACTATAGACCCTTTTACAATGCACGTGATCAAATAGCCTGCGCGCACATTTTGGCAACAGAAGTGGTTTATCAAAACAGTTTCCCAGCATCAAAATGTCTGGTTGTTGCGTTTGGTTGCACTAATATACGTATATACGTATATACTATATATATGTATCTGGCCACTTTATATTTGGCCATCTGCTAACATCTTCTATCCACTCCACTATAGTACACGGATCTGGTAGCTGTGTTGAAAAGTTGATAAAGTCAACTTTTTAAAATGACTTTCTATGTCTGTGTTGCTTCACTGTTGATTCTTGCCATACTTTTTATTTTATTACGTATTCATTTAGCTGATGCTTTTATCCGAAGCGACTTACAATTGCTATATATGTCAGAGGTCGCACACCTCTGGAGCAACTAGAGGTTAAGTGTCTTGTTCAGGGACACAATGGTGTGTCACACTGTATTCGAAACCCGGGTCTTTCACACCAAAGGCATGTGTCATATCCACTGCGCCATCACAATAAACATATAAATATAGCAGACACACACATGATGTAAAGTGTTATTAATATATACACAGGCCTTTTAGTGTAAACATAATACTTTTATAATAGTTTTAGAACATGTGTATTGTACGCTATAAATATAAGGAAGAAATAATGGAAAACAGGAAAATTATGAAATATTTAATAAACGCTATTATATATAATACATGATAGTATTGCTTTTATATGTACTTTAGCGATTTATACTGTAAAAATATTTGATTTAGCAAAAAAGAACAATACATATACATTACATACATGCATATCAGACGCCAAGCCATTTATCTAAAAAATAAACGTAACGTGATTAAAACGCTATAAGAAACATTGCACTAAAGGGAAACATAGTGGAATCAGACTTCGACAGAACACCGGATCCATAACAATCATGGTTTAATGCTAAAACACTTCTCACCGCTATTGCAGAGCTGTCACTTTCTGCAACCATTTTGACTCCGCCCACATAAACGTCATCTCTGTTTGCAAACACGAAAGTGGTCTATAGGCAAAGAAAATATAAACATAGAAAATGTAAAAAAGAACAACCCAGTAACTTAGTTTTGGTTAACCATTCTCTGCAAGCATGTGAAAAAATAAAGAATTGAAAGTTGTCTCCCCTTGTGATGTCAAAACAGGATCTTATTATAATAATACCGCCCCTTAATCTGCAACGTTCCAACCACTGAACTGCCATTTGGTGCAAAGAGAGAGAGAGAGAGAGAGAGAGAGAGAGAGAGAGAGAGAGAGAGAGAGAGAGAGAGAGAGAGAGAGAGAGAGAGAGAGAGAGAGAGAGAGAGAGAGAGAGAGAGAGAGAGAGATAATTGACAGCACAATTTGAATTTCAATTTTAACAAACCACCATCATGGCAATCAGTGTTTGCATTTCATCAGCTCATTTGCATTAAAAGGACACACCCAAAAACGCACATTTTAACAAGCTATAATAAATGATCTACATGGTATTTTGAGCTAAAACTTCAAACATGTACTCTGGGGACACCAAAGATTTATTTTACATCTTAGAAAAGTCTTGTGAAATGTCCCCTTTTTATATTTTACGAGTTCGCATTAATCGATAGGGAATGAGATAAAGCATATTTGGCGTGCTGTCCAAGGAGAGGGCTCCGAGCTCGGAATTTTAACCCGAACCCAGACTACTCCCCCCTCTTTAACTGTGATATATGAATCTAAATGAGAGTGAGGTGATGGGGTGGAGGAGGGATGCTGCAAAAAATCTGTCACGGGACAGAGGTGAGGGACTGCCATTTATAAGCATGTCTTTGCACTGATTGGTTGTATCACATGACCATGCTCCTCCTGAACTTAGTTAAATAAACTTCATTAGATATATTTGCTGTAATTCTGTATTTATTAGTTTTAGTGAATTGTCATGTGTGGATTTCTCAGATCCTATTTTAATATTAAATCTTTGTGGGGCAGGGCTCAAAGCAAAGGATTGTTTTGCTGGCCTGCATGGTCAGTGATAGATTAATTCTTATTAAAGTTACAAAGGAGAATTATTCATCAGTCATTTAATGTGCAGTTACACACGTTTTATTTGTCAATTTTTGTGTGAATTTTTCTGTTTAGGTGCACGAAGACGTGAACGAGAATTAATTGCGCGCTGTCTGACATGGCTCTTTCTGTGCACTTGTTTCAGATGTGCGTGCACATATAAACTTCTCACACAATGCATGCGTTCTCCTTCGTATTAAATTGGCAAGGCTTAAACAGCTTAAACAGGCGACGGCCACAGACCATTGGCCAGTTATTATCATTTCTGTGATTTTTATGTCAAATAATGAGGTCTCTGCATGCCTAGTTGCTTTTGAATTTATGATGAGACTGTACAAGTAACGTTTTATTACATTTTATTTTATTTTACCTACTCACACCTGTATCTCCTGTAGGATGGGCCGACCCTGGAATGAGAACAGATTGTTTAATCAAAGACTTCAAAGACTTTCTGTGTCTTGTGCCTACAAAGGCTAAAAATAGGTAAGGTACAGCACTTAAATGCTTTTAGGAGAGAAAGTCTCAGTAGAGATTCACTGCATGAATACAGCCAGGCCAGCATGTTCGTACTGTATACATTCTCCATATTAATCCTCTGTGTTTCATCGTGGATCTTTAGATTAATGGTCATAATTCACTTCTTATTTCTTTGTCCCTTTCAGATTTACATTCCAGATTTACATTGGGAAAATATCAATATTAAGTCATCAAAAAGGTATAAGAGGCTGTGCTGTATTGAAATAAGTCACAGCTGAAGGGCGTTGTTAGGCACAACGTGAAGCAGAGTGCATAGCCTTGAGTACCTTATTGCTTTTACAATAAGATTATCACGCTATACAAATATTAAAGCAAAAATATGTATCAGTACAACTTTCATACAATAAAACAACAAGATATTATAACAAGATTGAGCACTGGTATAGGAAGACAATGCAACCCTCAATATGGCTGATTTGGCAATGGAAGTCCCCCTTTCATTTAAAAAGAACCAATCATTAATCAATAAAGACTAAAATATGTTGTTTAAAGTCACCATGAAATTAAGATGAAAAACTGTAATTAGTTTTGGAATATTGTGGTTATTCTGTGAGCTTCATTCTTTTTTTTTTTTAAATGTATGTGTCCTCATAATCCTCCTTCTCTCCTCAAAATGATCTCTCTTTACTTCCGGTCATATGGTATGACAGGTGAGGCGGGGTCCGGGAAAAGACTGCAGTGATTAGCAATTAGCAACACGACCCAACTTCAAATGATCCATTCATTTCTCGATGGTTGAATTTAAGTCCACACCAGCCTTATTTCATTTCAGAAGCCAGTTTCACTCGGATATACGTCACCACTGGGAGAAAAAGACAATCGCTACTTCCGTTTCATGGCGACTTTAACTGTGATTTTAGCTCATGAGTTTTAGAGATATCTGTCTTTCCCCATTCAAGTAGAAACGACTTTTTAGTCTTGCTTGACTGAAATGACTGCCTGGAAGCGTTGCTTGATTTTCATTCCAAATTGTCAGCATAACAATTTCAATATAATTTCAACATTAAAAAATGATATACATGGGTATGCCACCTAAGGCTTAGTTTTTTCATTACAATTCAACTAATACAAAAATATTGTTTAGAGCAGAGATAAAGGGATAAGTTAAATTATTAAATTAGAAAACAGGACATTTCTTAGGGGAAAATATAAAATGTCATTTTTTTGATCATTCTGTATATTATATGTCTTTTTTCTTGACTTTTCCTTTTGATTTTTACTTCATTACATTTTCTTTATCCTAAACTCGGTTAACATTTTAAGGTTTAAATTAAATTTCTAATATAGACTTTTGAAAGCTTTCTGAATACACACATTTTTATTGAATTTATTTTTATTGAGTTCCAAAGTCCTATATTCATATGTTTCACTTTAACTTGTTTTCCATTTTCACACTTCTCTTAATATCTTGGTCTTATCAGTCTCACATGTTCTTCTTTTCCCCCTGCCAGATTCTCCCACCTTCAACATGTCTCTACAGATCTGTAAGTGCATCCCATCATACATATACTCAACCACTTATGTGTTCTTTATTCTTGCGTGCCCTTCCTCACCATCCTTCTGCACTTTTCAAAAAGGTTTAAATAAAAGAAAAGATTTGACCATACCATTAATTTATTCACTGTATTTATAGAAAGCTCTCAGCAAGGCAGGCTCAGTGGAGTTTAACTCAGAGGTCAAACAGAAAGTGTCTGTAAAAGACAGCAGAGAGAAGGATTTCCACATCACTTAATCTCACAAGCGTTTCACAATCTGTAGCCTGATACATGGCTTGTAAAAGCCTCCGGCGGTCGTTCCTTATACATAGGTTGTAGCTCATAATTATTTTATAACATACAGGAACATTAAGAAACTTTGAGGTATTTGATTCATTGGTCTGGAGTGGAGTTAAATATAAGATGCTCCTTTGTGGTTTAATGTCAAACACATTTTTCAAAACCTGCTGGCAAAATTCTTATGCTGCAACTGATGTTCACTAGTTGGTGAAAGGTTGAATCTAAGCTTGACCAAAGCACTGTTAAAATAAACTCTGGGTTATTTTTAATCCAGCATTGGCTTATAACCCAAAATCCTGGGGTTGTTTTTACCCATATATAAACATTTTCTGGGTTAAAGGATAATTCCGGTATTTAACACTTTGAGTCTCATTTCTGGTTTGTTTTGGATGAACTACAGTGATGGACACAGAAATTTTGACAATGGGTCGTGTCTTGAGTTTTTGACTTGTTTAGAAGCGTCTCTTGACTGCTTCAGAATGGAAGTCAATGACCATGCACAAACATGTCATTAAAACAACACTTAACGTTCATTTTCAAAACTGTGCTACTCACCGAGTGGTTTGTGGTGTTCGTTGATGATTAAAAACAAATATATTGGCGCAATGTATGATTTCAATCCGTGTTATTTGATATAGTGGAACAATTTTTTCAGATACCTCACAACCGCGTATATACTTCCGCTCTATTTTTGAGTCTGAAGCGTTAGCACACTCCCGACCACTTGATGACCACTTTGCCATACAAGTACGCGCGGTGTCTAGCGTACACTCTAAAAAACAAAGGGTGCTATATAGCACCAAAACAGTTGCTTTGGATCGTAACGATAGAAGAACCATTTTTAGTGCCATATAGCACCGGTGAAGAACCAGTGAAGCACCAGTGAAGCACCTGTGTAGAACCATATAGTGCTATGTAGAACCATATGTGGTGCTATATGGCCCCTATATGGTTCTACACTGGTGCTTCACTGGTGCTTCACTGGTTCTTCACCGGTGCTATATGGCACTAAAATGGTTCTTCTATCGTTACGATCCAAAGCAACTGTTTTGGTGCTATATAGCACCGTTTGTTTTTTTAGAGTGTATAGACAGTCACAATCGAGCTCAACTTCAAACCTAAACCTAGTCACTGAGCCATCAAATATAGGAAAAATTTATTCCGAGAGAAACCGAGCGAAAAATCTACAACCACATGTAAACAGACCCTTTTCTGTTTCCCGGCGGCGGAGTGATACTGTATATCAGCGAGCAATGAGTCTTCCAAGAGAAGTCAATGGAATTTTACAAAATGCCCAATAAAACACGACAGAAACTGTATTTCGCTACACAACTTGTTTTTTATCATCAACGAACATCACAAACCACTCGGTGAGTAGCACAGTTTTGAAAATGAACTTTAAGTGTTGTTTTAATGACATGTTTGTGCATGGTCATTGACTTCCATTCTGAAGCGGTCAAGAGACGCTTCTAAACGAGTCAAAAACTCAAGACACGACCCATTGTCAAAAATTCACTGTCCGTCACTGTAGTTCATCCAAAACAAACCAGAAATGAGACTCAAAGTGTTAAATACCGGAATTATCCTTTAATTTAACATAACGGTTGGGTTTGTCCACTTTTGACGCAACGCTGGGTTGAAAATAACCCAGAATTTTTTCAATTTTCAATTTTTTTGAGTGATCATATGTTGTTAGTTTGAAAGAGAAGATTTGTGAATGCAAGGTTCCCATGAAATCCTTGAAAGTTTGTGAATCTGGGGAAAAAAATTTCAAGGCCTTGGGAAGTTTTTGAAAATATAAATAAATACATAGATACAGATACATAAGTGCTTGAATCTATTTTAAATCCATATTATTTATTGTGTAGTGTAGGATAATATCATAAAAATTCTAGACTTTTTAAGCAAACGTGCTAAACTGTTCACTTCTGTATGCGAATGTTAATTCATACCAAAATGCTTTTTTGCATAGTTGTGTTTGACAAATGAAAACGCCTCTGATTACATATGTAACTGTTGTTCCCAAAGAAGGGAACGAGACGCTGCGTCTCCCTTGCCATACTTCCTGCGTCCCTGTAACTCCGTCTTTGGCAATATTTCAGATAGCGATATTCTTCCTGGCTCCCGCATCACCCTGTCTTTGTCGTTAAGCCTCGCCATTGGTTAAATTTTATATACACATTCAGACGCACTTACCCCTGGAGGCGTCTCCAAAGTGTCACCGCAGTGACGCAGCGCAAGTTCCCTCAAAGAGAACTGTAACAATGTGTCTTAAAAGGTAACACGATGCAACCTTGCTCTCACTTGAAATGTGTCCCTACATTTAGCCCTTGAATTTGAGGGTATTGGACCTGGAAAGTCCTCGAAAGGTCCTTGAATTTGAAGTTAACCAAGGTGTGGGAACCCTGTGAATGACATTTGAAAGAGGACAGGGACCTACAATATGTCTTAACTAGATATTAATTATTTGAGATGGACTCTGTTGACCTGGGCCGGTAGGCAACCACCTGTCAAACATCCATAACACACCGGAAACCAACCAGAACAACCTACTAACCACATGTCAAAGTACTTAAAACCACAATGAACACCTTGGCAACCACAAAGCAAAATCAAGCCAAGTACTACAGCGGCGTGTTTTGTGAAGGACAAGTACAGCTCACATTTTCTTCAAAAAATGTAAATAAATGTATTGCACCTGGTGCAATTGGTTGGTGGTGAATTCAGGCCAGGAAAAACTACTTGAGAATGAAACCATTTTTGATTTGCTTTCCTCCCTATCACCCCCAACCCTCCAATGCAGCTCGAGATGGCGATGACATGAAAATACAGTGAGAATTGACAATAAATTGAGCAAGCAAGAATAATTCCTCAGGACTACACATTACCGTGGCACGGACAGGCTGTGACACTGTAGCTGAGAGGGAGAGATGACATGTGCGCGGGAGAAAAAAATTAACTCTTAAGCATTCCATCATTTATGTCCCTGCAGCCTTTTTCTGCCCCCAACCCCTCCTTCGAGAGAGAGAGAGAGAGAGAGAGAGAGAGAGAGAGAGAGAGAGATAAAGCAAGAGAGAGAGAGAGAGTCCATACGCAAGGCAGCAAACGTCAAGAGAAGACTGCCGAAGCGAAGCACCGCTGCTTCTTTCCTTGAGAGGAGAGCGGCAGAGAACCACAAGCTATCTCCATCTGTGCGTGAGCGTGCCTGCGCGAGGCTGTTTATCACCGGTACACGCATACGCTGGTGGAATCCCAGCTGTGCTAGCATTAGCTGAGGATCTGTGCTGTGTCTTCCAAAATGCTTAACAATCTCACTGAGTGTGACGAAGGTGATGGGGGACCCAACAGTCAGGGTGAGTGATTTGATCATGTAACAGCAAGTGTGTGTGGAGATGCAGGACAAGCGAATCAATTTCTTTAATATACCGCTCACTAAAAATGGTACCGGTGAAAGGTGTGTGTGTCATCTGGAAAAAGGTAAATGAAGAGCAATCATGCACCAAAGGATGATGCATGAGAATGTGTGTGAGAGAGATCAGTGTCAAAATATGAGCATGAATATTCTGGCATAATCATCATAATCTCATAAATGCTTTCGTGTGTTTGCGAGCGTGTATGTGTTTGCCAGATAGACGCACATGCAGGGTAGATTCAGAGGTTGGGAATTCTTGTTTGTGTGTGTCCGTGTGTGTGTTTGCGGCTTTGGCTCAAGCTCATGCTGCAAGGTTGCTGTGAGGAGAATTATAATGCTTTCTGTGTCTGTCTGAGGAAGTACAGACAGCAGTGTGTGTGCGTTTATGCAACATCGTCACCTCCTTAGGGGACAACCTACTCACATCACCCCGTTTCTGCTTGTGTCTCATTTTCAGTGTCCGTGTGTCTGTCTGTGTCTATTGCGTAATCTTATTTAGTTTAACCAGTGGTGGAAATGGCTGGGATTCACTATAGGAACATATTTTAAATTTTTTTCAAATAAATTTCCTTAGTGTTTGGAGGCTATTATGTAAATGAAAGATTGAAATCATCTACATTTTAAAATGGAATTCGGTTCCACCTTGAAATTTACTCCTTGGACTAAGTCCCCCTGAGTCTTCATGCATCCCCACGCATTTTCAGCCCTGGTTTTAACAGGCAGTGGATTTGATACCCTGTGTCTCTTTGGGAGTCATTTAAATAATTGGAACATTTTAGTTAAAAGCAGATCCTGCATTTTATGTTTTTAACCCTCGAATGTCTAAGAGCTTTGTGGCCAGCATAGTTACAGCTTCAACCCATGAGAGAGAGAGAGAGAGAGAAAGAGAGAGAGACCTGACCTCTCTCAATTAATGCATTCTTATCAGCCTCCTGCAGTACAGCAGAAAATCTGAAATGAAATATCTTGGGTAATAAATATAAAACAGCATCTGTTGAGCCGATATGGCACAAGTTTCTTTATCAGATGCATTGTTTTATTTTACACGCGTCATAATGAGATTGCAGTGGTTCTGTCTCTGTCCAATGTGCTGAACTCAACACACATTGTGCTGGGATCAGGGACGCTGTCCATGGTTCTGAAACTACCCTGACCAATCAGTGATCACATTATTATGAATGTGAGCCTTTTCTGTGGCCTCTGTCACCACAGGACTCTTACTGCATACTGCTGCATTGTAGCTTGTGCTTCTTCTCAAATGGTCTCTCTCTCTCTCTCTCTTTCTCTCTTTCTCTCCCTCTCTCTGCCTTCAAAGTCTAATGCTGCCCTGAATTTTTTCTCTACGTCTTGCTCTTCCTCCCATCAGGGGGTAGAGACAGTACTGCGGTGCTGTTTAATGCCTATTTGCTCATTGAATTCATGCTTGGTAGCTCATCAGTGAGACTTTCCTCTAACTGTCTTGGCATGTTGTCCGTCATTCTCTGTCAGGACATCATGACAGCCAAATAAACTTAATCTGAAGACAGAAGAATCTCTCTCATATATTTATATATATATACACATTCATTCATGCATGCATGCATGCATATACATATATACACACTCTGGGTTATTTTCAATTATATATTTATTTATTTATTGTTGGGTCAAGCATAAACAGTTTCTTACTTTGTGGGTTTTAGATTATATCATAAAATGCAACCATTCTGTATTCACTATGATTTACTATTGTAAATGGTTTTCAGTGTAATATAGTTTATTGGTCTCTTTACCTATCATTATCTTGTACTCAGAGACACTTACAGGGGAAATTACATCTAGTTTCTATTGTCTAAATGAGATGTAGATGAGATCTCTTAAGAAGTGTATAACCCTAAGATGTCAGCCCACTTAAACAAACTGAGCATTTTGCTTATTATATATGTGTCACAGCTTCTTAAACTATGACATGACAAATATTTTAACATTGAATTAGTTACACACTTTTCCTTTATGAAAGTTGTAACATTTAGATTACTAAATGTGATTTTATAGTAATTTGAAAGTAAAAATAGGAAGATAATTGTTTTAAGCCATACGTCTATGTGTGTCTCACGAAATGTCGTAATATAGTCACGTAATTTTTTAAATTCTTTATTCGTGATATTATCACGAATTTCCGTGTTTTTTCATGTAACGAATTCCTGTTTTCATGATTATCATGTATTGGTTACTCAACTGTTTTGTCCTATTTTCTTACCATTGTCGCTTCGGTTTAGGGTTAGATTTACATAAAATGACATCCTAAACCCAACTCTAACTCTAATGCCAGGCAAAATAAAAAAATAAATCAGAAAAAATAGTATTATACATTCTAATGCAAGCATCAAATCCAACCCTAAACCCAAGTGACAATGGTTTAAAAATAGGAAGAAGCAGTTGAGTAACCAATACGTGATAGGAATTAAAAACAGGAATTCATTATACGATCACGAAAAAACACGGAAATTCATGATAATATCACAAAAAAAAAATACAAAAAATTCAACTAACCCACCCGCAACTCAGACCGCAAAAATAAATAAAAATAAATCGTGTACCCGACCCGCTCCCTGGCCCGCGTTTTTTAAAAGTAGTAATTGTTTAAATAGTTAACTGGCATCTTTATTTCAAATGACCCAACTGACCGCGACTGAATATCATAAAAAATATTTTTGGATGACTCGTAACCGCGGGTAACAGCGGGTGACCGCATGCACGCCCTCATTTCGGTTCATTCCGCGCATCACTGGTGACTATATCTGCGTAGGTTTCTTCATGAAGATCAGGCAATGTGTTAACACTTATGATTGGGTCAGTCGGTAGCACTGTTACCTCACAGCAGAAAGGTCCCTGGTTTTGAGCCTCGGCTGTATTGGGAGGTCTTACTGTGTTCTCCCTTTGTCAGCATGGTTTACTCCTTCGTACTGTGATGCCCTCCCACAGTCCGAAGACATACAGGTTAGGTGAACTGGAGATGAAAAATGGTCCTTCCCTGACTTTTGTATGTATTAAATAGTTTTTGCCATGAATATAGCCATAGATGCTGAATAGTATTAAAAAATAAACAAAGCAAACACTCATGGGAGAGATAAATCATACACTCGATAACATAGGTTATTTTTTAACCCAGCGTTGGGTCTAAAATGGACAAACCCAGCTGTTGGCTTAAATTAACCCAGAAAATGTTAATATTTGACCCAACAATAGGTTAAATCAACCCAGCATTTTGTCTTGAAACAACCCAGTGTAGGTTAAATGACAACCCAATGGGTAAGGTTCATCCCTTTTTGACCCAACACTGGGTTGAAAATAACCAAGCATTTTTTAGAGTGCATACCACAATTAGATATCTTCTTATTACTTTGTGTTATATATAGCATGAAACGGAAATGTTGTTTCCTCACTTCGACTGTTGGCAGCTTTATGAACCATCAATTAAGAGGTGCCGTGTGTGTCCAGTTAACACTTAAAGCTGAAGTATGTGAAGTGCTGAGTTTGATAAATATACCATCATCCCTTAAGTGTCATTATCATTTATGTGTTTCAGCAGCTTTTTGTTTGTTATGATGACAAGCTGATGAGTAGCACGACAAGCCAAAACATTCTTGGCCTTTTCTTTGTTAAATTGCGATATGACACTAATGGTCTTTGATATTTGTTAGCAATCACCAAGGCTGAACTGGATTAGGATAGAAATGAGATGGTAGGCAGAGGAAAATTGATTGTTGATTGACTTCAGCAGGACCTCACAGCTATATCACATCACACCTCCAAATGACTAGTAGTTAATAATACAGACACTGATTATGATCTATGTCAAATAATTTTAGCATTGCTAGAACTGCTAGAACTTTAGCATTGTGGATTTTAAATACCATTTAATATCAACAAAATCTTTAAAAACAAAAAATGCAGATTTTTTCCAAGCTCAACTGAAAGGGGAGGTTTCCTGAACAAGGTTTATATTAATCCAGGATTAGGCCTTAGTTATATTAGGACATTTAATCAAACATACATTTGAAAAAAAAAAACAATATAGGTGTACATCTTGGGCAATGGCATTGATGTTATTGCAAGATGAAGGCAGCTCAAACATGTATTTTAGTCTGGGACTAGGACAAGCCCTGTCTGGGAAACTGCCCCACAATCAATAAGCTAATTTATTTTTTAACATTTTTAAATTCAGGGGAAGGAATGACTCTACATTTATGAGGAAAAAAATCATAAGAATTGTAATGTCATGTTAATGATCAATTTACATACTTTATTCAGTCCAAGAGCTATTTAACAAGCCATGGGAAATATGGAGTTGTAGATTTGTAGTTGTTTAGCTAAAATCAATAAAAAAATCTGTATTTCTCCTGTTGTGATAAAATCATTGGGGACCTGTTACATTTGTGATTTTTTTTTTTGTTGCTGGGATGCAACTTTTCCAACATATTTTATTTTATGTCTCTTAAGATTATTTACTAAATATACACCAGCAATGTCCACATTATATCATCAAGCACCAGCAACTAGCATTAAAACAAAGGCATTTAAAAATGGCCGTCTTAATGTTTTATACTGTAGATTGTTAACCTTGCAATATATGTGTGTGTGTGTGTGTGTGTGTGTGTGAGAGAGAGCGAGAGAGAGAGAGAGAGAGAGAGAGATTGCGGTTTGTCCTTGTCATAGGGTCTCATGTCAAGTGAACATCAGGCCAGATGGCACAGACCTGTTTTAGAAGCCACAGACACATGAGGATATTAAATCACAACAGGACCACCTTAAATTAGGAAAGTCTGGAGCTGTGACACAAACTAACATCATCAAAAACACAGATGCATACCATATACCCATTTTAATTTTGCGATTAGTAAATTATTGTACATGTTAAGCAATATTTGTATACCATCACATCATTACGATAGGACAGTAAACAGTATAACTTTCACTGTAAGTACTAACAGATAATGTCATATCCTGCAATACTGCACTCCATCTTTATACAAAACATATGTAGCCCTGTCTGTGAAGTCCAGGCTATTAGTAGCATCAAAGTTTGATTTTAAATCGTTCATTTAATTGATTTTACTCAGTCAATATTAAAGATTTTAAGGTTATCTTTTTGAATGTTCTTTAGTTTACATTATGTATGATGATTTTAGGTAAAACAAAGTAGATCACAAAAATGACTTTAGCTGGGTTTTCACACATATTCTGTATATTTTACAGCAATATGTAATATGTCAGGAACCATAATTATGTATTTAATTAATCAACACAGAAGATGTCAACAACAGGGCTCAACCAATCAGCATGCAGTGTTTTAAGTTTGTATTTGTGTGTATAATGGACTGTGATCATGTGCATAAATTAGTCTGATTAATTTGTCAATATGAAGTGAAAGACAGACAACATTACTGCCGGCACTAGACACAGTCTGCACAGAAACTTGCAGCATTAAACATATATAACCTATATTACATACAGTATATGTTATATATAGATAACCTGATATGACACAGTTATATTTATAGCAGGTGACACTTTTAATAACAGCTTATGGAAATGTACGTTTATGGAGTAGGTGTGTTTCGAGGGTCAGAGGGATGTAGTTCTTATGTAATTGTGTCGGGATAGTGAGTATTATGTCACTGCAAAAGACCAATGCATTATATAAGAACATTTTCCTAATGCCACATTTTTTATGTTTCATCCTGTAATCCTGGTGATGTATTTGCCCTTGATGGATGCTTTTGTTAAGTTGTTTTGGCCAGATGTCTCTGGCAGGTGCCTGGGTAGCCATTTTAGGGTGAGAACAGAGAGGAGGCCAGAAGCTGTTAAGTGACACATGTAGAAAACAGAGGCAAGAATAAGTACAGATAGGCAAAAACAATAAGTTAATAACATATATAACAGTTTTGTAACCTTAATAGTTGTAGCATTTTTACATTCATTTTGGTATTGAAGAGGACAGTACTGCATTTATATGCATTTCCATGCCCACATTAAATGACAGGGTTATTTAACCCATGCTGGATAAATATTGGACAGAACACACCATTAGGTTAAAACTGACCTAATGCTGGGTTGTTTCAACCCAACTGCTGGGTTATTCTAACCCATGCACAGTAGAAAAGGGAAAAGTTGGATTAATTTAAAAAAAGACTTAAACTGGGAAAACCTAAAAAAACAAGTTGTTTCAGTGGAAAACACTTTAAGTTAAAAATTAAGTTGAAGAAACTTATTTTTGAGGTGTTACCAAACCAGCATTGGGTCATTTTTAACCCAGCATTGAGTCATTTTAACCCAGCACTGGGTCATTTTTAACCCAGCACTGGGCCATTTTTAACCCAGCATTGGGTCATTTTTAACCCAGCATTGGGTCATTTTTAACCCAGCATTGGGTCATTTTTAACCCAGCATTGAGTCATTTTTAACCCAGCATTGGGTCATTTTTAACCCAGCATTGGGACATTTTTATCCCAGCATTGGGTCTTTTTTAACCCAGCATTGGGTCATTTTAAACCCAGCATTGAGTCATTTTTAACCCAGCATTGTGTCATTTTTAACCCAGTATTGGGACATTTTTAACCCAGCATTGAGTTATTTTTAACCCAGCAATGGGTAATTTTAACCCAGCATTGAGTAATTTTTAACCCAGCAATGGGTAATTTTTAACCCAGCACTGGGTCATTTTTAACCCAGCATTGAGCCATTTTTACCCAGCATTGAGTTATTTTTAACCCAATAATGGGTAATTTTTAACCCAGCAATGGGTAATTTTTTAACCCAGCAATGGGTCATTTTTAACCCAGCACTGGGTCATTTTTAACCCAGCACTGGGTCATTTTTAACCCAGCACTGGGTCATTTTTAAACCAGCATTGAGCCATTTTTAACCCAACATTGGGTCATTTTTAACCCAACATTAAGTCATTGTTAACCCAGCATTGACAAATTTTTAACCCGGCATTGAGTAATTTTTAACCCAGCACTGGGTCATTTTTAACCCAGCATTGGTTTTTTTTTAACCCAGCATTTGATCTGTCTAATATTTCTTAAAAAACTGCATTAAAGGGATAGTTTACGCAAAAATGAAAATTGTGTCATCATTTACTCACCCTCATGTTGGTTTAAATCTGTATAATCTTTGTTTTGCTGAACACAAAGGAAAAAATTTTGAGTTTTGGAGCACCATTGACTTCTATAGTATTTCTTCCTACTATGAAAGTCAATGGTGCTCCTGCTGCCTGCTTGATTACAAATATCTTCCTTTGTGTTTAGCAGAACAAAAACATGTATACAAGTTTGATACAACTTGAGGGTGAGTAAATGATGACAGAGTTGTCATTTTTGGGTGAACTATCCCTTAAACCCAATTTTTTTTGCTATAATCAAAATGTTGTAAACCAAACAAAGTACCTTTCACTTTTCATCTTATTAGTCTTGTTTAATATCACTTACCAAATGGTAGATCCTTAAAGACGTCATCTATCAGGAAGCTTGATAATTTTAGGTGGGGAAGCAACAACACAAACATTGGTAAGTACTATCATTTGATACATTTTGTGATATTTTGTGGTAATAGTTGGTTTGTCTCACTCATTGAATGCAGTTTGCTCTAAGAGTTTCAGCTTAATTCAAATAAATTTTGATTTGGTGCAGTAATGTCTAAAACGTAAACATGTATACTTACAGTACAAGCACAGCTCGTTGTGTGAATCTGGATTATGAAAAATACTGTAGTGCCATTCAACACTGTTTATCTGAAAAAAAAGATACACAACATAAACCCTCAGTTTCTCCTGTGAAATACTGATCTCCTGATAGTGGGATGTACGTAAGACTCATAAGCTTGTGCATTCTGTTTATGGGATCTGCTATGTTTATAGAGAAACCCTAAAGAAGCAGGTAAAGAATGTATTATGTTTTATCTAAAGATTCAAATCAAAATTATGGTGACCTTGAAAAAAGTGTTGGAATGGCCTGGCATAACAGCAATAAAAAAGAGTGAGGGTTCTTCTATGGCGTCGTGTGTACCAGTAAGGCTTTTGAGTCTGACCTAAGACTGATCAGCACAGCACAACAGATCTTTTATTGTCACTGACAGAAAGGTCTTATGTTGTAATGTGATTGTGCTGGTTTGATCTTCTTGCTCTTTTAACAGTTGCTTTGATGGTTTGGGGAATTTATCTAGAACAGAACACGACAAAACCGGCATCGCAAACAGAACTGCGCAAATAGTCAATACATATAAGCATTTCACATAAAAGTCCTGACTGAAGTAGAGTTCATTTGTTATCATACTATAAATTTGTATGAGCTTACATCTAATTTAGATTTTGCAGAAGATATTTACTATTCATCAGCCGAATGGTACACAACTATCTGGACTGTAACGTAATGAAGGGCTCTCAGTTTCTGCAACTCACCGTTTTTATTTGCATTAAGTTAATAAGTTGTCTAGCCTGAAGATCTATAGCCACTACACCAAAGCAACCGTTATGTGTTAGTACATCTGATATGTAGTATATTGTGTACTGGTGACACGTTAATGAGAACATCAGAGCACCTCACCTTTAATGTGAAGAGAGATGGTACATTCTGTCCCTGAGACGATGCTGGATGACTCAGTTTTACCCCGAGCTCACTGTGTGCTGCCTCCATTGCTCCCTGTTAATCCCTCTTACTCTCGCTTTTGGTCTCTTCTTAGGGGGTTGAGGATCTCTCTCATCTGGAACTGTATTAAATCCCCCAGCCGTTTTTCATGCATGTCTATACTCAATTTGCACCAACAGTCTCTCTTACTCTCTTATCCTCTGTTAAAGAGCAGCGTCTGTCTCTTGTAGCTGAAGAATAGACGGATTTCCACTTGCATTTCTCTGTCCTGCAGTACATTCTTGAGAAATTCTTATTCGGGAGAAAATAACAAAGATGGTGTGACTGTGACCTTACAACTTTTCTCTCTTTGCGGTGGTTTTGCAAAAAGACCACATTTTGAATTTTGCATAAAGTTTTAGGATTGTAAATGTAAATGTGGGTGCCGTCATCTTTGAGCTCCTTTGTGCAAGACTTCCGGTGAGCCACTAAAGCTAATGGTAGTCGTATTGCGAGGGACACGAGTGTGGCTTTTTAATGTTTATTATAAAATCCAGGAAGACCGGAATAATTTGTGCAGTTAGGGGTTGCCATAATAGCAGATACAAACGCAGTAAATCTCTACAAAACATTTGTTTTAACCATAATACATGCACAAAAGCCGAATGTGTATGTGGGGCACGTCACGTGCATCTATTAACTGTATCCACACATCCATCCGGTAAAACCTTTTATAGAAACTGCCAGTGAACAATAAATACAGTAATTGTTCAAATATAACTAATATTATGCTGATAAAAATAAGCTGGTTTATTTATTCTGCTACTATATATTATTACAAAAATGCAATTACAGTACAGAATATATTCAACATAAACTGCTTATTAGTTAATGTTTATAATAGTTCTTAATGTGTTTGTACATACTTTTGATATGTTTTAAATATTTTTTTTTAATAGCAAATAATTTCAGAAGCTCATGTCTTATCTACTACATAAAACGAAAACAATACTGAATACATGTAATAGTTTAATATGTTTATTATGGTTTGTTCAAATAACTTACAATGTGTTGAATTAGGAAGACACTGCTGACTGTAGGATCGCTTAAAGCTTAATGTGTCGCCATAAAAACTCAAACAAGTATATTAAAAATTGCAGATTAAAAAAAAACTCTTACAAGAGGGACAGTTGTGACATTTTAAACCATCGCCTGAAAAGGTTAAAAACACAAAGTCTTGATCTATTCCATGAACAAACACTCGACTGACTTTCCCAATGTGAAGATACTGGTAACATTATGTCTCTGTGCTTTTATATTTGCGCATTGAAGAACTGTCACCCTCGAAGAACAACACAAAATGAGCATATCTTCATATATATTGGGCCACTTCTTAATTTTATTCTCACACTGGTTCATACATGGCAGATGTAGTAAATATTTGCCGTAACTACTGTAAATCATGTTTTCTACCGGCTGGCTATTGAAACGGACATCTCGCACAAAGAAGGGAAATATGTCACATCACCTACTTCCACATTCGAAAATACAGGGGTACGGGGGGGCACGCCGAAAAGTTTGAGAACCACTAGTTTAGGGTTACGTGCATGTAGTTATAAATAATTTACTGTTATGACTATAGGAATTACATGCAATTTATAATAAAGAGAGTATAAAATAAAGTGTTACCATATATTTAAAAAATTGCATTAAAAATGTAAGATAGAAGTACTGACTGTAGAGTTTTTGCACTGCCAACAAAAATGCAAAACCCTCTAAGTGCGTCTTACATGTTTTCTTGTAAATTAGCATTTTTTTTATCATACTCTTATGTTTAGGTTTAGTAATTTCATGAAAAGGTTACCGGTATAAGTCAGTAATTGAAATGCCTAATTTTCACAAATGTCACTTCATTTCATTGGCATTTAAGAAATTTGACCAAAAATCCTCAACTTCAAAAAAATCCACTTCTTTCGAAACGCAATCAGAAGCTACGGTAGCTGCAACAGGACAAACACGTCATTGTCTGAGACAATGTAGAGACAAAAAGCGCTCTGTAGAGCAGTTTGTCCGTTTAGGGCTACTGTAGAAACATGACGGCAGCTTCCATGTAAGGAGACCCACTGTGTGTCGATAAAAACGGCTCGTTCTAAGGCAATAAAAACAATACAGTTAATTATGTCTTTAAACACCACTGAAAATATATTTATGTATATTATATTGCATTTCTGTCAAGAGATCCTTTAAAAGTTACACAATGCACTTTTTAACGACCTCAGCATGACTAGATCTTCCAAAAATAGCACTAGTCCTCATTATCATACCCTTCTTATAAACTGCAGAATAATTAATAGCAACCATCTGAATCAATAATTACTTTATAGACTATCCTTACCTTTTAGCAGTGACCTTTCGCACAGCTTTGTGGGCAGCAAATGGCTCCTTCAAATGGCTACAATAAAGACAACATGATCTCCAAGGGCACAGTGATTTATTGGATGGGTAAAGTGAGACACATGCTCATGGACACCATTGATTTTTAAGTGAGTCTTTGCGAGGGGTTTCGTGAATGTTGACGTGCATGTTCAGGCGTGAGACGGTGACATATGACATTCAAATCCTCTCACCGCGAGACCATCATCTTCACAGCGTGTGCCATTGAAGTGTCTGATGAAGTCTGCCAGTATTGGCTCTCAACACTGTCACACTTTGTAGGAAAGGCGCTCAGCTGGCTTCAGTCACTGATCTCTGTAAGCCAGACTGTTAAGTAGCAGTATGTACAGAGCAGGCTGACCTAAGAAAGCTTCAGTGTCAGTGCAAACAGAGCTTTATAGAAACCTCATTAATGTGGTTGGCTGTGTGTTAGCACTATCAGGAGATTTTGAACCTTTTGTATTTGAAGTAATCTTGGTAGTGATGATGAATCTGAATGCATTGTGTAGATTTTAGGCATGGATACACATTATGTCTGGTGCATTACATGCGTAAGTGATTTTTGGTGTGAGTGTGTGTCTGAAGTCTTGTGGCAGCTGTATGCATCATCAGGCAGTACTTCTTCACTATGTAGGTCAGACTGCATGAAGGGAGAAAGAAAGGTCTGCGTGTCCCTATAGCAGAGCACAGACACTATAACTCCAATTGCTTATTAACTGGTACTTATCTGAACCAATTCAAACCTGACACCTGAACAAATTGATGATTTCTTTCCAACCTTTTCATGCTCGGATACCCTACCATTCAAAAGTTTAGGAAAACTTGAATGAAATGATCTTCTCATGATCTTAAAAATCGTGAATGTTTAAATGTTGAATTGACTTTTTTGTTCAAAACATTTTTGAAATGCATGACTTAGTGGACAAAAAGCAGCCAATAAGAACTCATAATAGTTTCAATATTGTTTAAAAATCATCTAAAGCCATTCATAGGCATGCAAATATTCTTGTGCGAAGAAATTTTGCATGTTGCTGTGTACCAAAGTTCAAATCTAGTGAAACCTGACCTGCAAATCTGTATTATTTAAAGACATGTGACCAGTAGAAATTTGGTACGTCATTGGTTGACCTTTCTCTCCACTGAAAAGCAGAGATGGACGAAGTGCTCACTGCTCATTTTTTCAGTAATGTCCAAAAAATATTTGCATGCTTAAAGCCTAGTGCGACCACCCCTTAAAGGGGACACATCATGAAAATCTGACTTTTTTCATGTTTAAGTGCTATACCTGGGTCCCCAGTGTTTCTATCAACCTAGAAAATGTGAAAAAAAGAACAACCCAGTAACTTAACATTCTCTACAAGCATAGAGGTCATTGAAATTTGGCTCCCCTTGTGATGTCAGAAGGGGATAATGCCGCCCCATAATATGCAAAATCCATCCACAGCACTGCCATTTAGTGCAGAGATCAGCTCATTTTCATTTTTAAGGACACACCCAAAAACAGCACATTTTGCTCACACCTAGAAAGTGGCAATTTTAAAATGTTATTATAAATTAGAACTTTACATGCGTACTCTGGGGACACCAACGATTTATTTGACATCTTAAAAAGTCTTGTGAAATGTCACCTTTAAAGCGAGAGTTCGGGCAAAAATGAAAATTACCCCATGATTTACTCTCGCTTAAGCCATCTGAGTTACATATGCCTGTCCTTTTTCATATATTCAGATATTTTTGAAAATGTCCTAGCTTTTCCAATCTTTATAATGGATAAATATAGGGTCCAGCTCCTTCAAGTCCAAAAAATGTGCATCCATCCCTTGCAAAAGTAATCCACATGTCTCCAGGGGGATAAATAAAGGCCTTCGGAGGGTAATCCACCATCCATAGTTTTAAATATGGATGTTTCTCTCACAAAATTGCATCAATTACCCCGAAATGGCCTGTATTTATCCCCCTGGAGCTGTGATGGATTGATGCACATTCTTTGGACTTGAAGGAGTTGGACCCTATATTCATCCATTATAAAGACTGAAAGAGCTAGAACATTTTCAAAAATATCTGAATATGTGTTCGTGTGTAAAAAAGATGCTTGATAAAATACCAAAAGTGTGATTTTGCCAATTCACTTTCATAGTAGGAAAAAATAATACTATGGAAGTGAATGTGGTTCATAAAGGGTTGGGTTCAAACATTCCTCAAAAATCTTCCTTCCTGTTCATCAGAACAAAGACATTTATGCAGGTTTGTAACAACGTGAGAGTGAGTAAATGAGGTTCAGAGAAAGCCGTACCGATACTAAAACGTGACGTGTAAACACTGCAGATCATTGATCGGTCAGAGGGAAGCATCACTACCATTGTCATTTCTAAATGCAAGATAACCTTTGTGCACTGCAGAGCAAACAACAAGTGATGTCATCATCTGTGCTTTGTTGTACCCAAAACACCTTTTTAGCTGTGAAAAACATCCACATGCTCAGACTCAAACACAATTTCCATTGATATGCTCCATTGCTTATGTGCAATTGTTTGTACTGCGTTTACCATGATGTCACAGTAGTGGAGGCGGCGCAAATATTACATTAAGTCTATAATCCCACCCACTCTGAAACAATACTAAAGTGCAGTGAAAAAGCAAACCAACCCAAAGTAAAGTGAGCCAAGGCGCAAAAGGTACCATCCCAGTGACAGCTTCTGCACTATTTTTCTGACAGTATGTACAGTCAGAAACAAGAGTTTACTAAATTGTTGATAAAAGTATAAAGTTGTGTATGGTAGTGTATGTCGTGTATTGCGCTGCAATGAATGCAAAATCTATGCAATATGCAACCCTTGATTACTAAATTGCCGAACACTGGTGAATGTTTTGTGTGCGTGTGCTTGTATGCACTATTGTCATAGAAATTGTTCTACAGTAATAGCGACTCCCGTGGGGTTGTACTCAAGCCGCTTAAGCTTCAGTGAACTCTCTGGAGAGACTGGGCTTTATGTTTGTGTGTGTGCTGGATGTTTATGGTGAAGGGCAGAGATACATTTCTCAGTGTTCCCCCCTAAAAATAGGCCTAAGTGATAGGAACTGTGTTGAAAACTCTATGCTGCATGTAAGGATGTATATAGACATGCTTCGATTTGTCATCTAGAGTCTGAAAGGTCACAGTTTTACTTTTGGCTCATGAGATTACAATGTATTTGAAATTGGGCTGTCAGTTTATCACATTAATTTAGTGTGATTTTTATAAAAAATTAACAGGGTAACAAATAATTTCCGCAGTGAATCATTTCCAATACCTCCTTTCTAAAAATAGGTTTTTCTGTAGGACCATCAGTGGAGTAATAACAGTCCACAAATCTTGGGGGAAACCACATAAGGGGACTTCACACAGTATAATTTTTTCTGGGTAAAATGGGGAAAGTTGTTTAAGGCAATTTAGACTTTATTTAAATGTGCCGTAGAATGTAAAACTAGGCATAGATGAATTATAAGAATTCTGTACATGGTAAGAACATATCATGAGCCTCAAACATTATTTTTTTCTCCTTCTTATGTAAACCTTGTACATGCAACAGCCAGCTGGAAAACAGGCCAATCTCAACATAACACTCACCGATGTACGCCCCAACATTAATTTGCACAATAAATTTATTACAATGTTGTTACAGTGTTAAAAACAAAGTTGTGACTGCTGAGTTGGAGCTATATGCTAGTCAATGCTATATGCTAGCGTTTAGGTGGAAGTTATATTGACGTTACAGTTACGTTTTGCAGGGCCATACTGAAATATCCTCAAGATTTGTATCTTTGTCTGATACAGGCTCAAACATAAGGGGCTCTATCTTACACCCGGCGCAATGCAGCGCAATGCGGGACGCAAGTGCCTTTTGCTAGTTTCCACCCTGCGCAATTATCTTTTTCACGCCACGTTGTTTAAATCCTTTTGCGCCCATGGGCGTTCTGGTCTGAAAACGAGGTGTGTTCAGGCGCATTGTTGGCGCGTTGCTATTTTGAGGCAACTAAAATAGACTATGCCATTGACCAACAAAAATCTGCTCTAAAGTCTAAAGTCAATGGCGCAATATTGTTTTTGTTATTTAAAGAGCGCATTAGCAATATGCGCCTATAAACGGGACGACAACGCGGATTTGCTTATCACATACATGAATGCGCAGCAGCACAAAAACGCTTTTAAATATGAAAGATTAAAGGATTGAATGTAAAAGATTATTATTGAGTCTCATGGACATAAATGAGGACCGATTATGAGACGTTAGAAGGCACAAAGAGCTCTTTCACCTGCAGCCTGGTAAGTAAATAAATGCTTTGCTTTGAACAAATGGGTCTGTTTTTAAATGTTTTTTTTAAATGCTACCTCACGGATTTATTGTATATGATGACTCTGTACCTGTTGATATGGTGGGATGAGAAACATTTTTAAGTAATGCTTAAAAAAACCCGACGCTGTCCAAGTGCTGAAACGTGCGGAGAGCCGTTTGTAAATTCTTTATCTCCTGTTTGTTACAAATAAAGTATTTTTAGAGTACAACCCTTTTCTTAGATACTTGTAAATAATTTTTTGATGATATTGGATAGCAATACATTTAAATCAATTAAAAGTCTGCTTTTTACTTCCTTTACTAAAAGAAACCGGGTTTTAAAGGTTTTAATAAAAAATTTACAATTTCAATACAAGTGAAAAACAACACAATTATTGAACATTAATCTTAAACTGGGGATCTTCTTCCTCCGCTTAGTTTTTCAGTTTACAAAGTCTGTCATCTAAATAGGGATTAGACATAGCACCAGCGCAACTGGCTTTTAAAGGGGATGAGAGCTGAGACTCTCATTGGTTTATTGCACGTTACGCCCAAAATACTCACATTACTCATTAAAAAAATAGGACCAACCCTTTTCGACCATGCGCTCGGCGCACAAACCATTTTTCTCGTCGTTAAATTAGCAAAAGTGGATTTGGACACGCCCATTGAGACGTTGCACTGTGCGCTTTAGACAATGCGCTTAGATCGTTAAAATAGGGCCCAAGGTCTGTTAGCACACACACAGAGCTACTGAATTGAACTGCTTTGAGAAACAGCCAATCAGAGCAGAGCTCAACATTATTATTCATGACCCTTTCAAGTAAGCTAATAATAGACCATTTATTTCTAATGGCAAATCTTAGGTTTGTACATGAACATGTGAAACCGTATCTGGATTATTTTTGCACTTAATAAACCCACATACCTTCTATGTAGATGTTATAGAAAAAATTGACATACTATTTCAATGCATTCTTTAGCACCTTTAACCGAGTCTTTATTTTGCCTCTTCCGTGCTGATTATCTTAAAATGTAAATCTGTGCTAAAAATTGAATGTGATGTGCATACACTACAGTGAAAATGTGCTGGAGGCTGAAAAGTTTGTTTTGCCTCACAGTTAAAGGATTGGACTGGCATAGGCTTCTCCTGCAGCATTTGTACACTCACCCTCCATCATGTTAATGAGCACGGCTCCTCCGCACACAGGCCGTGAGAATCAATACTGTTTGAGGGTCCGTGTAAACACATGGTATATTTGCTGCTTTATCCGGCTTATGTGTTTAGTTAAATCCCAGTAAATTACAAAATTTAACAATAATCTAATTGTCTCATAATGTCACAAGGAAATTTATTCTGCTATGCATGAAAGGCCCCTAAATCTACCACAAACAAATTGACATTGTATAATGGATCACTGCGGAGTAGAGCAGTTATAGCGTTACATTCATAATTTAGAGACCATTGACTTTTAAAGCCAGTTTCCAGTCAATAATTTATTTGTCATTTCAAATAATTTAATGTTTTTAAATAATTTGAGGGCTCTTCTTAAAAAATTATTACATATAAAATTAATTTGATGAATTAATAAGCACATCACATTATTATTTGATCAGTGTTTTTTAAGATTAAATTAGCAGTTTAATTCGAGAGGGGAGCTTTTCTCAAAATAAAAAAAAAGAAGTTTAACGCCACATTAAAACGTGAATAATGATTGGCCATTTTACTGTCTTTGAATTTAGATCTGATTGTCTTTTCATTAGAAACAACAAATTTAAGGGACAGAAAGATTTATTGATCGACTGAAAAGGTTTATCGGTTGAAATATGTGGGCCGATATATCGGCCACTCCAATGTATCTGTCTTATTACAAGTGCTGTAGTAAATGATAATGTAGGAGTAATGGAGAAACAGAAGTGGTGGAATGGACCGAGACAGAATAAGATGTCTTTGCCAGATGAGCCATTATGGCAGATTAAATCTGATCCAGACCAAGGGAGACCCAGAGGAGAGACGGGGAAAGAGATACACTTTCAGCGTGGCTTATAGTATTAATAGCTGTCGGAGAGTGTCAATAGCTGTATATCAGATTTGGAAAGACTTTGATCTGATTTGAAGTTTGGCTTGACGGAGTGGATCAGTCTCTGTCCTTGTGATAGCCAACACTAATCTTTTCTTAAGTGTCTTTATATACTCAGATAACATGCTTCATGCAGGCGATAGATAAGTTCATGGGAATTATGTTATTTGTGATTTACTGTTCTCTACATAAAATCATCCTACATAATGTAAAGAACATTTTGTGAAAATATATCCTTGATTTTTTTTGTATATTGACTGAGTAAGGTCATGTCAAATCAATGTGAAATCAATGAGTAAAATTGAACTTTGATGCACTTAATCTCAAATTTTGAGTCGCAAGGTAAGGTGTTTAAGGTGAAAACATTGTTAAGCCTTCATTATAGATCAAGGCTAACACAAATGTCACAACCATAAGCATTAACACATGACCACCCATATATTAGTGTCACTGATCATTTCTGCCTGATCAGATTGTGCGTTTTCAGTTGTTTGGTAAACCTGTCACAATGTATTAGCGATATGCTTATGCATTAAGCAGACACTTTTATCCAAAGCTACTAACAGTGCATAACAAGGTATAAATTTTTACAAGTATGTTTGATCCTTAGAGATCGAACCCGTGACCTTTGGGTTGCTAACACAATGCTCTAGCAACTAAATTATATTCACATTTCCTATACTGTACATTTTTACAATTTTAGCAGATGCATTAATCTGCAGCAATTTATGCTACGTGCACACCAAACGGGGCATCGCGTTACTAGCTCTAGATTACTCAGGGGATTTAACTTCGTGTCATGCAAATTTTTGGCTCGAGTTGAATATTTTCATGTGCTATTCGCTTCAAACGCGCAGCCTATGTTGCGTCATTCGCAACTCCCAGCGCGAGGACGCGTCTGATCGCATCTTTGCATTGACTTTGTATGTAACCTACTTGCGCAAATCGTTGAACTCGCGTTTGGTGCGAGGACGCGTCTGATCGGGTCTTTGCATTGACTTTGTATGTATTCTACTCGCGAAAATCGGTGAACTCGCGTTTGATGTGTATGCCCTGTTACAAATAAGACAGGGCATACAATCAAAATATTGTCATTTTACATGTAAAGGATTAGTCGGTCATAACAGAAAGGTAGCAAGTGCAGCCAGTTTTATGGCATTCAGAACAGAATAGTAACAATTGTCTTATTAAACTGTTGTAACACAGTCTCACCCCATGTCGTCAATATTTGACGACACTTGACCATTCGTCAATATGTGACGCGGAGGGTATACCTTTCGCGTCATTTTTTGACGAACTGGGGACTTCAATACTATTACGTCCGTTGCATTCTCTTCTCCTATTTTCTTACCATTTTCGCGTCGGTTTAGGGTTAGATTACGCGAAATTAAACAGTGTACGCGAAATTAAACAGTGTACGCGAAATTAAACAGTTGTCACCTGGCGTTGGGGTTAGAGTTAGGTTTGGGTAGGGATGTCATTATGTAAATCTAACCCTAAACCGACGCGAAATTGGTAAGAAAATAGGAGAAGAGAATGCAACGGACGTAATAGTATTGAAGTCCCCAGTTCGTCAAAAAATGACGCGAAAGGTATACCCTCCGCGTCACATATTGACGAATGGTCAAGTGTCGTCAAATATTGACGACATGGGGTGAGACTGGGTTGACTGTTCATAGTTTTTTTTGCAAATTTTTTACACTTCTAGGTGTAAAATACCTTCAGGGTTACTTAATAGCAAGAATACTGTTAAATGCACAATTCTTTACATAAATCTGCCCAGTGTTCAAACATTACCATAGTGAAGGTTGACTTTAAGTTTATTTCGAAATAAACAAAAAATGATACTCCTTTTATTACATTCATGCAGCTAACCTAATGAGAGCCGCTATATTGATGTCAAAGCTTTACATTATATCTGCCTGAATATGACGTTAAGCAGAAATTGTGCTCAATAAGCAAAGCACATAAACAGACAGTACGCCCCAAATCCTTGGAAACCTTTTCCCCGTAAGCTAATAATTTTGAAAATATTGCAATATAGGTTTTCGCCTCTTTAGAATTCAGAAAACAAGTTTATCCTATGTAATGAATCTTCAACGTCTTTCACAGTAATGCAATAGATTTTTCAAGGAACTCACAGCAATAAAGCACATTGTGGGAAACACCTCTGTAGGATTTTGGGCTTTTAAAGTATAATTATTCCATATAAATGTTCTCTAGGCGCATACTTAACCTTCCTATGCTGAAGGACGCCAACGCTGCTTGACAGGCAAGGTATGTGGTGATTAAGTCGTTGAATGCCAGTCAGCTCTTTGTTGTTACTAAGCAACGGGTTCCCTGGCAACAATTTACTTGTCTTTTGGCAACCATTGACTTAATTCAGAATGACTGTTCGCCGGTACTCACATACCATTTGATCCGTACGTCCATGCAATTATTATGAACAGTTTGAAGTTCCTGTAGCTTAATTTGTAGAGCATTGTGCAGAGGTCATGGGTTCGATTCTTGAATCCACTACAAGTCACTTTGTATAAAAGCCAAATGTAAGCCATAAATCTGGTTACTAAAGAAGGGTCAGTGAACAGGTATTAAAAATTGCTGCGTCAGAGCGCTAATTCAAAATGCGCATTGCTTCTGTACTGTGGGGACTTTATATACGGCCGTAAATATAACGTGTAGCTGTGAAAGGTGAGTCTTAGACGTTTGAAGAAGAAATATTCCTGGCAGACTGCGGCATGAGAATAGCGATACAGCTGGGGTAATTTCATCAAAGAGTCTGCGACAGAGAGCCGGAGTGGGTGGAGGGAGACTTTCCTCAGACCAAAAACGGCACCTTTGCACCACTCTGTGTGTCTGTACCCTGGGCGCAAGATATCTGCAGGAATGAATCTTGACAGCCGTGGCTGTGTGCCTGAGCTTGCTTTTGTATGTGTGTGTTTACCTTCAGATGGCCTATTTACTGATATTAATGCAATATTTGGCATGTTTGTGTATGTGTGTGTGTGGCTGTGGGATAATCCTAGTGCGCCACACTCTAGTAAGCCTTTGAAAGCTGGCGTAAACTGTCCATTTTGTGATCAAACGTTGCATGTGAGGACGGCTACCTGTGCTTACTAAATTAACCCTTTGCTGGCCTTTTAACCAGTCCTTACTGTATGAAGACTCATTTCCATTATCTATAATACTGTAGATCTGACCCATATGTTGTAGATTTTTAGAGAACCTTAAATGATCTATGGCTGAACTTATAGATCTGTAATGAACCTAATACACTCACCTAAAGGATTATTAGGGGCACCTGTTTAATTTCTCATTAGTGCAATTATCTAATCAACCAATCACATGGCAGTTGCTTCAATGCATTTAGGGGTGTGGTCCTGGTCAAGACAATCTCCTGAACTCCAAACTGAATGTCAGAATGGGAAAGAAAGGTGATTTAAGCAATTTTGAGGTTGCCATGGTTGTTGGTGTCAGACAGGCACAATCTCCTCAGTTGCTGGGATTTTCATACACAACTATTTCTAGGGTTTACAAAGAATGGTGTGAAAAGGGAAAAACATCCAGTATGCGGCAGTCCTGTGGGCAAATGGGCCCACTGATTCAAGCTGATAGAAGAGCAACTTTGAATGAAATAACCACTCGTTACAACCGAGGTATGCAGCAATGCATTTGTGAAGCCACAACACGCACAACCTTGAGGTGGATGGGATACAACAGCAGAAGACCCCACCGGGTACCACTCATCTCCACTACAAATAGGAAAAGAGGCTATAATTTGCACAAGCTTACCAAAATTGGACAGTTGAAGACTGTAAAAATGTTGTCTGGTCTGATGAGTCTCAATTTTTGATGAGATATTTAGATGGTAGAGTCAGAATTTGGCGTAAACAGAATGAGAACATGGATCCATCATGCCTTGTTACTGTACAACACTGTGCAGGTTGGTAGTGGTGGTGTACAGTAATGGTGTAGGGGATGTTTTCTTGGCACACTTTAGGCCCCTCAGTGCCAGTTAGGCATCGTTTAAATGCCACTGCCTACCTGAGCATTGTTTCTGACCATGTCCATCCCTTTATGACCACCATGTACCCATCCTCTGATGGCTACTTCCAGCAGGATAATGTACCATGTCACAAAGTTCGAATCATTTCAAATTGGTTTCTTGAACATGACAATGAGTTCACTGTACTAAAATGGCCCCCACAGTCACCAGATCTCAACCCAATAGAGCATCTTTGGGATGTGGTGGAACGGGAGCTTCGTGCTCTGGATGTGCATCCCACAAATCTCCATCAACTGAAAGATGCTATCCTATCAATATGGGCCAACATTTCTAAAGAATGCTTTCAGCACCTTGTTGAATCAATGCCATTTAGAATAAAGGCAGTTCTGTAGGTGAAAGGTCAAACACAGTATTAGCTTTTGTGTAGATTTTAAAGTTCTTACAGTATGCTCACTTACAGTATAAGGCTCTCCACGGCAAGCACCTTACTATCTATCAGAACTTTTAAAAGTCTACACACCAAATAATAACCTTATCCACAAATAAACTCTTGATTAATTACACAATGATTAGGATTGGGAATTTTTGACATTATATATTTGTAAATACAAAGACTTTTTGAAATATGGAAGAGTAGGCTATACACACATCATCTATCAATTTTATCTAATACTATAACCATTTTGTTTGGCTGCAGATGAAGTCACTGATCCACAGTCAGTGGCAATGTTGAATGATCGCTGCAGTACTGCACACACCAACACACTCAGTGTGCATCATCCTGTCTGCATGCTTGTGGTCTCGACAAGCATTATGTAAGACTTGAGTCACTGTATTGGTGGTGGGTCCTGTCCTCTGAGGAGAACATGCCGTTTTATGTCAATAATGTTCACGCAGAGCACACAAAGGATTTGAGCGTTACCGGCTTGTGATCTGAACACTTTAATACTTGCTTCCGGTTTACAGAACACACACAGAGTTTCACAACACACTACATACAGATTAATACAATATCATATAGTGTTTTGCACCACACCGTGTCATATTATATATCATATCATAAAGTACAAAACAATACAATAAAACACTGGGACATTCCATTCGTTAGTATCATTCCGGTCTTTATTCACGGAATTCCGGATGGCGTTCTAGAGTATGTATGAGTAGCAAGAGGAGTTGGGTTGTTTTCGTCTGGAACGAGCACTGAATTTTTATTAAACTCGGAGCGTCAGCATTTTCTCTTGGACTGCTCTCTCAGGCAGTTTGCTGTCTGGCAATCTCCACCATATGTCAGCACATCAAACACTGTGGTAGTGAATTCAGTCTGCGTGTATGTTTTGACCACACAGAAGTCTTCTCCCTTTAAATTGTCTTGGCAGGAAGCCAGTTGGCATAGTGTGAATTTTTGACACCACTGCCACATTACTAACTCCAGTGATTCAGCACATTTGGCCTGAGGATAAATGCCTGCAGTCAAAAGATGAAACTGAACAACACCATGCAGAAATGGCTTAAAGTTCCTTCATCCCACTTCTTTAGACTCTTTGCAGTTAATTCATTTTGACTCTGTAATATTCGAAAACATTTACTTTTAATATTTTAGGTATTTAAGTTTCTTTATCATTTAAGCTCCTGCATCTACTGTAGGGAACAAACACTACCAGCTATTGTTTTCTTTCTTTCAATGCATTTATCTTTAATAGAGTCTCAATGGATGGGACTTTCTACTGAACAAACAGAAAGTCTAGGTTTTAATCCTGCTTGAATGTCTGCCACAGAATTAACCTTATTGCTAAATCTATGTTTTGCCCCAAGTATCCCATAAGACTTGCATGCTTCATTTTTGCATCTTAGTTGGTAGATCGTGACACTTGGAACATGAAGGCCGTGGGTTTGAATGTCAGGAAATGCACATGTTTAGGTTAGCATCGGATAAAAGCGTCTGGTAATTAAATAAATGTAACTGATTTTATTTTTGGTCTTTTGATTATAAGTGGAGGATAATTTTAGAGAAACATTACATTTTGGGTTATTAGGACAAGCACTACTTGCTGTTTCTCTTTGTGTACATAAACAGAAGTATTGTCCTGAGGCAAACCTATGCTCAGGAGGGTCATTTTAATAGAAAGGGACAACATTTTAACACTGGTGGTGGCGGCATAGATGATACAAAAGTTGTTTATAAAACATTAAATAGATTTTTTGGGGTAAAATCTTTCCAGTAAACCAATTACTACTTTGGCCACAACCCAGTGACAATGTACTGTAATGTTATGGATTAATTCTACAAAGACTATATACATATATTATAAGATAGAATGGTAATAATGAAAATAATAGGATCTGAAAACTTTTTTAAACTGGACTGTTATGTAAAGTAAGATTATTTTTGGATATTTTTTGACACAGACATCATTTCAGTTTAGTGTTCAATCGCATAATCATGACCAATATGCTATGGCTGAAACTGAATGCTAATTGTTTTCTTAAAATTTAATTACTTTCTTCTTTTTTTGCAAAAATGAACTGAAGTGGTGTCAGGCAGATGTGGTTCTTACAAATACTTGAGGAAAGGAATAAATGATGCAGAGACAAAATTAGTGAGAGCTCTGTGAAGGAGGTGTGAAATGGGATGAAAACCATCAGCTATGCCAAGCCGGCTGGCTGGTGGCCATGTATTGTAAGGGAAGCTTAGAGCTAATAAAATTAATTTGTTTTCAAACATATTTGCTTTTCAGTTGCAGGTCCATCATTGTCAGCTATAATATCAGGCATGAAAACGGGTCAGGGGTGAAAAAGAAGGGTGCTCAAGGGGCAATGTGGCCTCTGTAAACATTTGACTAGTAACCAAAACCACGTTTAATTAAATGGGTTGATAAATGTGGAAAGCTGTAACAAGTAGCATTCCCTTACTATTTTACATCTGCAATAATTTTATTTTGCCATAATCTGACCATCAGTCGCAAGGCCATACAATTTTAAGTTGGCCTTGGAATAGGGTGGACCTGAAGGCCTACATCTAATTTAAAATTAATTAATTTTACAATATAGTACTGGTTAAATGAATTACATTATGGTTTTTGAGTCATGGGTTAAATAATTTTCAGATAAGCAAAAACGTGATGTTGGAAAATAAGATAAGAAAAAATCAAGACATTGCAAGCATATAAAATCGAAAAGAACAAAGTAGCAGTATTGATTAGGTAGAGAAACAGTATCAAATTAATATAACACTGTTTTTATTATATAAATTAATATAATTGATCTTTTTAAAGCTATAAAAGTGATTTTCCTTTTGTTTTCTGTAGTCTGATTAACATAATGGCTGAAACATAAGCATTGCTTAAGAGGAACTGTCCCTTTAACAACGGAGAAGCGATCACTGACACATATGATCAACTTCTCACTTATAATAAATGACTGTTTTTATGAGAATACTTGCAGAGACTGTGGTATTACAATATAGTTTGTGTGTATATATCCTGTCAAGCCAAAAGAAATTATGTGTTTGCATGATTTTTGAAACGCGTTTCCGTGCGTGGGCTTTGGAGTTTGTACGCGTATGCGCATCGAAAACAGATCACTTTAGCATCTTTGTCGCTCAAATAGTCTTAAATCGCTTAAATGTTACTGTAAACGGTAAACTTTCTTATTAACTGTATTAGTAACAGTATGTTCTTATTACGCAATATTTCACAGTTTCACCATATTTACATTTTAGTACTTGCAACCGTAGACTAGGAGACCAATGTGGCTTACAAGCGAGGAGTATGTCCATCATTCGTTCCAATCCATTCCAACAAAAAATCTTTTAGGTCACTTTGCAAAGGCAGTCTGTGTATATCCTGTATGTTGTTTTAATTGATTGACGCCTAAGAATTCTACAGTTATAGTTTCACAGCATTTTGTGTTGACTTTACGTCCCGAAGGCAGTCGCTCTACGCATCTTCAACAAGCGTGTATGACGAAGAACACAGAAAGACGGATGACATCACAGTAGTGCACGAGGCGTGCGAAAACAGACTTCTCGATTCACTCTCGTGATACTTTGATGTCACCTGCCTGTCGGTTTTTGCAGCATGAACTCAAACAAACCGAATGTCTGGTATACATGTTGGATGACGGCGAAGGGCGCGTCTACAAACAACGCGCGCATACTCCCCCTCCCCCCCAAAAATGTTTTCTCATCGAATCTACACCATTCGCTTGGGTCACATTTTTTGGTTTCAACACGGCGAATTTCGCCGAAAGGTGAGGGATTTTCATGCCTGATAATATGGTTGGAGCAAGGAATCTACAGAAAACTATCAGTTACCATTTCCGTTACTTTCAATGGCAGTTGCTTAGACCAAGTAATAATCTTTTACGTATCTTCTTAAAATCATAAACGTTTTGATCCAATCACCTTTGAATTCCATGTAGTAAATCACACTTAAAAAACTCAAATGAAAATAATATCTTAACAGTAATGATTGGCTAACTTAACAGATGTTGAAGACAATGGATAAACATACACCCATCATGTAAAACAAATTGAATAGCTCTTCAAAATCAGCCAAAGACAGCCCTTTGTGAATGTCAGTCCATGAGGAAAGATGCTTTTGAACATGTTTGTGTATTTACAACATCTATTAGCAGATAGTACTACAGTATATGAACCAGCCAAGGTCCAACCGTCTGTCATCTTACAACCCTTCACATTTATATGTATTTGGGACATTGAAGTCTCCACCCCACACAATCTTGTGCTGATCAGCTGCCTTTAGATCTGGAGAAGAGTCTGATATAATCAGCATTAGAGATCTCAGGACATGAACAAACCAATTGGGCAAGGTTCTCAAACACCTGCTCTCTCTCTCTCTTTCTCCCTGAGTTACGGTAGATAAAGGTGCATCAATTCTGGTACACAAGAAGCCTTAGAGAATATACAGAAGGCTGTTAGAAAATAAAGACCTTTGAGAAGCTGGACCTAAAATCCCAGCTTGAATCCCATTCAGGATCCATCTGGATCAAAACCTGATAGACAGAGGTTTGTGAGGCTACAGGTCTGTGTGTTGTCTTCTGGTTAGGCTATTCATGTTTTACCTGCAAAATATCTTTAAAATGTTTTTTCCTAATTTGGGATTTATTTGCTACCTCAGGACTTATCGAAAGATCTGTGCATGTGTTTTTTACATAAACGTTTATGTCTAAAATGTATATTCTCAAGCTTTACAGTACACGGGCTCCAGACATACTGGAGGTATGTCACGTTTCCATCAGTTTAAAGCCAAATATATAGTGGGGCTAAAGTTTTAGTTTAGCTAAAGTGGGGCTAAAGTTTTAGTTTACTTTTTTGCCTCAGTCTGCTACTGTATGCTATGAGTGACTGATCATGTTGATGTCCCAAGATAATATGTGCATCTCTGAAGGGATTAAGGCACCAATAACTTATATACCACAGCCCAGAAAAGCATGGGAATAACTTAATCTGCTTTTTTATTATTTGGGAAGCTTAATGATGGTTACGTTTGTGTCTTGGCCTGTAGGATTCCTAAAGAGAAAAAACAAATTTTCTTAAATACAGTAGGAGTACAAAGCTACTCATAAACCACACATACAGTAATACAAAGCCAATGGCTAAGAAAAGAGTAATGTCAAAGGGGGTGGGCTCAGATACTGTAAACACTTTAGATATTGTCTTTTATTATCCTTGCCACTTCAGCATTTAAAGACATTTTAATTTATGACAGGAAGAATCAGCAGACCACCATTAACCCCAATAAAATTAATGAACGGGCCCCCAGTACACAGCTCACGTCATCCATCTGATATCTGTCAAACGTCCTTTATTAGACCTACTGTATAGTAACAAGAGTCCGAGCACAAGATTAGTTGTCAGAGATTAAGATCTGTCTTCATCTGTACGCCCAACCCTTTACTCATTATTGCTTATTACACAGTGAGCGTCTGCTGGGGCGGAGGGAAGATGTGTCAAGAATGATAAAAAACATGGACACTTCAGAAAAAACCCATATCAAATGTTTTATCAGGAAACATTAAAAACGAATTAAAGGTTTGGTTACTCAAGGGAATCAAACCAACAAAACAAATTTAGAAGAACTGTGCCTAGTTTGAAAACAGATACAATGCATTAAATGTGTTGCATGGATATACTTATTTTACCTTATATGTGTCCTTGTAGTGTAAACTGCTGGAATGCCTAAATGGTGGCAAGTATTGATTCGCTGCTGACAGATGAAATTAGTAGGTGATGAATTGTGTGTTTAAAGGTCGGCGGGTCACAGGTCAATAAGCAAGCAAATGCGGTGAAAATTAAAATGTACGGAGCTTTGCCAGGCACCATGATTAATTAAACTAATACATCGGATTAAATCGGGCAAGCTAAGAGGCAGGATTCCCTTGACCATATAATGAGCATTGCTCTTACATATAATTACTGTATGTTAGAGAAGGCAGGGAGAGGTGACAGCATACAATATACACAGCGATAATGAAGCACACACACATAATATAAATCCACAATATATGAAAACTGTGATTTATTTTACAACAGCATCATTGCGACGCTGTTAGGGCTTATGCTGCACTCCATCTAAATTAACCCATGAAATGTTCCCGTGATAAAGGATGTGCGCCTGGAAGTAGGAGTGTAAAAATAGGATCAGAACGGGGTTGTTGCCATGGAAGAGTATGGAGAAATCCTGAAGATTCCTCACCCACACACAAAAGGAGTGAGCCTTGTTGATGCATTGGGGGGTGTACAATTTCAATTATGTTTATCCACACTCTTCCTGTTCATTTTTTCAGATAGAAATTATGCCGTAACGACTTGCAATAATTGGAAATACTGTGTAACACTTACCCAGCACTTATAATACAGCATGTGCCAAAAAAGTGTAAGACAGGATGCAATATAGTCTACCACATTTGGCAGCAGTGGCGGTTCGTGACTGCTCTTCCAAGGAGTGCAAGTGTCATGTGTGTTACTCGTGTTTTCAAAATATGTGTTTGTTGCGTACCATGTGCATCACGTGTTTTGTCAAAATATGTGCCTGCTGCATGCGTTTATGATAAAAGAGACGTTCACAAAATACATGTAAGACACTTACCTAACAGTAAATTCTGACTACACATGAGATTATGTGAGTATCTGGCATAATTTCAAATGCAAAACCCTCTAAGTGCATATGAAAAGTTTGAAAATGAGCATTTTTATCTGGCTTTTGCTGTAGGTTTATGTTCAATAATTTTAATTTAATGGCAATAAAAAGTTTATTGGTAATTGAAATGCCTCATGTTCACAAATGTGCCTTTAATCATTTCATTGGTATTTGTCTTTCGCTGCAAAACCCTCTAAGTACCAAAATCTCCAGTCACTTTTTACTGTCCTTCTTAAATTAACCTCCTAAGACCTGGTGTGTCCACATATGTGGACATAAAATTTTTTGTTGTTTTCCCCGTTATACTTAAGTCTGTGTAACTGGAACCTGTTGTACACAAACGTGGACAATTACACTGCTTCATGTTCCAAGAAAAATATTTGGTTGTTATATTTATTGGTTATTCCTAATCCCAAATAGCTGGAAGAAATCTAAAATGCAAGCCAAACCAAAGCTCGGGTTTTAGGAGGTTAAGGGCTCAAAAACTCATTCAATATCCAATTTTTTTCAGTAAACCCCCTTTATCCGGGTAAAACACTCTTGCACATTGATGTACGTGTGCTGTCGTTCATTTTCAGTACACATAGAGGACTTTGCTAAATTGTTGTAGTGTTTAACGGATTCTGCCAACATAAGTCGCCTTGAAACGGAATTAGCGATTGTCTTATTTTTCCCATGGTGACATATATCCGAGTGAAACGGCTTCTGAAAATAAAATAAAGGTAGGACTGGGCATAAATTCGTCCATTGAGAATTTATTGGATCGTTGAAAATTGGGTCATGTTGCTACTAATCGCTGCGATCTTTCAAGGAGGGTGGGATATATGGGTTTTTGCTAAAGATTATAAGGGCACATGAATAAAAATATATATATAAAGCTCACAAGTCATCTGTAAAATATACCACAATATTCCAAAAATGACAGTTTTCCATTTGAATTTCATCGTGACTTTAAGCGGATTTGAGACGAAAAAATACGTGTTAATCGTGCCAAGAGCATTCGATCAATATCATTATCTCATTTTGGATGGAGGTGCCGTTTTGCATCTGAGCTCTTCAAATGCTCACTAACATACAGTAAATGCGCTCGCACTATTAATATGATGACGCATTGAGTTATGCAAAACCACTCTTAAGTATTATGTGCTAAAGCAGTGACGTTGGTCTTACATGTAGTGTAAGCAAATCCAGCAGGAATGATGTCTGACAGATTGCTAGGCAGATGTATTTGTGTTTATAAGCATTTTGATTAATACAATGCTTAATATAATCCTTGTAAATGATTCACTGTGGTTATGTTGTAAAAAAAGGAAAATAAATGGTCTTAATCCCTTCACCCGTATGATGGTTAAAACCTGTATGACTTTCACAGAACACAAACAAAGTTCACAGGCAGTTAAAAGGGACCAGAGATGTCAAGCGCCTTCAAAAAAACTATTAAAGGGGTCTAAAGAGTACGCTCTTTCAAGTCATAGATAGCTTTGCGCTATCAAAATGTTTTTATTATTTACTAATAATCTGATCAAACAGCTGAACTTAGGTCAGTCTCAAATTTATAAACCAAACATTTGTAAACCGGTTAGGTTAATTATCTAAAAATATTTTCTTTAAACAACATTGCTAATGCTTATTCTTTTCATGTGATGTAAAATACAGCCAGGGCATTAACTTCAAAATTCATAATTTGTATTTTATGAAAGTAAAATAAAATAAAATAAAATAAAGATTTTTGTGTGAAATTGACCGTTTTTGTTGATTCTTTTTTTCAGATAAGTCAATTCTTTGACATCTCTGACAAAGTTTTTATAATGTCTGTTCACAGGAGATGCAGCGTCCAAGGAGAGCAGTCCTTTTATCAACAGCAGCATCAGTGATGTGGAGAAAAGCCAGCAGTATGATGGGAAAAATATGGCCTTGTTTGAGGTATAATGAAACATCCCATGATTTTAAAGGGGTTATACAGATGCATGTTTTAACTTAATTTAATGTACATGTTAATGTGCTTTGTAGGAGGAGATGGACACCAGTCCCATGGTTTCGTCTCTGCTGAGCAGCCTCGCCAACTACTCCAACCTGACACAGGGCAGTAAAGAACATGAAGAGGCCGAAAACAACGAGGAAGCGCGCAAGAAAACTGTGCAGGTAAATGTGATCTTCAATTTCAACTCAACTGTACTGTAAGGGCATACTGAAATTGTGCGTACCATACCCGGTACGATTATTCCCCTCTACTGGTCAAGCTTAAAGTGAGGGAGGATATAAACAGTCATATAATTGATGCTTTCTGGCACCTCTGCAAGCGTACCAGGGTACGGTTAAGCAGACCACACTCCGGTACTGAGAAATCAAACTAGTCAAGCAAACCAGACTTCGGGGGGCAGATGTATACTTGGGTATGGTACGGCCCTATAAGTCACTACTGACTTAAATTTAGTGTTTAGTTCATTAAAGGCGGAGTCCATGATGTTTGAAAGCCAGTGTTGATATTTGAAATCGCCTAAACAAACACGCCCCTACCCCAATAGAATCTGGACCTTCTGTTGATAGACCCGCCCCACACATATGCAACCCGGCATTTGATTTGATTTGATTGGCTATAAGTGTGTTTTGGTAGTCGGCCCGTCTCCTTTTCCAAACCGTTTTTCAAACATCGTGGACTCCGCCTTTAACCTATTGTGTTTATGTTGATGGGTGGTTCCTTAGCATTGATTGGACATATGTTGATTGACAGACAAATAAAATAAGTGTTTAATAAATTATAACCATGATGATAAATGTGCATGCATGCTGATTATTGATTGGTTGACCATTTGTTTTACAGGCTCCACGTATGGGCACCATAATGGGCGTTTACCTGCCATGTATGCAAAACATTCTGGGTGTCATCCTGTTCCTCAGGATGACCTGGCTGGTGGGCGTCGGAGGTGTGCTGGGCACCTTCTTGATCGTCTTCATCTGTTGTTCTACGGTAAGTCAAAAATACAAACACGTAAATAATGCCTTCACTTTAGGAAAAATGGCCTTACTTATGTAGAAAACAAACAAAATAAATTACTTCAGCTGGGTTTTTCACTAGTCTCAGTTTTTTTGCTCAGAATTTCGCTTGACTTAAATCTAAAAGAGACATTTGAACGTTCAGAGACTTCAGAGATGTTGGTGAATAAATGATTTACCTGTTGCACACCGGTTATTGTGGAGACCTTTCCTCACCCCTAAACGTAACACAGCACAAAACGAAACACGATTGGTTGCTTTACATGTCAGTCATATGGCCTCAGCGAGACTAGGTTTTCATACATTTTGTCACAAATTATATAAACTGCTTTGGATAGGCAAATCTCATAAACTGGTCGGGACACAAAATCCACAATTAACTATGCTGTCCTTCAAATCTGAATTTAATTTTCTATACCACCCAAAAGGTTTCCTTTGCTCAACAAACACAAATTCTTTATTAGTGCCATGCATCAAGACCCACATAGACATGCAGTCACAGTACAGTATCTCTCTTCACGACCCCTCTCAAGAGGCGTCTTAGGCTTTTCTACCCCTGCATACCTTTAACTTTCAAAATCATTCACCGTTATACAGTCGCTTTGTTGTTTGTTTTTATCTCAGAATAGCATGAGTGTCAGCGCTGCCATTCTGTGTTTCTGCCAAGAACATAAATGTGGATGCTGACATGAGGTGTTTCATTTCAGTGCTGCCAGTTTACCACTATGGACAGCCGCCAACGCTAAGCTGTTCCTGCTGAGATTCTGTCGCTGTGTGTATGTTTGTATGCGTTTTGTGCATGCTCGTGTCACATGTTAGGAAATATTTGCTGAGATTGTTGTTGGGAGTTTGTAAAGTGTTATGTAAGTGACTGTGTGCTGCCACTTTGAGCCTTTTTTTTCCATTTTGTCGTGTCTGCTGTAGAAAAGTTTAAAGATATCCCATCAGATTGTAATTCTCTCATAATGCGGTTTTAACCCAACGTTCACATACTTTTAAACCAGGGGTCTCCAACCTTTTTGTGAGCAAATGGATAAAAACTTTTTTGTTTTACGTGTTGATTTTATTCTTCTTGTTGATATGCTTAAAATGTAAACATACATAAAAAAAACAAGCTAATAAAAAATAATTAATAAATAAATATTAAAATTAAGGCTTTTAAATGTGCATTGGCACCATGTTGGAGACCACTGTTTGAAACATGAACAGTAGTGACCTATTGTAATAGTCTGGCAGTAAATGGATAATTATTGAGTGATTGCATTGAGTAGCAAAATGTAGCTAGCTTATATTGAAAAGCCACTAATAAGCTGGTGGGTGGTGGGCGTTCTGGTGCAATATAGCTGCCCGTGCATCATCCATGCAGATGCTGCACATTGGTGGTGGTTGACTGCCCCTTTCATATGACGAGCACTTTGAGTGCTGCTGCAGAAAAACGCTATATAAATGTAATAAATTGTTATTTATTATTATATGCTACCCAGTCTGATATATTTATATATTGACTGAATTGAAATAAGTGAAATTCAACTTTGATGCTCCTAATCTTAGAATAAGATTTAAACCATCATTTTGGTGTTAAGTAACGATCGTCAGGATTTACTAAAGACACGCAGTGGATAATTTGGTGGGCGTGCACACCAAAGCTTTTGTATGTGTCTGAAAACGGCGCATACTTCTGCTTTGTTGTACAATGCACCAGTTGGTTGTTGTGATATTTGGCCCGCCCCTTTGCCACTGTGATTGGACGGCCGTGTGAGAACTGAATTTGATGCTGAGATTTTTACCCAAAGGTGAATATTTTTTAACTCTCTGCACTGAGCGCAGAAAAACCACAGCGCGCCGGCTTTCAGCGCGAAAAAAAAAACCCTGTGCTTCAATTGGAAACAATTGAAAACAATTGAAAACATACGCCTGACGCAAGAGTAAAAGCTTTAGTGTGCACACCTCCTTAGCGCTAAAAAAGGTGTGGTCTAGATATTTTTGCGACTAACCTTATTGCATATCCATTTCTAGGAGTTTCCCTTTCAGACGCAAAATTTATGGGATGAGAGTATTTAAATGATTTACGCAACGCGATTTACTTATGTTTGCGCGTGTGATATGACTGATATTTGTGTTTTTATTTAATGCCAAAATAAAGCATGTCTTAAACCATTTTGCACTTTAAATGGCTGCAGTTGTTGTTTAAAGGAGAGGCATCACATAGATCAGAGAGCGCGTGGTACAAGGCAGAGGATTTTTTAACATGTAACCAGTTTTTTGGAATGTCAGAGAAATGTATTACTCAAAAATATTGTTTGCGAAGCCATGTTAATTTTTATTTACTGGAGGAAATAAAAGAGGAGTCACTAGAAGTTGTCACACAATACCAGACGTTTCAAAACTTCTTGTAAACCTTCATTTTTTTTGTCCTTCATTGTCCTATGGTTTCGTTAGCTGAGAATTCACACCTCAATTTTCCAGAGCGACGTGCATCAGTGGTGCTGTACTCAAGCACATCAGGCGTTAGTAGATCACCCGCACCTGCAGGAACATCAGCTCTGCTTATTGCGACTGTGAAATAATTTGTGCTGCTCTTGGTAGATCGCGTTTGTCATTATGGAAATCAGCTGATCTCTGTTGATGTGCGCTACATGTAAGCCTATGTTAAATCTATACAGGGAATTGACAAACAAAGCGATGTGAAATCAAGCTATGAAACTTACTTAACTCTTTTCCCATTAAACTAGGATGGAGAAAGCATTCTGCTTTGTCATATAGTCTCTCTCTCTCTATCGCTTACTGCACCCTTTTGATCTTTATTTACCATATTACAGACTATGCTGACTGCAATCTCAATGAGTGCAATTGCCACCAATGGAGTTGTGCCAGGTAAGCAAGATTCATATTGTTTGTGTATGTGCTGAAACCCAGAGGACAGCTGTCCTATCGTTCTTCATGGGCAGTTAGCTATTGTACAATACACAGTACAGATCCCAACTGTGCTGAGATCAGCTCCTGACTTATACTGTAACTGTGTGTACTTTTGTATGAATACATGTCTGTTTGTGTTAGAAATAAGTAGAATAAATACACTGGACACTTGTCATCCTCTTGACATGTCAAACTGAAATATATGGATTGTTTTTATAAAACAAATGTGGTTACTATTTACACCCTGTATCACGAGGATGTGAACTGCACTACTGGTTAACAATTAAGTTAAAACATTGTTGCATTATTTTACCTCTTGACTGATTATTTTTGTATGTGACATTCAGCCGGAGGATCCTACTACATGATCTCTCGTTCACTCGGGCCCGAGTTTGGCGGTGCAGTTGGTATATGTTTCTACCTGGGTACCACTTTTGCTGGAGCCATGTATATCCTGGGGTGCATCGAAATCCTGCTGGTATGACACGCTTTGCATTCACATTGGTTTTCTTTTTTTCTGACATTCATGTTTATTTGGCACTTCATACGGTCCTTGATTGGAAGATTTCATGTTACAGCCTACCAATTGAGTATCATTACTTTACAATTTTTTATTTATGGATTTTCCATAGATCTACATTGTGCCAGCAGCCGCTGTATTCAAAATGGAAGGTCTGGAGGGAGCCGAAGCCGAGGCAGCGTTGTTGAATAACATGCGTGTGTATGGCACCATCGTGCTCTCCTTCATGGCTGTGGTTGTGTTTGTCGGTGTGAAGTATGTCAACAAGTTGGCTCTTGTGTTTCTCGCTTGCGTCGTTCTCTCCATTCTCGCTGTCTACGCGGGGGTCATCAAGACATCTTTTGACCCACCAGACTTTCCGTAAGTAATGTTTTTTGCATATTGCGATGGCTATATTTAGATTGTTTTTAGAAACAATTGTAACCGGATGGATCTGTCTCACATAGGGTCTGTTTGCTCGGCAACCGAACTCTCATGTCAAAGTTCTTTGATGTTTGTGCCAAGACTGTACAACAAGGAAATGCAACAGTCACCACCAAACTCTGGAGGGTCTTTTGTGATTCAGAGTTTCTGAATGCCACCTGCGATGAGTACTTTACCAACAATAACATCAGTCAGATCCAGGGAATACCTGGAGTCACCAGTGGAATCATGGCAGGTCAGAAATGCTTACATTTACCATGTTTATTCAGTTTCTGTTCAATGTTTCACACCTACTGTCACCGTTACTGCTTTATTGAAAGTACAAATGTACACATTTTAAAAGTTAAACGTGTGCTTAAATTGTTCATATTCCCGTATTGAGGAATATTGGACCTCTGAATGTTGATCTGTCAGTGTGAAGTGTTTTATACCACAGGCCTGTTGAAAGCTTTATTCTGATTGGCTGAAAAATGTTCCATGGGTGTTGATTATTTTTCTGTAAGCTGCACACCTAACCTTTTAAATGTCTTAAAAATAGGAACCAGAGCAATGTTTGGGGTAATCGTGGTATAAGAGGAATAAATGACGCCGGTCCTTTGAATTATTTGAAAATAATGCAGACCGGCGGGGTCTCCCATTCACGTCGTGCCACATTACCACCTACGGATTTCTTATATTTTACTGTCTATGATTCGCACGGATACAGACAACATTTCGCAACTCGCCTGTCATGAACAGAAACGCTACTTTCAAAAAATATCATGTTAGTGTGTGATCCCTTATGCGTTCTTCCAGCCGCTGTCCGCTGCTACTGAACACTAAGAAGGTGCGACACAACATGAAACTTTGCTCGAAGTATCACCTGGATCTCTGCACATGACTACAAGCATTGAGAACATTGTTTGTGTACACAGAGTTTACTAAAAAGAAAGCTTTTGAACAACTGATTTTGGCTGTTATTGTGTCCGCTCGCAGTCTTTGTCAGACATAAAGAATCGATTTCCGAATGCGAATGAATGAATCTTATATGAGGCTACTTTTTCAACGAGAAAGTCAATATTGTTTTTCAATTGTGACAAAGCAATGAATTATCCATGGATTTATATGGAACAATGCCTCCCTCCTTACGTCGCATTCGGAGATCGATACATCTTGACTGGGAAGATGGTGGCGAGCGGATGCCAAAACAGCCAAAGTCAGTTGTTCAAAATCTTTTTTTTTTTAGTAAACTCTGTGTACACAAACAATGTTCTCAATGCTCGAGTTCATGTGTAGAGACACAGGCGATACTTAGGTAAAGTGTCATGTTGTGTCGAGCTTCTTAGTGTTGTAAAGATAGCAAATTTTGATGCTCACAACATATTGGAGGCATAACTTCTAGTTCTTTTGCGACCACTTCAGGCAAAGAGTATAGAAGCACAAGAGGGGAAACTCAATAGAACGTTCCATTGCAACACCAGCGCCCAGCAGCAGCCCCACGAATCCGCCATTTTGGAATGAAAGCGAATCAGGAGTCAACTAGAAGTAATGGCAATATCAGCTACTTTACTTAAAAGATCAAATTCAAACTGAATGATGATAACACAGAATAACATACAATCAGACCAGTGATCATTAATCCCTTTTTACAGCTTGTTTTCAGATATTTAGACAAGTCTTCCACTTTTATATAGGCTAATTTAACATAGATACATACCGACATTAACTCATCCATACATAATATTTTGGTTCCATATACACACACACACACACACATATACACACATATACATCTGAATTGCTCGAAATGGATGAAGTAAAAAAAACAGCCAAAAGTGGCAATTATACTGTAGGATAACAGACAGAACAATGCATCATGTTCTATAAGATTATAATGTTTGTAGCGGGATCCAGGGGATTAATATGTACAAAATATATTTCATACCTAGTGGAGTAGGTAACTAATAATAGTAGTAAATGTGTAAAGTAGCATAAAATAGAATTACATAATAAAGCAAGAAAAAACTACCTCAAATGTGTATCTATTTAATGATTGGATTCCACAACTGATAACAACAACAAATCAACACATACATACAAGACAATACAGCATTTCGTGTAGGTGTAGCAAGTGAACAAAATTTTTATTTCAAGAAACTTACTATTGCGCTTCTGATTTGGCTGTGAGATTCGCTGAGAATGAATTGAGAATGAATTGGCTGTGAGAATTTTCATTCCAAAATGGCGGCCGCGCTACTGAAACGCCACCTAGTGACTGTTGCCAAAAACGAAGGAGAGTTTCCCCTCTTGAACTTCTATACTCTTTGCTTCAGGTACTAAAGACAAGTTTGAGATGCGATTGACGTCAGCTGATATTCATGTATAGAATCCAAACCAAACTTCTACGCAAGCGCACAGTCAGGGTTGCCAGATTCCTAAACCATACCAATGGACATTCAAAACTAGCCCTAAAAGCATCCCAATGACTATTCACAGTCCAACACCAATAACTAATCAACAAAATCCTTTCATCTTTGACCTGCAGAAAGAAATCAACTCGATGAAACAGTTTAAATAGTAGCCCAAATCTGAACTCAAAAAAATCGGAGTACTTGGCACAAGATCTCTCTTCGAGTTCACGCTTTATCTTTGAATAAATGCACAAAGTCAAAGCTGAGTCAGAAAGTTCTTCTTAAGAAGTTTTCAGATATAGGCAAAGAGAACACACTTTACATTTAGTCATTTAGCAAACTCTTTGGTCCAAATGACTTGCAAATGAGGTAAACAATAGAAGCAATTATAGCAACACAAGAACAGCAATACATAAGTGCACTGGAAAAGTCTCATCAAGTCTAACACAGGATACATAGCCATGGGTTAGTTTTTTTTAATAAGAATGTATAGATAGAGGTCAGGAAAAAGGAAAAGAAAAAGATAGTAAGTCTTATATTAGGAAGTGAGGTAATTGCAGAAGAGATGGGTTTTTAGCCGATTCTTAAAGACAGCTACCGGCAGATCATTCCACAGATGCAGAACAGCTCCAGAGAAGATACACGATAATGTTTTATTCCCTTTTTGAGATGGCACCACAAGCCGTCGCTCGGTGACAGAGCGCAGGGATTGAGAGGGTACGTAAGGCTGTATAAGCAAGCGAAGGTAAGGGGGTGCTGACCCAGCGGTGGTTTTAAAGGTCAGGAGCAGAGCTTTAAATTTTCTAAAGGCACAACCATATTTCATTGCTTTAGGTATTAGATATTGCTTTACACCACCCCTTTCAATATGATCCAAATTTGCATCCGATTGACCTCAATCTTATTGGTTAAGGTGTTTACATGAAGGCTTTTCAATCCGATTATGCCATCAATATGATTAAAAACAGATTATTTGGTTGCATGTAAACATAGCTAGTGTGTAACACAAGACTTTCTGTATGAAAAACATGTCTCTTAATTTGATAAATGTCTCTTTTCTTTTTATAGAAAACCTCTTTAGCACCTTCATGGAAAAAAATTCTTTCTTAGAGAAACAAGGTCTGTCAGCGGTGCTTGACCCTGACTCCGCAAGAACCAACTCTAACCGATATGTCCTGGCAGATATAACCAGCTTCTTCACCCTGCTGGTTGGCATCTACTTTCCCTCTGTCACAGGTCAGATTTGAATATGAAACAATCCGATCGATAATATTGGAATTATTAATGCAATTCCTGTCTGTTATATTATTAGGGCTATTTTAGAGCGTATTGCCATATTAATTTGAATCCGACATTGTATTAATTCACCCTAATAAATAATGCATGTGCAAATGTTTTCGTAAGTGAAGTTTTCTGCATTATTTATATGGTGCGAATGTCTGTGTCCTATCACCAGAGTTGACAACGAGAGCTTGTTATATAAGCAGAAAAGTTTTTGTTTATTACTGCATTGGCCCAAAGCCACAGAGACCGACTGCTGTCAATCACACAAATGAGTTTGTGTGGACTTTCCATCGGCTTCTGTTGTTTTTATACTGAGCTAATTATATTTCCCTCACAAACCCTCATGAAGTCCTTGCTGAATTTTTTAGATTTTTATTAAGGCATGATTTAGTGTGCTGATTAAACTGGGAGACCTCATGGGAACCGTTGACTGATCCTTACAATGTATGTGTCAAGGTTTATTACCCTTATGAGGATGTTAGGCCCCCACAATGTAAGCAAAAACCTGAGCCATCAATAATCCAAAGTCTTCATTACTAGCCGTTTGTTTCTTTTTAAAGTATAGGAGCAATGTTTCATATTGTGTCTGTGTTTGTGTGGCTTAGGTATCATGGCTGGGTCCAACCGTTCTGGTGACCTGCAGGATGCTCAGAAGTCAATTCCTGTTGGTACCATCCTGGCCATCGCAACCACCTCCTTCATCTGTATCCTTCACTACAAACCATTAAACGGCTTTAGCTTTACGATTAAGTTTCACCTGTAAATTACAGTAATTATTATTACAGTAATATAAAAGCTAAAATAGGGTGAATGGGTTTGCTTTGTGTTGTCCTAAATTCATACTCTCACAGACATGTCTTCTGTGATTTTGTTTGGAGCCTGTGTGGACGGAGTCGTTTTGAGGGACAAGTGCGTTTTTACTTTAAATTTTTATGCTACAAATCAGTGCTACATTTTTATGCTACAAATCAGTGCTACATAAATATAGTCTGGCTCAAAAACTGTATGTATAAGCTTTACAAATCAATTTCCATCTCAATTATTACATTTATTGTGAATTTGCACTTCTTAGTTGATCGTTTTATTATGCGCAGGTTTGGGGAAGGCGTCAATGGTAACTTGGTTATTGGTACCCTGGCATGGCCCTCACCTTGGGTCATTGTGTTTGGCTCCTTCTTCTCCACCTGTGGGGCGGGGCTTCAGAGTTTAACAGGAGCGCCCCGCCTCCTTCAAGCCATTGCCCGGGATGGAATCATTCCTTTCCTTAGGGTACATACATATTTATACATGTATTCCTCTGATTCTCTCATCTCGTTTACATGTTAATGATGGTCATATGTTTTACAGGTGTTTGGACATGGCAAAGCTAACGGCGAGCCTACATGGGCTCTCCTCTTGACGGCTTGTATCTGTGAGATCGGCATCCTCATTGCATCCTTGGACGCCGTTGCACCCATTCTCTCTATGTGAGCAACACTTTTAAAACACACCAGACCTCATTTTTTATACAAGTTTTGTATTTGGCAGTGCATTTAAAGTACAGTATATATTGCTGGATGTCAGATTGTGTGTTCCTTTGGGAATTGAAACCATCTTGGTATTGCTAACAGTATATAGTGTTTTAACTCTCATCATATTTACAGATGTAATACAAATATTATTCATTTTTAACAAATTATTTTAACAGTATATAGCACATTAATATTCCATTACATGAGAAACATAGTTACATGTGATTCCTTTTTTTTTTAAACTTACCATCTTTCACATGAAATTGTTTTACTCTGTACACTATAAAAATGCTGGTCAACCCATCATTGGGTCAAAAAGGGATAAGCTCAGCGACGAGCTGGTTTGAAATTAATCAGGAAAATGTTTATATTTGATCCAAAAATGGGTTAAAACAATCCAGTATTTTGGGTTGAAACAACCCAGCAGGCTGGTCTCGTCCTTTTTTGACCCAATGCTGGATTGAAAATAACCTTGCATTTTTAAGAATGTAGTTATCTATTATGTCTAATTACTCTTATACACTCATCTAAAAAGGATTATTAGGAACACCTGTTCAATTTCTCATTAATGCAATTATCTAATCAACCAATCACATGGCAGTTGCTTCAATGCATTTAGGGGTGTGGTCCTGGTCAAACTGAATTTCAGAATGGGAAAGAAAGGTGATTTTAGCAATTTTGAGCATGGCATGGTTGTTAGTGCCAGACGGGCCGGTCTGAGTATTTCACAATCATTTCAAGGGTTTACAAAGAATGGCGTGAAAAGGTAAAAACATCCTGTATGCGGCAGTCCTGTGGGCGAAAATGCCTTGTTGATGCTAGAGGTCAGAGCAGAATGGGCCGACTGATTCAAGCTGATAGAAGAGCAACTTTGACTGAAATAACCTAGGTATGCAGCAAAGCATTTGTGAAGCCACAACACGCATGACCTTGAGGCAGATGGGCTACAACAGCAGAAGACCCCACCGGGTACCACTCATCTCCACTACAAATAGGAAAAAAAGGCTACAATTTGCACAAGCTCACCAAAATTGGACAGTTGAAGACTGGAAAAATGTTGCCTGGTCGATGAGTCTCGATTTCTTTTGAGATATTCAGATGGTAGAGTCAGAATTTGGTGTAAACAGAATGAGAACATGGATCCATCATGCCTTGTTACCACTGTGCAGGCTGCTGATGGTGGTGTAATGGTGTGGGTGATGTTTTCTTGGCACACTTCAGGCCCCTTAGTGCCAATTGGGCATTGTTTAAATGCCACAGCCTACCTGAGCATTGTTTCTGACCATGTCCATCCCTTTATGACCACCATGTACCCATCCTCTGATGGCTACTTTCAGCAGGATAATGCACCATGTCACAAAGCTCGAATCATTTCAGATTGTTTTCTTGAACATGACAATGAGTTCACTGTACTAAAATGGCCCCCACAGTCACCAGATCTCAACCCAATAGAGCATCTTTGGGATGTGGTGGAACAGGAGCTTCGTGCCCTGGATGTGCATCCCACAAATCTCCATCAACTTTAAGATGCTATCCTTTCAATATGGGCCAACATTTCTAAAGAATGCTTTCAGGACCTTGTTGAATCAATGCCACGTAGAATTAAGGCAGTTCTGAAGGCGAAAGCGGGTCAAAAACAGTATTAGTTTGGTGTTCCTAATAATCCTTTAGGTGAGTGTAGATCTTGAATGCACTTGAACATAAATGACCTATATTACGTACAGTATACTGATGTGCTTTGTGGTTCCTGCAGGTTCTTTCTTATGTGCTATATGTTTGTAAACCTGGCTTGTGCACTGCAGACTCTCCTCAGAACCCCTAACTGGAGGCCACGCTTCAAGTTTTACCACTGGTACATAATCACACACACTTATACACGTACAAGCGCCTGTTCCTCTAGACACTGAAACTTTATGTCAGGTTATTAATTGATTTTAGCGGATGGAAGATAAGTGTCTAGTCTTTAATAATCTATAATCTTAAAGTTAGTACATAACTCACAACACACAGTTTAGCTGTGTTTCAGTCTTTAGGCACAGTCGCCTCTGACAATGTAAAGAGAGCAAATGTAGTTGTCACCAGTTCAGTGTTACTAATAGCAGTGGCGGCCGGTGACTTCTTTTTTCGAGGGTGCTTGATGCGTAGTATGTCACAACATGTATGTAGCCCGTCATGTGTGTGGTTCGTAATTTCAAAATATGTGTTCGGCGCATCAAGTGATCCTGTGTGCATCATGTGTCTTGTCAAAATAAGTGTCTGCTGCAGACGCGTCTAAAGGGTTTATAAAAGAGACGCTCGCGTTTGCCAGATACTCACATAATCTCATGCTTAATCAGAGTTTACTGTTAAGGGAGTGTCTTGCGTGTATTTTGTAAATGTGACTCTTTTATCATAAACAATTTTGACGCATGTGCAGCAGGCACTTATTTTGACAAAACACTTGATGCACATAGTTCACATGATGCAACAAACACATATTTTGAAAACCCAAGCAACACACACGACACTCCGAACACTTATTTTGAATTTGTGCTCCTCGGATGAGCAGTCACGAGCCGCCACTGACTAAGAGCTAAATGGACAAAATAAGCATTAGATGAACTTTTTTATTTTTTATGTTTGAGTGTTTTTGTTGTTTTTTCAGGGCTTTGTCACTCTTGGGTATGAGTTTGTGTCTCACCTTGATGTTCCTGTGCTCTTGGTATTATGCCATTGTTGCCATGGTGATCGCTGGCTGCATCTACAAATATATCGAGTTCTGCGGGTAAGCAAACCAAAACCAAAACGAGCCTCGGGAGAAAAGGCTGGAAAACTAAAAAGAAACTTAATGATTTTTGCAAAAACAAGATCAGACTCACTCTCGGAAAAAAGCACCTTACAGTTTTTTTGTGGGTGTTTTGTTTATTGGGAATAAACACATTATAAATGTGACTAAATAATCATGTTCATATTGAGGCTGTTTACACTTGGCATTAACATGCGTTTTCGTCGATCGAATCACAAGTGGACGACGTTAATGCCAGGTGTAAACGGTGTTCAAAACGTTTTGAGCTCGTCCACTTTCGACCACTTTCAACCACATCCATAGGTAGTCGAAACCACTTTCGATCGGATCGCTTTGGAGTTGTGGAACGCATATGTGGTTGAATGTGTTCGAACAGCCACACGCGACCGCCTTCTCTCCGCCCATTTATCTAATCTGAGGTATTAAACACAAGTTTTACGTCTCTTTTTGACTTCTGGCGTGAACATACGGTGAACAGCGCTGTTTTTAGCCTTTCATTGATAAAACTAAAGCGGGTTATCTCCGTAGTTTCGTTTTGAAAGCGTGTGAAAGTTGCGCGATCCTATTTCATCAATTGCGCTGAAAATTCAGAGAAAGCTCCAACATATAAACATACAAAACACTGTGCAGCATGTTTACTTGCTAAACAAGCAGTGGACTCCAACATAATATTAGTTTGCGTCCATATAAACTCATAATTTCTCCCGCTCGGGTTTGAATGACAGCAGAGAGACTCGCCCACCGTCTCACAGACCACCCCCTCACAGTATTCAGGACTGAAACGGTCGAAAGTGGACAAAAGAGACGGATTTAAATACCAGGTGTAAACGTAATGTGTATCTCTCGTCCACTTGTGATCCGATCGATGAAAACACATCTTTATACCAAGTGTAAACAGCCCCATTGTGTATTTTAATGTAGCTTTAGACCTTTTAAACCAAGACGAATTTAGAAATTTGCTATTTAGTTCTTCACATATTATACAGTTCACTTTTATACTTTTTAGTCTAATTTAGATGAATATACAAAAAATTCAACATCAAATGTTAGTTTATTTATTTTCCTAAAGGAATAGTTTACCAGAAAATTCAAGTTCTTTCATCCTTTATTTGCCCTCATGCCATCCCAGATGTATATGATTTCCTTTCTTCAGCTGCATACAAACAAATAATTTTATATTAAATTTATGTTATATTCATCTTATCTTCTATAGTCAAGATTCATCCATCATTAAAGTAATCCAGCCTGACTCCAGTTGATTTAAATGATAAATGTCTTCTTTAGGCGAAACAATACTTTAGTAAAGGATATTTTAAGGTTATTAAGCCCAGTGTTTCCGCTATATACATTCAACCGTGGCGGCCCGCCACTCCTAAAACATCCCCGCCACGCCTGCGGTTGTGGATAGAAGGGATACAGCAAACGAAATCTCGTTGGATGAGCACTGTTTTATCCTAATCCTTTAACCAAACCCAACTCTAAACACAAAATTTCACACGATTGTAGGATGTATTTGTATCCAATTTAGCCAGAACCGCTGTTTTCATCCTAATAATCCTACCTCCAAATCTAATCCTTAACTTTTCGGCATTTGCTGTATCCCTTCTAGACAAAACCCACAGCGTCAGCTCGCAAAAAGCTACCGAAATGTCCGCTCTGCGAGACTGGCTGTCTAGAAATAAATTCCTTTCTGGATTTGCGTTGTTCACTCATTTATAAATAAATCTTCTAAAATATCATAATTTCCTCCATGGGTTTAGTTTTATGCACAAATAGATTTAAATCAACAGAGGATTATTAAGCTACGTTTCTGTTTTGAGGAATAATAATAAAATAAATAAGCCTATACGAAATATGTTGCACTTAAATAATTATTAAATTGACAAAACGAATAAAAAAGTATTTGAGTTTCTGTTCTTTTTTTGTGACGCGCTCTAAAACCAAACCAGTAGAAAGCACGTCATGTTTTTAATGATTATATATAAGCACAAGGTTTTCTCCTTATTGTGAGTTTACACAAATAAAAATACATCATTTGAAGTTTCGAATGTTGTTTTACTTTTATCTTTATGACTATAAATTTAGGGTAATTTAAGCTGCAAGGTCATCACTCATATAATGTTCACCGGCGCATATCTACACCAACACAGCGCAGGGCTGCGAGAAAAGACATTATTAAACTTTTGATTTAACATATTACGAGTTTTTTGGACATTCATTTGGAATCACTGTACTCATATTATCAATTTATCTGGCCATTAGTTATTTATGAAGGCGCAGCGCACTGCTGACCGCTCAGCTGTCAGTCAATCGTCTGTGCTTTAGATCGACACTCACAAAGTTTCACATTAAATGATAAGATATTTGTCCAAAAACAAAAGGCTAAATACTGAATACTACTTATATGCGACTGCAAGACATTAATAGTCGAATCTGTTTGTAAGGAAACTTACATTATTCCCGTGGAAGAGAAGAACGTTGGTAATAGAAACTTGAGGCAGACGGTGAGACTGTTTTATCTGTTTTCAGACGAAACAGCAGGGTCGGGGTACCCGCGGGTGAACCGCATAATATTTGATCTAACGGGTGTAATAGGCTATTTGCGTGTCATTTGTGTTGTAGATGCAGGTCGGGACTCAATAGACAAGAGTAAAATGCGGGTCTAACATCAAAGACAAAAATTCGACTCGTTTTTAAATGTCCCGTGCTTATTTGTGTTTAAGATCTGTCTGAAGACCGGTAAAGGTTTATATTTAACTGCGCGATTTGCGGTGTGACCGGCTCGGGGTCACAGTCTTTATGTCAAATGGTACGGGTGTGAAATAAAATTGCTGCTGATGTCGGATAACTGGTCGGTTGTTCTGTCAATCACAGCGGTGCGGATTATCAAACAGGACTGCATGACTTTGTAACAGCTCTGTACGCTAAACACGAGGACGAACTTGCAATGCACACTACATTAAAACTACAATGAAATATCCGAACTACGTACGTAGCTGTGTAACGTTTTTTTAAGAAAATACAGTTTAGATCAAACATAGAAAAGCAATATGCTATAAATATAAGGAAAAGTAAATGACAGCGTGAAAATTATAAAAAAATACATGTTAGTTTACTGTAGCCTATATTCTACATTAATTTTTTTTTACATTTATAATCCTCATGGGCGCCCCCTGCCGCCACAGCTGAAAAAAATCCTAGAGGAAACACTGTAAGCAGATCCAAGTGATAGCTAAACAATGGTGTAGCGATGCCTGGAGAACTGGGTATACTCTTAATTTATGTCCCCCCCTTTTTTAAATAGCTAAGACCATATGTTGAACACGCCCTGTGTTGAAAACAGTGACATGTAAGACCAGTCTTTTATATTTAACTCCAAAATAACCCAGTATTGTCACTTAACTCCTGCTGCTTGACTTCTCAGCATAAGGATAATTATGATTATTATAAGGATAATTATTATAATTAATATTATCAAATAATCTTTAGCAAGTGGTTATACGCCATGCCATCTCTCCACTACACCACTGCTTTTAAATCTAATTGGTGAACTATTCCTTTAATACTATATATATATACTGTATATACACATTACATAGATGACACATGAAATTGGCAAGAATGCAGTTTCACGTTGATTTAAGTGAGCACTTTTGTGTTCACACTTTTTAGGGCAGAGAAGGAATGGGGTGATGGGATACGAGGCATCTCTCTTAGTGCTGCTCGATTTGCACTTATGCGACTGGAGGAAGGTCCACCTCACACCAAAAACTGGAGGTTAGCACCTCTTTAGACACATCTACTTTTTTTTATTATTACAACAATAATATGGTTTCCTGAAATGTGTAATTTATTTTACTTTAAAATTAACTGTTCAGGCCACAGATTTTGGTGCTTATGGGCTTGGATGGGGAACAGAACGTGGAGCAGCCTCGACTTCTGTCCTTGACCAATCAACTGAAAGCAGGAAAAGGTTTGACCATTGTTGGGGCTTGTGTGGAGGGCACCTACTTGAACAACCAACCACTAGCACAGAAAGCAGACCAAGTATGAACGCAAAGAATCAAAACCTGTACTTAATCATTGATTGTAATACACTGTAAAATAAGATCATCTGCTTTTCCTCCATCTTTTAGTCTCTGAGGAAGCTGATGGATAGCGAGAAGGTGAAGGGATTTAGTCAGGTGGTGATCTCTTCCAACTTGCGAGATGCCACCTCACACTTGATCCAGGCAGGAGGTCTTGGTGGCCTTCGCCACAACGCAGTACTGATCAGTTACCCCAAAAACTGGAAGCAGCCTGAGGAACATCACAAGTGCAGGAACTTCATTGGTAAGACTTTCATTCTCCAACAGCCACATCCACGAGGCTTAGATTCTGCCCATAAGATATGTATGAACTGGACACACTGTAAAAAATTTTTTGATCTGTAAGTCATATCAATATATATTTTTATGTTACATTAACTTAATGAATGAAGTATTACAAATGTTTAACTCATCACTAGTCAAAAACTCTCCACTTTATTTTTAAATATGCTCATTTTCCAGCCCCCCTAGAGTGAAAATTTAAATTTTTACCGCTCTGGAATCCATTCAGCTGATCTCCGGGTACCACTTTTAGCATAGCTTAACATAAATCATTGAATCTGATTAGACCATTAGCATCACGCTCAAAAATAACCAATTTCTATATTTTTCCCATTTAAAACTTGACTCTTCTGTAGTTACATCGTGTATTAAGAACGATGGATAATTAAAAGTTGCCATTTTCTAGGACAATATGGCTAGAAACTATACTCTCATTTTGGCGTTATAATCAAAGATTTTGCTGCCGTAACATGGCTGCAGCAGGCGCAATGATATTACGCAGTGCCCGAAAATAGTCCCTTTGGTAACCTTCGATAGCTGGGGAATATTTCGTCGTTCTTAGTACACAGTGTAACTACAGAAGAATAAAGTTTTAAATAGGAAAAATATCAAAGCTGCTGACTTGATGAAGTCAGCACCTTCGGTGTGGATCCGGCCCGGAGTCGTCAGCTGTCTGGGATGATTATCTTGTTTAGCTGAGCCTAAGGTTTAAATGGACACTACACCTTTTTTTTGAAAATGTTCATTTTCCAGCTCCCCCACAGAGATAAACATTTGATTTTTACCTTTTTGGAATCCATTCAGCCGATATCCGGGTCTGTCGGTGTCATGAGCAATTCGGTCCCCCCGAGCAATTCGGTCTCCCCTAGGACCCCGATTGGTACCTAGCACTAATGCCTGCTCAATAATTTGTCATTGCGATATCTCGTCTGCGTACACGGTCTAGCAAGCTATTTATGTTGTACAAAATAGAAGCATAATTTTTTTTTTTTAAATAACAGTTAACCAAAAAATAATATAATAAACTAATATTCATGTTGCAGACACGTCAGTACTTTTGTGTCATCATCTGCTCTAAAAAAAGCCATGTACAAAAACAATACTTTTAATTTTTGTAAATTATTAACATACCTTATGGAATATATTTTTTTATAGTAAAAGTGTAGTAATCATGGCTTATAATTATAATTTAAATGTGTGATTCAACTATGTAGTAATCAGGTTTTGTATAAGTAATTAATGAGTAAGTAATTGTATAAGTAGACAGTAAAAAGTGGAAATGGTACAGTATATAATATCTAAATAATAAAATGACACAAGCAATGTGTAGATCTCCCACCTATAGCCTCATTTATATACTACTATATGAAACATATCATTTAAAAGACATCAATTGTAATTTTAACAACGTTCTAACTACATAAATCATAACGCGATTTTGTAGGAATTGTAATAAGGCGCTAAGAAAACTACCCATGAGGAGTTTTTTCAGCCAATGGAATCACACGGGGTCCTAGGGGAGACCGAATTGCCCGGGGGGACCGAATTGCTCATGACACCGGTACCACTTTTAGCATAGCTTAGCACAATCCATTGAATCTGATTAGACCCAGAGTCGTATAATAACAGAGTTACGAAACGCTTTGATCTCGCCGCCGCGCGGTCACGTGATTCATGTAACGTTCTACAGTTCCAAACCAAGCAGGGCTGTCAATCTGTTTGCATAGGTTTTCAGCTATTTTAGGTAAATATTAGCTTGTAATGGGAATTGATCACTATACTTACTGTGTTTATAACGTTTTTTTTACTAGGGAGTGATGGAAATACAGTAAATCAGTTAATAAAGATAAACAGTTAATTGTGACCCAAATGTAACTGTGGTTATCTATACCAACTACAGCAACGCAGTTTATCTTTTATTGTGTCCCTTTAAGACTTTTTTAAAGGTAATTCAGGCAAGGTCATATACACCAACACACATTTTTTCCTGTGTTTTATGACTTTTGTCGCAATGTAGCTTTACTGTTTATGATCACATACAGTACAGCGATTGTAAATTGTTCGTTTTTAAAGCACTGATGTACATACAGTAGATAAATATTAACTACACACTGTATGACCGTTCATCATATGCTTTGTTTATTGTCATGTTTTATTGACAGAGGTGGTACGGGAGACCACTGCAGCAAGTTTAGCCCTAATGGTGCCAAAGAACATTGCTGCATATCCATCAAATGGCGAGCGTTTCACTGAGGGTCACATTGATGTGTGGTGGATTGTTCACGATGGAGGCATGCTTATGCTCCTACCCTTTCTTCTGCGCCAGCACAAGGTCTCTCTCATAAACACATATTGAGCTACCTACCTAGTATGTATGATATTTTAGCATCAGAGCAGTAGGATGTGATTATAATGTCTGTTATGTTAAAGGGCCCATACAGTATTATACCCACTTTTACAAGCTGGGATATAAGTCTCAAGTGTGCCTAGAATGTGTCTGTGAAGTTTCAGCCCCAAATACCTCATAGTTCATTTGTTATAACGTGCAAAAAGTGCTTTTTTCATTTGTGTACCTTTAAATGCAAATAAGCTACTGCTTTCGGTTAAAAATAGATCTGATTTCTGTGAATACAGTCTGAGCCAATAGTATCTTTAGATGCATTAGTGCTACAATGTGCAAACAAACCCATTTAGAAAAGCTTTTGGGTAAAGATAACCAGTCAGTCAGTGGATGGGGCCGGGGCTTTGTTAGTGTGACATCACATTAACAAGAGAATCAAAACCGCATGTCTAATGAGGCTTACTGGCAATGTAAAAAAAATGAGAGGGTGGATTTTTTATAGTAGGGTGGTTGTGTTCACACACTGCTAACACACATTAATGTCCAAACACCTTGTAAAAGTGGATTTTGTATACTATGTGCCATTTAATGTCGTAAGAAAAAGCTGATTCTATTCTTGCATGTGTTTGTAGGTGTGGAGGAAGTGTAAGATGCGCATCTTCACCGTGGCCCAGATGGATGACAACAGCATTCAGATGAAGAAAGATCTAATGACGTTCCTCTATCACCTCCGTCTCGATGCTGAAGTGGAGGTGGTGGAAATGGTGAGAAACACACACATACGTACTGCCTCTGCACACATGCATAGACATGCTCAGAAATCAATGTTTTTTGTTTTGTTTTTTGTTTTAAGCATGACAGTGATATCTCAGCCTACACTTACGAAAAGACCCTGGTGATGGAACAGCGATCAAAAATCCTCAAGGAGATGCACCTAACCAAGAACGAGCGTGAGAGAGAGGTACTGACACTCCCACTGAGCCATTCAAGTAACAAAAGAAATAGATACACAGGGAACAAAGAAAACATTTTTGCAACATCCATCCGTTTTTTAATTAAAGTATTAAGCTGTGATTGTATGGCGTTGGGGAGGTTTAAACAGTAAGCACAATGCAAACATCAAATGTAAGCTGGTTTGTTACTGTCCATTCTGAAATGTACATTTACTTTGACTAAAGCTTTTATCCAAAATGTCTTACATTGCATTCAAGTTATGAATTTTATCCCTGGGGATTAAACCCTTGACCTTTGTGTTCCTGATGCAAAGCTCTCCCAAGTGAGCTACAAGAACACAACGCATTTTCTATTACATTTTTATAATTATGCTAAGAACATGTTGTGTTTTTGTAATTTCTTTTTTATATTTAAAACTTTACCCTAGTGGTCTCACACCTTTGATCCCTACTGTATGTTGTTATAAAATTAATTTGATATGGTGCCCGTTAGTTGTTTTATAACATCTTTGAGCAGCTTAGGCAATATAGCGAACCAGATTTCATTCCCAAGAATCCATTTTGTAATACTTGTTTGGTTAATGAAGCATAAAAACATAATGGGAAATGATTTTTCATCCTTCTCGTCTATGAGTTATTGCCATTCTCTAATGAATTACCATGTAAATCGGATATATGGTGCCAGTCATACTTTCATTCATCATAACAGTATTGATTTTGTGTCCTTAGATTCAAAGCATCACAGATGTTTCTCGTGGATCTATTCGGAGGAAGAACCCATCGAACCTGCACGCGCAGAGGAGCATCACTGAGGAATCAGTGGCAGAAGGTGGCGAAGAGAAACCTGAGGAAGAGGTACAGTAACATCATGTCTTGTCCTTCCTCTACACCGTTATCCATCAACTGTGTGATCGTGTGCTTGTGGTCTATTTTAGCAATCACGCCCTCCTTCTGTTTACTGACGATTAAATGATAGCATGGACCTATCAGCTTTGAAGATAGCATCACTTTATCACTTTCTTTTTCTGCCGCCTACGCTTATCTACTAATCTTTCTCTCCTGTTAACATCCTGGAAGTGTATCTCTCTCTCTCTCTCTCTCTCTCTCTTTAAAAATGGCAAATTCTTACTTTTGGCAACTTTTTATCCCTTTATCCTCCTTTTACCTTTCTCTTAGTCTGTACATCTCTCCCGTCCCCGACAGGTGCAACTCATTCAGGGACAAAATGCCACTCCCACTAGCCCCACCTCCCCAACCTCTCCCACCCCAGAGGCCATAAGCCCCGGAGAGGAGCTTCAGATGACCTGGACGGATGATACAGAGAAGATCAATAACCCAGCAGTGGTCGATCCAGAAACTGTAAAGGACATGTTTAACATGAAACCGTAAGTCAACGCGATGGCATTTGATTGATCAAATAAACTGAACGTATTATTAGATCATTTGAAGAGTTTGGTTCCAAAATGCAATAAATCCATTTTGAGTAATTTTGTTAAAACGTGTTTTCTATATCAAGAAAGTGACAAGATGAAAACCACAATTTTCTGTTACAAACTTTCACATAGCATTTTTAGGTTATAATAACAAAAAAATTCAAATCCATAATTTGATTTTCAAAGATTTTTTATAAAAACGCATTATTATTTTTCCGCAAAATGCAATAAAAATATGTTTTTTTTTCAAAATGCTATAAATCTATTGAATCAATATATAAATGCGCATTCATCTTTGCCATGTTATATTCATTTAGTTGACTAGTGGTATACACTGATAAAAAAAGAAACATTAATGGCATTAATCAAAACACTTACTTTGTCATATTAAGAACACTGTCATTGCTGCTGTCATACTTGGGACGTCGTCGCTGAACGTTTTTGACAGCAATCAGCTGTAAAATGTTTTGGTCCTGCTCGATTTTCGTTGACTTCGACTAAAATAATGGAAAGTTTTTCATTAGATCCCCTGGGGTCAATGTGTTAGCATGACAGAAGCTTGATGCTGTCGTGTGAGAACAAGCAACATTTTTCCGTCGCCCGAGTGGCTTACGTTTATCCATTCCAACAAAAGTATTATTTTGTTTTTGCTTGTTTGTTGGTCACTAAGTACAAACTATTTGAGGAAAACTAGGATTCCGTGTGTATTCAATGTGCCGCCATTATTGTTTACAATGCGTGGAATGGTGCGCTGTGATTTGTTTAGCGGATTTATTGTGTTCTGCAGAGAAAGAGGACTGACGTTTATCGCATTTTGGAAAAAAAAGGGAGAAAAGATGAAAGAATAACAGGCCAGATATCGGATTTTGCGCAAAATTAAGATTTTACTTTTTAATACTGACAAGATACAATACTGATTTCGGTGGTAACAATAAATAAAAAAATGACATTTAGCGCATTTTGGAACCAAACTCTTCATTTGTTTAATATTAGGTGAACAGGAAACCATCAGTAAAATTAAATTATTAAATGAGATGCTTAACAAATAATTGTATAATTGTTTTAGTCACGTTTGTATTCACCATATAAATAGGAATGCCTTTAACTCTTTCCCCGCCATTGACAAGTTAACATGTCAGTAAAGAGAAAACACTTCTCTGCCAATGAAGAGTATATCCGGCAATCTTTAATACCGTTATTATTCACCATGTGGTGCTCTTCCACAACTTATAAAACTCGGATTCAGCGCTCTTGGGCAAACAGCTGTATGTCAGTGTATGTTTTGAGGATCGCTCTAAATCTGATCTCTATCACAAAAGTCCTTCACAAAAATGTAATTATCTCAGCCTTTTGCTCAAAATTAGGTGTTTTTGAAGAAACCTACCCATATTTGAGAGATAATAAAAAGAGATATAATAAAGGTAGGATGAAACGTTTTTTTTTTTTTTTTTTTTTTAAAGCAGACGGTGTGTTCTTTCATTTGATATATTGTATGTTTACGTATTTAAAGAAGAACATTTTCTGGAAGGCATTAAACTTTTGTGAAAATCATGAAAAATGCTGGCGCTGGCTGGCAACTTAAAGTCGCAATGAAATTGAAATGAAAAACTATATATATATATATATATTTTTTAATATTGTGGTATTATTAACATATGACTTAGCTGTGAGCTTCATTATTTAAAAAAAATGTGTGCGTGCTCATAATCTTTAATCAAAAATGCAAATCTCCTCCCCTCCTCAAAACGATCTCTCTTCACTTCCGGTCATAAGTATGGCAGGTGGTGGTGTCCGGGAGAAGATCGCAGGGATTAGCAACACGACCCAACTTCAAACGATCCAATCAGATCTCGATGGACAAATTCAAATCCAGCCCTGCCTTATTTCATCTCAAAAACCGTTTCATTCGTATATACATCACCACAGGGAAAATAAGGCAATCGCTACTTCCGTTTCATGGCGACTTTAAAAAAAAAAACGCTGGCGGGGAAAGAGTTAATTTCAAATTAAATCCTACATTTAAATTAGTAGTGAACATTATGGCTTTTTTTAATTATAATCGCTACTTGAACAGTAGAGCGATTGGAACAATTGAAAACGAAAATGTATGCTGTGTACCTGTTTTATTCTGTTCACTGCATTTTCCTCACCATTATTTTCCTGTTTTATGCTTCAGTGAATGGGAGAACTTGTGAGTATGGTCATGATAACACTACATCATTGGATTTCATTAAACATTTTTTCTGTTGGATTTTATTTAAAACTTATCATCACATATTACTGCACAAATTCTGCAGACTTCTATCTGAAAAGCATATATGAAGAGTTCAGATGCAAAACCCATAAGTGCTGAGATGTTTTCTTGTAAATTTATTCATTTTATTGGTATTTAACAAATTTGACTTTCTTTCATTGCAAAACCCTTTAAGTGCATGCAATCTTTTTTGCATTGCAAATGCATACATTGCAAATGATGAAAGTCAGAATTCAAAAGGTAAAAATAAATAAACTGTACCAAACATTAGGGGAAGTTGTGATGCATCTGGCTGCCACATTCAGGTTGTACTCAGGTACTCACAAAGAACCCAAGTTTACAAATGATCTACGGTCATTTTACATTCATCTTCTGTGCACTTTGAGGAATTTGCTGAAAATCTATCTTGCTATCACATTGATATTTCTGACTGGCCTGAGGCAGGGATTAAGCGGATTTGAAATGAAAGTATTTGATGAACATATATGACGTGCCGAGAGCATTCAGTCAATATCAATCATATCATATCATGGAGTCATAGAGAAATCTCACTCTCACAAACCATTTCAGCAATCATCTTCATGTGATTTTTCATTTAGGAATCAGATCAATGTCAGACGCATGCACCATGCACAGAAGCTCAATGAGGTCATCGTGAAGAAGTCGCAAGATGCTAAACTTGTCCTGCTGAACATGCCTGGTCCACCTAGAAACCGCACTGGAGAAGAACACTGTATCCTTATTACTGTATTTTCCCCATTCTCTGCCCAATTTTGATTTTATAATAAATAAACTTTTTCATATGATACATGATTTCCAAATAAATGATATCAAATTGTGCCTCTTAACTTTGGACCCACAGACATGGAATTTCTTGAGGTCCTGACCGATGGTCTCAACAGGGTCCTCCTCGTTCGTGGAGGAGGACGTGAGGTCATAACCATCTACTCCTGAGGGGCTGAGCTCATCCACCAAATACTCGTAACCTCTCGTCCCTCACTGCATAGACGGGCATCCCAGTCACCTTTACCTACACCATGAGCAATAACGCCCCAGCACATATCAGATGACTTTGCACTACATAGCCTAAGAGCTCTAAAAAGACACCAGCTTAGCAGATGTCACTTCTTCCACATTCTAAGTTACATTTAATCTCATGTTTTTGTCTTGCCATCTTGGCTTATCTCTCACCTCAATGTATATATTACACAGATCAGTCCAAGATTGAGTTGATCTAATAACCAATTCCTAAATGATAGATATTTTGTAAGGAGCGGTCACACAAAATTTTAAACAACTCAAAATTTGGGTTCCCATCCCTAATTAGGATAATATATGATCACTGTCATTCATATGCACATAAATGAAAGTTAATTCCATTACAAATGTACTGTGACCGCCCTATTAGGCTTTATATAGCAAATCACTTCGACCTATACTGTCACTGCATTGTTCATCATAGGGTAAATAGAATGAGTTAAATATTTATTTATTGAAAACAGTCTTCCAGTGCACCACGTAATTGTCCGAGGTGGGTTTCTGCACCAAGGACATAACTGACCAGGGTTTATTGTGAGCTAGGTGTGAGCACTCATTCATTTGGATCAATCGCTATCAGCTTTGCCCTTGAACATTTGCATGTCCTTTCACTATATAAGCCTTTTAAGAGTCCTATACAGTAGAAGAGTGCAGGAGTGTGTGCGCGTTTGTACTGACGTATAAGGTATAACAGAATTTTTAATAGAAGAAGATGACTTTGTTTTACTGATATGTTGATTTAGTTCATGGGTTATATAATTGCAGGTACATTTGGTGTCCAAAGTAACAATTTTTTCAGATGGTTATGTTTTGGATTATTTAGAGTAACAGTGTGGATTGATGGTAACAGAATTGATACTGACCAATTCGGACAATAGGAAGTGATGATTTTTTTTTAGCTATAAGACACATTTTACAGAAAACAGTATTTTGTCATGCACTGTAAAAAATATTTATTGGTTCAACTTAAAGTTAATGTCCCTGCTGCCTTAAAATTTTTAGTTCATTTAACTTAAAGTCGACATATGATGAAAATCTGGCTTTTTTCATGTTTAAGTGCTATAATTGGGTCCCCAGTACTTCTATCAATCTCGAAAATGTAAAAAAGATCAACCCAGTAACTTAGTTTTGGTAAACCATTCTCTGCAAGCATGTGAAAAAAATTGTTCATTGAAATTTAGCTCCCCTTGTGATGTCAGAAGGGGATAATTCCGCCTCTTAATCTGCACTATCCAACCACAGCACTGCCATTTAGTGCAGAGATCCGCTCATTTGCATTTAAAAGGACACACCAAAATCGTAATAGCTCACACCTACAAAGTGTCAATTTGAACATCTTATTATAAATTATCTATATGGTATTTTAAGCTTGAACTTCACAAATGTAATCTGGGGACACCAAAGATTTATCTTAGAGAAGTCTTGTAAAATGTCCCCTTTAAAAATATTTGTTGACATAACATTTCAATTAAGTTAACTAATATTTTTAAATTGAATTAACAATTTTTTTTAAGGCAGCACAAATACTACTTTTTGAAGTTGAACCAACAAATCTTTTTTTTACTGTGTGGCCTGTAACAAATTATTTCAATTATAACCATTTGAAAAAAGCTGAACAAATAATGATTTTGGAAACCAGATGTACCTGAAAGTCACCCCCATGACATTGAGAAAGCATCAGTAGACACGAATGATTTTGCTCAGTCCACATACTTTTTGTGTACATAGTGTGGAAAATGAGCGTTGTTAAAATCAGAACCTGCTGTATATTAAAAACCCATATACAGTTTAAATATCCACTACAGATATAATCCCAAATAATCTTATTTAAATAGTAAAATAAATATAGCGTATAGCATAAGAGAATGTAAATAAAAACAATATTTATATTTAAATATTTCTTTACAAAGAAAATTATTTATTCCTTCAGTTTTTGATTGATTGTAAACGTGGTCCAAAAATTATATAGACATCTCTTGCCAAATTATAAAATGTGAATTGTGCCATATGAAAATTAAGAAGAAAAACATTGTTATTTTTACATTTTCATATATAAAGGACAGCGCTGGGTAAGATAAGTTATAACATTTAATGATATCACGTGTCTTCGTAAGCAGATCTAGTTTTAAAAACAAAGAACTCTTTCATCATATCAAATTTGTGAACAAAGACATATTTTAACTACATAATATTTTAAAAGCATATCACGTCTAATGTTTTTCATAAAATGATTGTCATTTATTTTCTACATTTGTAAAGAAGATAATAATTTGCTACATGTAAGCATCATCTGTGAGGGACTGATGCAGACTGTTTTATTCACAAGCACGGGATATTTAGTTCATGTGTGGTAGAAATAGATCAAGATATTTAAAAACATTTATCTAAACATAAAAAAGTCTTTTATTTTTTTGTAAAATTGCAACGATGAAAAAAGAAATATATTACATTACTGAATAGATTAGTAACAATATCGTCTTGTGTAAATGTGAGATTTAAAAAAGGAAACTAACTGTATGTTTTAAACTTTAAAATCAAATTATGCTGAGGTTGCTGCTACCTTCATTAAAGTGTAAATATGTTGCATACTTGTCCCCAAAATATAACGCTGAAAACGAAAAATACAGCAAATATATATTATTTATAATTTTTTTCCTTTAAAATGAAACAAATTGCATATTTTACAGGGTTTGTGTAGTAAGTGACAGAAGGTATTTTACTGGCAAAATGTCTCAAGAAGTCGCTGTCAGTCTGTCCTGATATATAATTACAGCATATTTCATCGTACCTCATATGTTGTGCACACTATGTTTTGTAGAAAGGTAGTGTATAAAGGTTGTGCTCTATAGATGATCATTATTTGCATAAGAATTTCAATTATCCTTTACAAAGTATACTTCCTTATACAGTATGCTAGTTATGCTCACAACCAACTAATAATTTGAGCCAAAACAAGAATTGCGAAGTGTGTGATAAAGTGCCACCTATCGTAATTCTTCCAATTTCATTGCTTATGTTTCTAGCTAAAATTATGATCTTATCTGAAGGATATATTTGCATTGCTGTAAGTTAGTCTTTACAACAAACACAAGGCAAGTTTGGCTTCTTTGGAGTCCTATGCAATTACAGTATAATAAGTTATTTGAGGGACTTTCTATTGAATTGTTTATAGAAGTTTAAGTATTATAAATCAGAGCTTCCAATACCTGCCAGGGTGGCTTGCAGTTCAGTTACACGATTACTTTCCACATTAAGTAATGCAAAGGAACACATGCTGGGACGATGCAGAGATTTGGCCATATTGGCCATATGATGTCTCACGTCCCGTTTTTTTCATCAAATTTAACATTTGAATTGAATCCACATTGACGCTAAGGGCTTTCGATACCATTTTAATAGATCCGTCTTATCCTTTCCCAAGGCTGTAGAAAAATTGTCACAAACCACACGTAGCATGTCGTTCCTTATCTCCCTATCAAAGGGACGGTAAGCTAAAAAAGTCACCTCGAATTGGCCAAAGCATAACTAGAAATAAGCACTGTGAAATTCAAAGTGAAGTTTGACGCATTCAGTCACATTTGATTTGTCTGTAACGTTTAGCGATGTATATCATTTTTGTTCTTGTCGTGAAATGATATTGAGCATTGTAGTAGGGAAAAGTGACGTAAATGGTACTTTCGAATCCATGTAGTTCCTATTGCTTTTTATGCAACGATGACTTGTTTAACTATCCTGCAACAGTGGTTTACTGGCAAACTAGTCGACTAACAGGGCTTAAAAATGAACCAGCTTACTGAAATAGATTTTTAAGGATTTGCAGGTGTTTCTGAAGGTGCTATGTTTATTTGAGAGTCTTTTCAAATGCAATACGAGACGGCTGAACTTTCTGTGGACTTAGCACATAGGAAGGCCTTTTTGAAGCCAACATTAATTAGGTATCCAATTGAAAATCTTAAGTTAACATGGTTGCTTTTTCCTCATGTGTTAGGTGAGGCGGAAGGAGCTTTAGGAGTAACTATAGATCGATCGGACAAGGTTTATGATCATTCATCCAGGCATATTCTGCGTACCTGCTTCCTATTCCAGCATGTTGGCGTAAAAACTGAAGGTCTATATCCAGGTGTCAACTCAATAATGCTTTTTTTCTAAATGTGCGATATTTCCCAGCCGCATGCGCAAGAACAGATTTATTTACAGTCAGCATTTTAAATGTATCCGTAAGAGAGCTGTGACACATTTCTTATGAAGGTCGTTGCTCCAAAGACGTTAATCTTGATCAAAGACGGTCTTATGTTTTCAGTTCTCACTACTTGGATTCAAAGGGTGTTTGTAAGTGCGATTGTTACAGGGAAAGAGATGGTGTGTTTCTGTATGTGTATGTATATGACCGTATGTGACATATCACTCCAGGAACAAGAGAGGTTAAACCTTGGTAGTTACTTTTGTAAATATATGACACATTATAGTTATATTAGCCTAGCTGTTTATTTTGTGTGTCCATGCAAGTTTAATATTTTAAAAAATAAATAGAAACTGTGTCTCAATTGTGTTATATGAAATATATTTAACTAGATATCTTGAATTATTGTTTTACCTTGTCAAATGCTTCTATGTTCTATGAATAATGGCTTCTCAGAACCATTTTATAGACTTGTCTGCACAAAATGCAATAAAGTCCAAGTCATTTATTACAACTATTACGGTTGTGCTTTCATTTGTGAGAGAAAGAGTATTACCTTACATTCATGCATTCAACATAAGCAACAACATTTTACCATGGTATAACAATGGTATTTTGGGCATAGTACAATCATTGTATGTTTGGAGGTACTGGAATAAAACAAAATACATTAATTTCAGTACAATGACATATATTAAAGTATAATATAGCTTTACCACCTAACACCATCATTGTACCAAAGAATGTTCACAGTACTTTACTTGGTAACACTTTAATTGAAGCGGTGTTTATAAGACTGACATGACACCTTCATAATCATGACATGACATGTGCCATGAACATAAAAAAGATTTTATGACAACTGTCATTAAGTGTCAATTGTTCAATTATGTCATTTTTAACACAAAGATGACATTGTTTGAGATGTCTTTGTTATGACAACTTGACATAAACCAATACATCATAACTTGTCATAAATCTGTCATAAACATGACATAGCAGAATAATTATCAAATTTAAGAAACTACATAGCTTTATGGGTTAACATTACATTAAACTGTCATTTAAATGTCATTAAGTGTTAATACTATGTCAAATCATTTTAAACACCATGACAAAATGTAACAGACACGTCAAAAGATCATGTATGTGCACAATACATAAAAAAACTGACAACTAATGGAGCTGGTTCTTCCTCACACAGAGGGTTATGAAATTTACTTGCATAAAACAGGGTTCCCACGAGTCCTTGAGATCCTTGAAAGTTTGTGAATCTGTGGAAAAAATATGCAAGGCCCTGGGAAGTTTTTGAAAATATACCTACAAAGATATACAGGTCATTGAAAGAGCTTGAATCTATTTTATGCAAGAAGTTTTCCTGAAAAAAAAAATCCATATTATTCCCTGTGTAGTGTAGGATGATATCATAAAATTCTAGACTTTTAAAGCACACGTGCTGAACTGTTCGTTTTAAATGCTTTTATCTTCTGTATGCGAATGTTGATTCATACCAAAATGCTTTTTTGCATAGTTGTTGTGTTTGACACATTAAAACGTCTCGGTTACGTATGTAACTGTTGTTCCCTAAGAAGGGAACGAGACGCTGTGTCTCACTTGCCATACTTCCTGCGTCCAAAAACGCCGTCTTTGGCAATATTTCAGATAGCGATATACTTCCTGGCTCCCGCGTCACCCTGTCTTTGTCGTTAAGCCTCACCATTGGTTGAATTTGAAATACACATTCAGACGCACTTACCTCTGGAGGCATAACAAAAGTGTCACAGCAGTGACGCAGCGCGAGTTCCCTTGAAAGGGAACTGTAACAATGTGTCTTAAAAGGTAACACGATGTAACCTTGCTCTCACTTGAAATGTGTCCCCACATTTAGTCCTTGAATTTAAGGGTAATGGTCCTTGAACGGTCCTTGAATTTGAAGTTAACTAAGGTGTGGGAACCCTGATAAAAGAAAACATTTAATTAATTAATTTAATGTAAATAAAATAAAATAATGTAAATATTTAATGTAAATAATGCAATGTTTTTCCAGCGATATGGACCCAACGCTGCATGGCTTAACCCACTATTGTACTGTTTTCATTTAATTTTAGGTGAATCTGTCTCCAAATGCAAAAAATATAATTTTATCAATTATTATTATTATTATTGAATGATTAATTTTATTTGTTAAACACATGGAGGAAACTTAAAAAAACATTATGAACTGAAGAATATTCATGACCCTGTTATAAAACTATTTGACAGAGTATTAACACTTAAAGAAATTTTAATGACAAATTGTATTTGTACCACTGTAGTTGAGGTCAAGAAAAATATTAATAATGCTGTTATAAAACTATATAACAGAGTTTTAACATTTAATGACAAATTAATGACAAATTCAATTTGTATCACTGGTATAAAGTGGTGAGTTATGTTGTCTTGTTGATGTCAAGTTGTCATAACAAAGACATCTCAACCAATGTCATCTTTCCATTTTAAATGAGATAACTGAATGAATGACACTTAATGACAGTTGTCATAAACTTTTAAAAATCGCCTTCATGTTCATAGCACATGCCATGTCATGATTATGAAGGTGTCATGTCAGTCTTATGAACACCGCTTCAAGTAAAGTGTTACCCTTTAATTTTTAAATACTTTTATGCCTCCCAGTTATTTTGCATTTTAAGACAAATCCTACCTAGCCATAATAAAAAATATATATGTTTGCCAAGAAACTGTTAACTCAAAGTATAATTTTACATATTCTTTGTGATATACTTTTTATTTTCAATTTTATGATATTGTTTAGATTTACATGTATGCATTTGTTAGACGCTGTTGTCCAATAATATATTAAAGGGGACATTTCACGAGACTTTTCAAAGATGTTAAATAAATCTTTGGTGTCCCCAGTGTAAGTATGTAAAGTTCTAGCTCAAAATACCATATAGATCATTTATTATAACATTGCCACTTTGTAGGTGTGAGCAAAAATATGCCATGTCTTAAAAAATGCAAATGAGTTGATCTCTGCACTAAATGGCAGTGTCGTGGTTGGATAGTGCAGATCTTAAAGGGCAGTATTATCCCCTTTTGACATCACAAGGGGAGCCAAATTTCAATTAACTATTTTTTAACATGCTTGCAGAGAATGGTTTACCAAAACTAAATTACTGGGTTGATCTTTTTCACGTTTTCGGTTGATAGAAACACAAAGGGCCCAATAATAGCACTTAAACATGGAAAAGTCAGATTTTCATGATATATTAAGTGTACATTTGATCAGTACTATATGTGTGTGTTCCCTTGTGGCATTTACAACCCTTTTCTTTAATCTAAAGTCAACAACGATAAAGCTGTGGCCCATACATAAGATTTTTTTTAGATTGGTTTGTCTCTAAAAACAGCATTTCATAATATACTCTTGAGTAATATATGTTTGTTTAAATAGACATTAGTGAATAATAGCAATGAAAGCATTCTTAAATCGATGTTTTCCTTGGACGCACAATGAAATTAAACATAAACACCCACAGTGATTGAATTGTCCAAGTAGTCTCATGGCAACTTAATGAAGCAATTGGGCTTTTAACAGATTTCAACTTAAATCCTGATGGCTTTTAAAGCCTGCAAATGAGCAGAGCTTTTAAAGTTATAAGCACTATCAGTAAGCTAATGTAAAACAATCATCTGAACTTACCGAGGTTGTACTGTGCCTTTCTAACCGATAGCACTGTTGATCACTGTAATAAACATATGAATGGTTTTCATTATGCACCTCTCTTTATCTATCAGTGTTTTGTGATATGAGCAATTTCCCCATAGGTCTGCCATATCCTTTCTTGAAGTTCAAAAACAGCTGAGCAATCCATATCCTGAGACTAGTTATTACCAAGGACAAAGTACAGCTTGCTTCCTTATTACCTCAGCAGACTGAGTGATGCAATGTTTATTGTAGCCAATAACCAGCATTTGGCTTATCAAGATACAGTAGATAAAATATATTCAGTCACAGGACAAAGAAACTGAGGGGTTACTTTGCACTAGAAACAATCAAAATGAAGAAAAATTCGACCGGTTTGCGTGTGCGACTTCCTGCACTCATTTTTACATTAGAGGTTGTGATTGTGGTCCTTTATGCTTTCTTCGTCACTTATGATGACCACGCCAATGCAGTTCTCCAGAACAACCAGACAAAACCCATGGAGAATTCGTTGTATAAGAATTATTCGTTTTTTGCTGATATACAGGTGATGATATTCATCGGATTTGGCTGCCTGCTGGCCTTTTTTCGACGGTATGGTTTCGGTGGGATGGTTTTTAACTTCCTGACTGCCACATTTGCCATTCAGTGGGCCATTCTGATGCAAGGCTTCTTTCAGTTTTATCATGATGGGAAAATTCACCTGGGAGTAATGAATTTGATCAATGCTGAGTTTGCCTGTGCTGTAGTGTTAATCTCTTTTGGTGCAGTGCTGGGGAAGACGAGTCCTGTGCAGTTGCTGGTAAGTCTATTGTTTTTATAGCTGGTTGATCGCTATTAAATGTTGCATTGAACAGAGCTGCCTTATTGTCTTTGAATTGCTGTAACACTATTTCTCAGGCCATTACATTTAAGGAGCATCCAAAGTAAGGATACTTTGGAAAAGTGCATTGAAAGTTAACATCATCAAGATCTGTCTGTTTTAGTCTTGGTAAATAAAGCAAGGCCAGCTTCAGGTGAAAAGTCCAAACTATTTGTTAAATCTATTTTGCACTAAAAATACTTGGCAGACTGACTTTGGTCTTTAGTTAAACACAAGTACCTGCCAAAATGACACAAAATAGATGTTTTCATGGTTGCCTTAAAATTTTAAGTTAATTCAACTTAAAAATATTACATTGCCTGTAATGCCAAAATATGTGCCTGCTGCATACGCGCCAAAATGGTTCAATGGTCTTTTATCATAAACACTTACGAAGCATTTGTAGAAGGGACTTATTTTGACATGACGCACATAACACATATTTTGACATGATTCACACACATGACAATATATTGAAGAGTGTTGCATTTATTGCCACAGCTTTTAAGTGCACTACAGTACTGCTAAAGTACTATACAATACACATTTGGATGGATAGATAGACAGACAGGCAGGTATTTATGTAAAGATTATTATATATCAGTCATGGTTCATATTGTATATTGTTTGTAGGTCATGGCCATGCTTGAGATCCCTATGTTTGCCGTCACAGAATGGGCTGTGCTGAACTACTTGAGGATCAATGATGCTGGCGGCTCGATCCTCATCCACCTGTTCGCGTGCTACTTTGGCCTGGGTGTCACCTTTGTGCTGTACAGACCCAGCTTAAATGATGGTCATCCAAAAGAGGAGACAAGTTACCAGTCAGATATGTTATCTGTGCTGGGCACACTGTTTCTTTGGGTGTTTTGGCCTTCCTTCAACTCAGCGTTGACCTTCAAGGGCGATGACCAGCACAGAGCTGTACTTCACACGTTCATAGGTCTCAGTGCCTCCACGATCACCGCTTTCGCCCTGTCCACAATACTCAGCAAGAATGGCAAAATCAGCATGGTCGATGTCCAGAATGTAACATTGGCCGGCGGGGTAACTGTTGGTGCAACTGTAGACATGATGATCTCACCGGTTGCTGCTTACGTGCTGGGAATACTGGGATGCATAGCGTGCATGCTGGGATACAAATACCTGAGTCCATTTATGGCACGCCGGCTACGGGTGCAGGATCAGTGTGGCATACACAACTTACACGGCCTGACGGGACTCATTTCCAGTTTGGCTGGCATTTGTGCCATCCTGCTGGCAAACGAGGAAACGTACGGCCCAAGTCTCTACCAGACCTTCGCACACAGGGCACCCATGGAGGGAGACCCGCAGCTGGCAGAGCTACAGAAACTGATCCCAGACCTGGAAGCAGGCTTGGGTCGGAGCGCACATGAACAAGCTCTCTATCAGCTAGCCGCCGTGTTCGGGACCATTGGTGCATCGATTTTAGGGGGTGCCCTGACAGGTGTGATTCTCAAGCTACCGTATCTGGCTTCACCCGCAGATGAGAACTGCTTTGACGATGAGCTCTTCTTTGAAGTTCCTGCAGAACACAATCAGCAATATTTATTTTCAAATGTTCTCAAAGACACAAACAAAAATGATATTGACTAAAGAAAACTGCACATAGACTGATGTTTGACAAGAGCATTCATACTTTGCAAGAAAAATAATGAATCTTGCAGGCCATAAAACACTGGACTTCAAATATGAGTACTGTGTTTACAGATATAGACACAGATAATCTACATTAACCCATAATAAAATTATGGACAATTGTATTTTTTGGCTGATCAAGATTTGTATGTATCAAATACAGTTTAAATATATGTATATTTCGATGAAAAACATTACATCAAATAATTGTATGACCTGCTGAGTACTAAAGTTCAAACACAAAAATATATGTAAAATTTCAACAATATTAAATCTACCTGTATATTATCTTGATGAAAGTTAAAGGTTAACAGACATGATAACTGCTTTGTCAGAGGAATTTTACACTGTAAGTTCATTTGTTTGTAGGGTATTGCTTGGGTCATGCCATGTCTTAACAATATCTCTCTGTCAATCTGTGTATCTAGTTGTATATCTGGTCGTTCTGCCAAGTTTAGCTGTTATTGCATACAGTAATATTTGATAACATGTCTTATGTAATGTAAGTGGAGGCAACTTTTGCAGCCAACTATTGGCCCGAGTTTGGGTGCTGCAAACTGAACTTGCACTCAATGTCATTCGCATGCAAATGTAATCTACAAAATGTGAATTTCCTCATTATTTATTAGTTGTTCAATCTAACTCACTAATATATCTTTGAGTGTTGTTTAGTATGTGATACTATTTTGTATATTGATGTTTTGCTTTAGAAATTTTTGCCGAATTAATAAATTGTGTCTTCATTGTATTTTTATTGACAATAAAAGTGTGCCTTTACAGAAATTGACTTCCAAATAAATTTACGCTCAGAAAAGTTTACTGTAGTAAATAAAAACTTGATTTAAATAAAGCTGACTTAATGTATTTTTGTCTATTATAAAACTCTATTCACTTGGCTTTTATTTTAACAAATCCTCGTCTAGCCCTTATAGCTTGTTGGGAGGTTTTCATCATGGGTTTTTTTAGTCAATTTGGCCACAACTTTCTCTGTGTTTCAGCAAATGGAATGATTTTTGGTGACAAATCTTATATTGACACATATTTTGGGAAGAAATGCTTTGAAACACACACACACACACACACACACACACACACAAATACACACACACACACACACACACACACACACACACACACACACACACAATAATATGCTGTTATACTCCATATACATAACTTATTGACAAACCAGAAATTAAGCTTTGTTTTTTGCACAGGCTTACTAAAGGGTTAATGGTGCCACGTGATGATCAACAGTAAAAATGACAAATTGTACCTACTTGCAAAAGCAAAATCCACCAACAATCAAGAATGCATGAATATATGGTGTCATGGCTTTGCAATCAAAAAATTGTATTATAATGGAAGTCAATGGGGAGAAAAAAATAAAATATGATGTTGCACAAAAACTAAAAATGCATCAAAGCCAATGTTTTTACTAATCTTTGATATGCTCAAGACTGTGATAAAAGTAAGAAATATCAAGTCCACAATCACTTTTATATTGAAAATAAAGAGTAAAGAGTTTTATAAGAGAAAATGAAGAGTAACTAAAGAGTTAAAATCCTGTAATTTTTGTAAACATTTGGTAGTTTTGATCTTTACTGAGGTTAACTAAGTGATTTATGCAAAAAATGAAAAAAAATATATATCATCTGATTCATTTTACAGCCGTTTAATTTGGATGTTTTCATCCACTAACAACAATGCACAAAGGCTATGTTCAACTTTCTGCAGCGCTGCGCAGATCAGTCGGATTATGACATCATAGTACCGCGAGAGCTCCTCATGTTTGTCACGAGGGAAACTGCCAGCGTCCATTTTGGGGAAGCAGGAAGTGGTATTTGGACAAACCTCTAAGAAACTAAACTATTTTTAAGTTCTCAGCGATACATTTATCTTTTTGATTCGTGTTTGAATCGTTATTCGGTGTGTTTGTTGCTAAATTGACACAAGCAGGACTGTAACGCGGATTTAATCGTTTGTTTGCGGTTATCCTGACAGGCTAATTTACCAGGCACGTCGCAGAGGACGCGACGATAATTTTGGGTTCTTAAAATAAAACCAGGTAATGTTGCTTGAATTTAAAGTTTGTTTTTTAATCGTAGTGCATGGTGTATAAACTGTGTATATGCATGTATAGTGTTAATCTGCGGCTTATGTAAAGAACGTGCTGTTGTTGTAGCCTCGCAACCAGCAACATAGCGGCTAATGTTTGTCTTCTTTGTTGACGTATTTTAGTGTATCCTAACAAAGGAATTATAAGAAATCCGTCACCATGATAAATTTAAAGCTAATTCGTGTCATGTTTTTTCCTCCGTAGTTGGTCAGGATGGCGGATGACTTTGATGTTGAGGCCATGCTGGAAGCTCCTTATAAGAAGGTGGGTTGACGGCCGGAAGTGACCGGGTCTCATTTTTTTGTTAGCACTTGTGCTTTTGCAGACCTAAGAGTGTTTTAAGGCTACTCAGAAACCCTGCATTTGTTTTCTGTGCCTGATTGAAGTCTATGATTGTGTAATGTGCATAAGAGAGTGATGTTGTATAGTGTGAATTATCTTGAATTACAAATAAATGCCCGTCTATCTCTCTTTATAGACTTGCCTAATGATATCTCACCTCTACTCCCCTGAATACATCTTTGATTCCAGTGTGAACTGTGAAAAAAAGTAAGGTGGTAATTGCGCAATGTATTGATGTACTGTCATCCCTTAGGTAAAACACAAACAGACCGCCACCCTAGACCATCCAATCACCTGTTTGCGTTCAGCAAGGTGAAAATGCCAGTGGATGATATATTATGTGACATGGAACAGAGACAGTATTAAAATATTGTTTTATTTAGCCATGTCAGCATGAGTTTAAAACTATTAGACATTGTAACAGACCTGGGTATGGCTGTCAACGGGACAACCAGGAACATTGCCCCAGGCCCTTTATGGTGTAGGAAGACTCTTATGTACCTGGGCTCGGTGTATGTACTTGGCCTTACTGATCTTCTTCGGTGTTAACAGCTAAATAGAGTGAATTCTTCAATCAATTTTACATTGGCAGTTTAAATACTGTCTGTCTACCCAGTCTGTTGTGATGGTCTCTAAAATCGTTCACATTGGCATTTGGATTGTGCATGCACAGTTTAGCTATATCTTTTCATCATTCAGTTGCCAACCATCTTAACAAAATGACATATCACCAAGTAATATTATCTGTCAATAACAATAGGCCAAGTTTTATTTCTTTTTTTTGTAAATTACTTGATAATCTCTGCCTGTGGTGTTTCAAATGTAATGGATTCGAAAAGAGGCAAGTAAGGAGAAAACAACAATCTTTTGTTGAGGTTTTAAGTGGTTTCTTTTATGGCTTACTTTGATTTTGCGTTGTCTTTTGGGACGCAATATGACTAAGCCGTGTAAATCCCTGTTTGCTTCAGGACGAGCTGTGAGACAAAGATGACATCGAGCTCTCACAGTCCAACCACGCTTACTGGGGAAGATCTCACGGACTGACATCATCAACACTGGAATGCCCTTTAGCAGCTCTATAGCATGGCTACATCAAGACTTAGGTTTAAAATAGCAGGGGGCCTAAACTCTTACCCTGGGGGTCTCCTAAAAATACATGGCTTCTCTCCTACACAGAAATGTTTCACGATCGTTGACTAGTTTATATTTTTAGCTGTGTTGCTTTAATAATGTGCTAGTTTAATACTGCGGTTTCACTGTAAAATGTTATCCTTCTGAAAGAGTCTTTGAATGTGTTGCCTTTAAAAATAGCTGGTGCAGCCATTCACTTTCAGACGGATGTCTTTGGTTGCCGGAGTCATGCTTTAAAGTTTTGAACATTCAACCATTAAAGTGCTATTAGGTTTAAAGTAGTGATATTTAAAAAATGCGCTTTTAGATATAGATTTTTTTTATGAACGCAAGTTTAACTAGAATCAGCCTAAATATGCTGATTATTTGACAAGCCATTCAGTAAGCTCATAACAAATTAATATTGAAATTATAAAGCATTGCACGTTCCTATTCAAAGGCGGGGTTTTGCATTTAAAAAAGATTTAGGTTGTTTTATGCGTGTTGGAGAAAACTAGTTATGAAAGAATTGTATTGTAATGAATTGTTCTCAATTCAACACAAGCGATATATCATAAAGGAGCAAACGATTTTAGCAATGCCACTATATCGCATTTTATTGTACTTTCCTCAGTATTATTAAATGAGAAAGAGTTCTCTCTATTCCCCCACCCTTCTTTGCTTGCAATGCATTCTCTCCATCCTCATGATCTTTTATCAATTCTTTTTAGGGTGAAAGCAAGAGCTCTAGCGCCAATGGCCATGAAGGTGATCGCAAGAAGAAGTAAGGAAACGCCTTATTAAAATCTTTCAAATATTTTTCAGAATGTTTTTGTGATTTGGTAATTATAATTTTAATGCACTGATAATGAATGGATTCCTCTAGGAAAAGACACAGCGGCAGTCGCAGTCCGGTCCCAGACCGTCGGAGGAGCAGAAGCAGGGAACGCAAGAAGAGTCGAGAACGCCGCAAGAGTCGCAGTCGTGAGCGCAGACGATCGCGGAGCAAAGAACGCAGACGATCTCGCTCGCGCAGTCGGGATCGCCCTGGACGTTTTCGTGGACGCAAAAGCCCCTTGTGAGTTAAACTTCTGATTCTTCAGTTCAGCTGAAAAAATGTCATGAAGTCTAAGCAAAGCTTGGTTAATTTCCCTGTGGTATAAATAGTAATTTGCTCATGTGGCTGCTGGTGTTGTTTCATAAATAACTAATGTTGTATTTGATGGCCACTACAGAACTACTACATGAGTCGATAACCTAAAATGTCTTTTTTAATTGTCGCGCATGGTTTACATGAATAGCAAAACTTGGCCCCAATTTTAGACGATTTGGCTTCTGATTAGGGCAAAATATAGCATTTTCACAATATATTTACAATGATTTAGTTGGTTTTATAAAATTAAGCAACATTGTGAATATCACAGTGCTTTTATTGGGCATGTCTCATCACTAACAGGTTTTGATAGTTTAATTCATTTCTGTGAAATACTGATTCAGTGACTCATTTGCATCATCACTCAGAATGATCTAGAAAGAATATGTATACTTTTTCATTTATGCTGCAACAAAACAAATTATTAAATATTTTAGTTTTTGGTAGTGCTGCACGGTTCTTTTTTTGTTTCAAATTAAGATCACGATTCTCCGACGGTTCTGAATGGCAACTAAACAAAATAACAATATATAAGGTTCTGACAAAAATGAATAGCAGCATTATCTTTAAAAAATTTTAATTGGTTTATATTATAAATCGGAAAGATTGCATGACTCAAAAATATGTTTAATAGGCTTTATGCCCAGCTGCATTACTTCCTGAACTTCAGCCAGCTCCTTGTTTCCTGTCTGCCTTTATTGGACAAACTGATTAATCCAGGTGTGCCTGACCTCAGTAGTCACAACAACAATAATCAGACACACCTGGATTAATCAGTTTGTCCAATAATGACAGACAGGAAACAAGGAGCTGGCTGAAGTTCAGGAAGTAGTGCAGCTGGGCATAAAGCCTATTGGGTGAAAGAAAGTGTTTGCTCTCGACCATGGATATTAGTGTTATGTAAACTGTAAACTTTTATCCCAGTACTTCTCTGATGATTTAAATATTTAGAATATTGTATGTAATGCAGAAAGTAATAATAATTACAATGTGTGCTTGAAAGGGCTGTTTGAAACTTATACATCATTATATATCCCAAAAGTAGTTTTTTTCAGCTTTACTTTTCATTAAATTAAAGTAATAGTAAAATAAGCTATTTAAAGAGGCTTCCATAGTTGTTAATTTTAACACAGTTTGCAAATAAAGCAAACTATAAAATGAAAGCAAAGCCCAATAAACATGTCAACGTGAGCTTCACCCGCGCTTTAAACATATTGTTTAAACGAGTGAACCAATGAACAATTGTCATTGTAACCCATTGTTTAAAGGTGACAGAGAATGAAAAAAAATTTTTTTATCTTAGTTGACGGGTAAAAACGTGACGTGTTTCAAAGTTGCGACACTGATGATGGGCTAAGCCCGAAACGTTTGTCATGGCCTGTTGTAATTTTGCGGTACTTTAAAACAGTCTCTATGCTACTATCATACTATTTTATCTTGGAGTTACGCACCGGGCACACTATTTATATTGGACATTAGGTGCAGACATGTATTGCACGTGTATTATTAAAAAAAACTAAAAAAAAATTAAAATATATATTTTTTAATGAGTTGGACTGAATATTAAAGCAACCAATAAGAGCACAGATTTAATGTAAAGTCCTTCAATATTCTTTAAAACTTTGTCATTTACCCTTCTCATATCATTGACTAAGTCCTGTTCTCTAAGGTTGCTGATTCCTGTAGTGAATTGGATTAAGAAGCTTTATTGGTTTTGTCTCAGCTCTTTTGTTAGTGTTCAAGGGCTTAAAATTGATCACTGCAACATAAGGGGTTGTGTAAAAGCCTGTCATAAACAATAGAGTAAAGACAGGCCATATAAATGTATACATTTATATATATTGCTGTAACTAAAGAGTGGTCAGTGTTTTTCACTGCTATAAGGCACATAGCTTGAAGGCAATCATTTATTTACTCTAACAGAAGCTGAAGTGTGTAATAGTTTTCAATGAAAAATGCTTTCTCCTTTCTAAGTTTAAAGGGTTAGTTCACCCAAGAATGACAATTGTCATCTTTTACCTTTTATGTTGTTCCAGCCCATATAACTTTATTTCATGAGGCACAAAAGATGCTAGACTCAATGTTATGGGATGTTAGCTTTAGTCATCTTTTACGTTCATAATATTGATTGTTTCATGTGTGTTACAGGTTTGAAACGATGTGTGGGTGACAGGATTTTTATTTGTTTGGGTAAATGATCTTTGTAATATGCAGGCATAGCGTACGTAAGCTATTTGTAGCTTGATTTTCACTGTAGATTATGTGATGATGCTATCAAAATATAGCTTGTTTCAAATAACATCGGTTGTGGTTTGGAGGCTGGAATATATTTTTATCCAACCAAAGTCTGACAGGTGGGAGTGATTAGTTCAGATTGCATCTGGTGCATGTTTAAAGAGTATCAGAGTATCACACATTCAGGCCTGCTGTTATTCGGCTATAGATGAGAGCCCTATTGGCTTTACTTAGACAGCATTTTGCCCTCTGCACCAGTATGTAGTTGCCCTCACATGGTCTGAATGGCTGATGTTTTATGTCATAGTATGGGGCAGAAAATAAACGGTGGTTCCGGAGGCAAGATTGGCCCACAGCAATTCATCAAGCACAGGTTTCTATAATCCAGTCTTCTCTTCGGTGGCTTGTGCCGCCTGTTAAATGCTTGTGCTGTGCTTCATGAATAATCATACACGCCTGTTCAATAAACACAGACTGTAACCTATGACGTTCTCTCCCCAGCCGCAAGCGCTCCCGAAGCAAAAGCCCTTTTAAGAAAGACAAGAGCCCAGTCAGGTGAGACCTTCATTACTGTCTGTCACTGTATGGTTTTTGTTATTACTAAATTGCTACATATGCATATATCTTGCGTGCTGTGATTAGTTAAAATGAAATGAAATGTATGGGATGTTTAATGTTTTCATATTGTAAACTCTCTTCAGTTTGGTTAAGTACAAACTAATGTACTAGTTGTAGGGTTACACAAAATGCAAGTAGGACAAAATGAATGCACCTCTTAGTTTAACCTACATTTTTGGTAAACATCCAAGGGATTAAATTAATGTAATGACTGACACATTTATTAAGAGCTTAATGCAGGTTTGCTGATATATTAACATGAGTAATGGGCTGGAGAGTTAGTAGAGCGTCTAACAGCTTTTAACAATAACTACCTTCACCAGTTTCAGCTTACCTCTGCTCTCTTTTCAGTATAAGGAGAATAAAAAATAGCAGATGTCTTGATCTCAACTTGTTTAGGATATCAAATGTGTGTGATGAACTTGGTGAAAATACAAGAGTTTGTCCAGATTATTATTATTGTTTGCATTATAATGTTAGAAGGTCACTGACAGCATAGCATACTTTTATCTTTCAACATACTTTCAACAACTAATCGATAATAATCCATTATGAAAATATTTGTCCATGAATTGGTCTGTGACATCACATGCTACTGCATCACATCATTGTGGTTAGTGGGCACACGTTCGCTTCGTACATACAACGCTACCAGCTTAGTTTAAAAGCAAGGTGAGGGCAGCACCGGGCAGCAGGAGTCACATGACGAAGGCAAAAGAGCGCTGGTTAATAAAGGTTTTATTTCTTACTTTAATATGAGTTTGTATTTGTTTAGTTGTTATTTGTTTTTTATAAAATAGTAATGAACCACAAACTAAGCATCTTCTTTAAAGTAAGGGTAAATCCAGGTTTTGGATTTTCGTAACACACGTGTATCACTGTCATATCATCTGGCTTATTTATTTTGTTAATAGCGAGTAACGTTAATACTCATCAAGGTCTAAAGTTGTAGATTAATCTGTGGCAAAATTTCCTCACCAGCACTTCCCTGAAGATTACAAAAAAGTATGTTTGGTCTATTTATATTTTGACATTTAAAGATGTTTTACTATTTAAAAGCTGCACAAACTTTTATTTAAGGCTTAAAATAATCACCTGAAAAATATCATAGTAGTTAAACGCAATGTGTGGCTTTTGCACTTTTTAAAAGGTTTTATAAGTGAAAATCTTAATTGAGTAGATATTTAGGGTTTTATCAGATTAGTCGATTAATCGTAAAATAATCAACCGATTAATCGATTAAGAAAATAATCGTTAGTTGCAGCCCTGATTTGACTTAAGCCTCAATAGTACAGTTGCTCTTTACTATATAGGGTAATTCAGAACTTGTTGTGGCCTAGAGATATGGCTGATGTTTTATATGTCATAGTATGGGGCAGAAAATAAGCGGTGGTTCCGGAGGCAAGATTGGCCCACAGCAATTCATCCAGCACAGGTTTCTATAATCCAGTCTTCTCTTCTGTGGCTTGTACTGCCTGTTAACTGCTTGTGCTGTGCTTCATGAATAATCATACATTCAAGCCTAGAAGGTTTTATTTTCACAAAATAACTTTTTTTGTATGGTCATGATGTATGTTTATAATTATAGAATGGCTTATGTTTGGGAATTCCACCCTGAACCTATATGAGAGATTTATTAAAGAAGTTTTTTATATGTCCAGAGGGAATAACATGCATTCGTGTAGATGATGACCTCTGTGTTTTCTCCTGCAGGCTACCGATAGATAATCTGACCCCGGAGGAAAGAGATGCCCGCACAGTGTTCTGCATGCAGCTGGCTGCCAGAATAAGACCCAGAGATCTTGAAGACTTCTTCTCAGCAGTTGGAAAAGTATGATGTCCTTGATCAGTCTGTGGTTTTCTTCTTCAAGCTTTAGCTTTATTGTTCCTTTATTTAAGTAAATTAGCTGTTAGCCTGGTGTGCATTGTACACCTTTACCCATGGTTTTCTGAGAAGTTTTAGACTCATAAGGCAGCTTCTGAGTCAGTAAGGCAGTCACGGTATGATCGCTAATGTAACATGCTCAACAATGGCAATTAATTCTGAAACACCAGAAAGCTTGGGCCAAAAGCAGCGCTGTTGTTTGGAGTCTTATCATGTATGTTTTACAATCTGATGATGTCACACAATCTGTTGTGACATTTCTCCATTATATCATACAAACAATAATCATGAATAAATTTGCTTTGTATGTTTCTGGCTTCAGTTAAATGACTTGTGATGTCTGTGCTTTATTTAAGGTCCGTGATGTAAGGATGATCTCTGACAGAAACTCTCGAAGGTCAAAGGGCATAGCCTACATCGAGTTTGTAGACACAACCTCCGTACCACTGGCCATTGGTCTGACAGGTCAACGCCTTCTGGGGGTGCCCATCATAGTCCAAGTATCGCAGGTCAGAACATCACCACACATATGAGTATCATTACTAATCCATTGTAATACAACTAGTGTTGTATTAACTTTTTAATACAACAATTTAGGATATGTTTGGTAGATACAATGTCTGGTTAAATTTATTAGTAGAGCTGCCAACATATGACCTGCATCAACATATATTTTTTTGTTCTCTATTAGGGTTTTTTTATTACTTTGATAAAAAATACTTTGTTAAAGTTCAGGTTTATTTTTCAATGACAGACCTGTTTAGTTTTTATTACTCTATATAAAGAAGATTCAGTTTAACTGTGAATGTTGTTGCATAAATCTGTTAGGTTGTAGTTTTATTTAATAGTGTTAAAATAATGTGACGTTATTATAACGGTATTGTGTGTTATATCAAATTGTGAGCCCAGGTTATTTCTGCACCCCTAATTTAAACCATTGTTGGTGAATTGTGGTTATGTGTTTCAGGCTGAGAAGAACAGAGCAGCAGCTTTGGCCAATAGCCTACAGAGGGGAGGAATTGGGCCGATGCGGCTGTACGTGGGCTCCTTACATTTCAATATAACAGAGGATATGCTCAGGGGCATCTTTGAGCCTTTCGGCAAGGTGTGGTATTCATTGCTGTTACTTTAAACAGACAGCAAAGCCAGATTGATAGAGCGATTGTGTTAGACTTATATGGGATTCATTGAGATTATTTTTTTGTCAGATTGAAGGCATCCAGCTGATGATGGACAATGAGACGGGCAGGTCTAAAGGATACGGCTTCATATCAGTAAGTTAAAATGCAGAGCAAATTCACTAGGAATGCAATTTTCCTAAAAAAAAACTTGCTTTGTTTGAACATGTCAACATTTTCAATTTTCAAACGCGTTGTATGAAAAATTGTTTTTATTATTGTGCAAGTGGGAAAATTACAAAAAAGCTACTGATTCTCAAAGCAAGTAAAGCTATTTAAATTTGCAATGTTTTTATGATATGTTCCATTGTAATTTGCATTGTAAAGTTACACTCACATTGTGTTTTGTGTAGTTTGCAGATGCAGAGTGTGCTAAAAAAGCCCTGGAGCAGCTAAATGGTTTTGAGCTCGCTGGGCGGCCCATGAAGGTGGGTCATGTGACCGAGCGCTCCGATGCCTCCTCCGCCAGCTCCTTCCTGGACAATGATGAGCTGGAGAGAACTGGCATTGACTTGGGCACAACGGGCCGCCTTCAGCTGATGGCAAGACTGGCAGAGGGTACAACTTCAACACTGTTTATTATTCACTCATCCAGTCCAACTCTGCTAACAATACTGTGTGTTTTGCTCAAATTTGGGTTGTTGTGATGTCACTGTAATGCTGGTGTTGGGTGTTTTTAGGTACAGGAATGCAGATTCCTGCTGCTGCCAAGCATGCTTTACAGATGAGTGGCAGTGTGGCATTTGGAAATGGTACGTTTTTCCTCACAATTAACCCACACACACAAAATGAGCAGTTTAAAAGAAAATCAAGGGAGTTGTTATCTATGTAAGGGAAGATGCTGATCAAGCTTAAAAATTGACAGAAAAGCACCTCAGAAATGCACCTCAGAAATGTAATATTATGAAACTTAAAAGGCAAACTTTTTACTTCTATTGATCAACAGCCTTGTTTAAAGTTTAAATGGCTTTGTGTGGATAAAACCAAAACAATAACCTTAAATTAACTTTTAAAATAGTAATCCTGTTATACGAGGAAAATGCTTTAACTTATTTAAACTTGGTCTATCTTGTTTATCATAGAAATCTTTAATGTCAGAGATTTTGAAGTAGGGTTTTCGACTTAGCCACTGATCAACCACATTGTAATAGAGATACCTTGGGAGTCATTCAGTTTTAGGATCTCATAACAGAGCTTTGCATCTTCACCAAATAGTGCTGCATATCTGGGTGTTTAGATCGAAGGAATTTCCGTCAAGATCCAGTTAAATCCAACTGCAAAATCCTATTTACAGGGGTGTGATTCTTCCGGATAAATCCGGAATTCCGGCTTTTCCGACCTGAAAATGAGGCTTTCGTGAATCATGCAAATCCAATTTTTTTGTGTGTATGTGGGGGGGGGGGGGTTGCAAGGCACCGTTATAAATGACCTCATATCACTCCGCAAGTAGTTTATTTATTTGTCACGATCGAAAGCAGAGCTCACCAAAAAGCTTGCAGTCGGATCACCGGCGTGTGGTGTTGGCTGCGAATAAAAAAAAAATCATGCATTCGCCTACAAATAGAATGAGAGAAACACATCTTTCACTCTCAACCAAACTAACAAACTAGCCAATCAGAGGTAGAATGGGGAGGGGTCTTTGATGTGTGGCTGAGATCCAGCTGCAGATGCCGCGCGGCTGCGGAAAAGTCACAACAAGTTGTCAGCAGGATGAAGATTAAGTAAATGAAGCCTAGCCTAGGTAAGACGACCTTATATATAAAGGACTTAAATCAGTGGCGCTGGGCTTGGATAGAAGGAATAGGCAGAGACAAACAGCAAAATTAAGAGAACCTGCCAGGTGTTTGCTGCTTTGACAAAACTGTCCGTTTCAAATCAAGCTATGCCAGTAATGTAAATATCAGATTTCTCGTCGAGGTGAAATGCTGTCTCGCAATATCAATATAAAGTTGCGTTTTTGTCAAAACGTTTGCTTGCATTATTATTCTGTAATCACTTACGTTAACGCACGCATATACACGAATCAGATCCAACGTCATCCTGACGAACACACGCCTGTATTTGCTCCTCTTAATGGTTTGTGAATCTTGCGATTACAGAATAATATAATGACAAACAAACACATTCATGGATCTGGTTTGCCCGTGTGCGTGCGTGTGTGTGTGTGAAACGCGTAGCTCAACTGTGCCAAAAGAACTATGCAAAAGACAAATGCACTTGACTGCCTTTCCAGAAAGTCACAACATTTGAATAACTTTAGTGTTACAGTATCCACTTTAAATTCAGCGTGTTGTAATCAATAATTAATCTGTATTAAATGCCCCCACTAATTATTCTATAAACATTAAACATGTTTTGACCAATGACAAATCTCATTTATCAAGTTGTGTATGTGGCTTGTGTGCCTTATTATTATTACCATATGCAACCAAAGATTTTACTAAAAGGGCACACATTTATTTACAAAAACATAAAAATCCTCATAGATCTAGTTACTTATTTTTACTCTTAAAATGCACCACACTGATATATTTACCTTTAAATGCACAAAGTGACTGATTTTGTTCAGTCTGAAACAGTGGCAAGGCTACATAATGCCCACGCAGATTGACGATTGGCCACTCAGATCAATCAATTTTGAGCTCAAATTATATTTCAACTGTATTTCATTTTATTGTGTGTGTGTGTGTGTGTGTGTGTGTGCGTGTGCGTGAGTGCATGCGTATATATGTCGCCACGTCATGGTAGGTGTGCCATATATTTTCCTGCTTTTTTGTCCTTTGCCAATCACACCTATGTATTTACTACATGTCCATTTCTCACAGTCTATTTGTTCCTCTGCATCTTTTCAGGGAAATTTAATGACTAGTTACAATCCAGTGATAAGTTTAACTGTGAAAGTTTTATTTGTGTGTTTGTCTTAGCTCCAGCTACTGCCACACCTCCTATTCTTCCTAATCCTGGGATGAATCAAGCCATGAATCTCCCGACCCAGCCGCTGGCCACACAATGCTTACAGCTGTCCAACATGTTCAATCCACAGTCGTGAGTTTCCTGAACGTTATACTTTGTCTGACAGTACAGTTGTATGTATGTTTTGGCTAAACAAAAGGAAACTTATTGTGTTTTGTAGGGAAGATGAACCGGGTTGGGATGTAGAGATACAGGATGACGTCATCGAAGAGTGCAAAAAACATGGAGGCGTCGTTCACATATACGTTGACAAGAACTCTGCTGAAGTAAGCAAAATCAGTCTTGCCAAATCTTATAGGAACATGAGAAGTATTTTTGTGTTGTGTGGTAAAAATCTGCTATGGTTCTGCGAAAGTGATTTTATTAAAAAATGTATATTGACTGTTGTATGTAATAGTTAACTATTTGCTTTTGTTATGCAGGGAAATGTTTATGTAAAGTGTCCCAGCATCCCGGTTTCAATGACTGTTGTCAGCGCCTTGCACGGGCGGTGGTTTGCAGGTAAACCATCCTGTTTCTCAAATCAGCCAATTTTTTACTTTATGCTTGTGGGTTGTGCGTATGTGCTTAACATTGATAGTAACTACTTTTGTTTTAACAGGTAAAATGATCACAGCTGCCTACGTGCCTCTCCCCACCTACCATAACCTGTTTCCAGACTCGGTCACAGCCACGCAGCTCCTCAGACCCGCACGCCGGTGATCCTTTCATCTCAAACCCCTGCCTCTGTCTGACCCTGCTAAATCTGGAAACATCACGTGTACACGTGTACATACCCTTTTCCTGAAATAACTGCTGTGGTTCGTGAAGGGCCACGTCATGTATTTTTATAAATATACATCATTTAAGTTGCATAGTGAGGATAAAGGTTTCACAGATAGGCGGGTTGTTGTTTTATTTCATTTTGTATTTTAGCAGGATGCTGATCTCGAGTCGTTATCCCAACTAAAGCAATTTCTAGATCAAATCTGCTTTATTATTGGCCTGTTGATATGTGAAAACCCTCATCTCTATCTGAACATGATCTGGATTCGTGCAAATGGTTTTGAAGGAGATTCTAATGTTTTTAAAGGTGTTTCTTTTGAAGCTGTTTTGTTATTCTTTTCTTGCCTAGGAACGTTGAAGTTCAGATTTTTCTTTGTCATTCTGTTACTTTAATGGTAAGTAACAACAGTAAACCAAAAAGAGTCTGAAGTGGTTATTGTGGTTTTTTTTTGGATACAGTCTAAAACCAACTTTCATAATCAAGAATTGATTTTTCTAAATCCTAATATTGATTAAAGGACTTTGACAACACTGGGTAAAACTGAGTATTGGCTTTTATTTGTGTTAATAAAGGTTGATGGATTAGAGAGCACCTCTAGAGGGAGCTGTGAGTCCAGTGCAGAATTAACAGTTGAGCTACGGTTTCCTGGCTGCATCATGAAGTAACATTTCATAACTATTATTATTGTGTAGTTTAAGTTGTAGTTAACCAATGCTTTAAAATGCATGGTTATGTTAAACAAGATTAACGGTGAGCCAAAGTTTCTTTTATTGCACGCAAAATTTTAATGTTTAAATAAAAGTCTGGTTTCTAATTTTAGTCTCATTCATACCATTCTTTATTACAAGATCAGAAACCGATCATGGGACTGCTGGGCTTTGTATCTTGTGTTTTTTTTTTTTTTTTTTTTTTAGTAATGGCACACCTGGTTAAGTGCATTAAACTGTTTAAGGCAGTGGTTCTTAATCTCAAAGTGTATGTCTTTGCAGAACAAAAAAGGGGCATTTCCCAATTTTGGGGCATTTTCAAACTGGGATTAGGCATTTTTAACCATTGGCATACATCATTATTTTTTAACTCTTATTTCAGTTTGAAAATGGCCCAAAATTGGAGAATGCCTTTTGTTCCGCAGAGACCTTCTTCTCAAAAAATGCATTTGGGAATCGCCCACTCAATTTAAGACATTCAGACAAAGAGGTGGAAAAACAACTATTTCAATTTGAAAACGTCCAAAATTGGGAAACGCCTCTTTTTGTTCTGTACTAGAGACCAGTTTGAGACCCACTGCTTAAAGCAAATGGAAAGTGCATGCACAAGAATCTTTCGGGTGGCTTTTCCTCTCTGTTGTTAAGCAGGATGAGAAGTAGGGTTCATTTTAATCTCACGAAGATGTCAAAAAATCCATAAAATTAGGGTAGCAAAACTTAATTGTAGCGCATCACTGAAGGAAATTACACAGGCTGTTGAATGCTTTATTTTGATTGATTGAGAAATGGGTATGCATTCTTTTTTTTTTTAACTGACAAATGACTTAACCACAAGAGCAATGTCTCTAACTGTGGTATATGCAGAATTATTATCCGGTCCTTTGAATTATTTGAAAATAATGGCATTACCACCTTGAGTATGCATTATTTTTGAATAATTCAACGGCGCGTCAATTATTCCTTAGGTAAGTATACCCAGGCCTTTACTTAGTAGTTTAGGAAATGGACAATGTGCTGGATAGCAGTAGTTTGTCTTTGGAAATCCAGTGACAAAAGCATAATCCTAAATATTTCAAATATTTCCAGCATATTATATATCATTGGTTCTAAACTCCAGTCCTCAGCCCTCCCTCCCAGAATATTTTAGATGTCTCCATATAAAAAACACCTGATTCAGTTCATCAGCTTGTTAGTGTGCTAATTAAGGAAATGTTTCAAACATTCTGGAAGGAGTCTAATGAGTGGAATCAGGTGTTTCATATCAGGAGACATATTAAACATTCTGGGAGGGGGGGCCGAGGACTGGAGTTGAGAACCACTGATATAAATGATGGGTAGCTATGCATTTGGCATGTGCTGTTGTTAACTGTGCGATTCAAGTTATCTCGGCTACATAATGGCTACATAAAAAGTCATTTTATTGATAAAATGACTAAAACAATGACTACAACATGCTTGTACATTTTAGAAGATAAATAAAATAATTTAAATGCCATTTTAAGGGCATGGAATATGTACACATATATATCAAAATCAGCAGTTCAAGTTATTTATAAGGAAAAAATAAATTGTTAATATTTCTAAACAAATCATACACATTCTGACTACATGGTGTGGTGCGGTGGCCATTAGACTGTATGTCACACAACAATTTTACCACATCATTCTGAATGTAATAGGGTTGGCATATGACATGTTTTTAAAGAGAAATGTCATGGGTTAAAATTCTGAGAATTGAATGAGTTTCCTAAAACCATGAGGAATATTGAATAGCAATTTCATTGACTTCAGATCTAATTTAGAGTAATCCAAACTTTAGGATTGTAACCAGGACTTAAGGACTACATTTTCTGGATAATAGTTTACCAATCGGACATATAATTGATAAGAATATGGGTAACTTTTTGTGTGGAATATATCAAAGAATATTTAGGTAACAAATATTAATAAAGACAATTTCTGTACAAATTCTTAAAAATATTAAAGAACATTTTTTTTACCTTTCAATAGCAAGTAGAACCTTTCAGCTTTTGATCAAGAGAAAGGTTCTCTGGATATTAAAGATAGTTCACAGAAAAATATTTATTCATTATTTATTATTCTTTAGAACCCAAATCCATATTTTTTTTTAAAGTGTTGACTCTCTTTCGATGCCCATTCTCTGTGTCTGAACTCTTGTTTAGGCAGTGTTAGGATGTTTGCTTTTAAATAATGTTTAACAACTGAAACAACAGTGATATCCATGACAAAAAAAGTAGAGTAAATGTTTTCAGGACACTTAAAATATACGACACAAGTCAAGTGGAGTTATTATCACTTTTTGGTCCTTTTGAACCAGTAATCCCCAGACAACACACTTATGTGTTTGGGTTCTGAGGGTTTAAACTACATGCGGGTGAGAAAATAATGACACTTTTTTTGGATGAACTTTCCCTTTAAAGATTTTTATGGAACCACACAGTCTGTTAAAAACCTTTTGGGGGGGGTCTTTAATTTTAAGATAAGCTAACTGACCCTCATGTAGCATGGAATGATAGAGAAAAGCTGTTGCATTTAGACGTTTGGAAAATTGTTGTTTTGTAGTAAAATCCTCAATCAAAGATAATTGAAGGACTTTGTCTTGAACAATAACAACAAATCTCACCCAGTTTTTCCTGTTAAATGAAGGCTTTTACTTTCAACTAGCTAATCTTTACCAGACGTTGTAAAATCTTCACCAGCTTTTGTTTTTAAAGGGACACTTCACCCATTTGCATTAAGCTTTGTATAGTTAGAACCCCAGTCATGTTTTTGAATGGTCGTGCATCATTTTCTCAGTTGCAGCTGAGACAGGAGAAATACAGATTTCAGTGTTGCACTTCCTTCTTTCAATGATGTAAAAATCCTCATTGAAAGAAGGAAGTGCAATGTCTTTGTTGAGGGAGTGAGACTACAAACACCCCTTTTCTCTATCAAATAGGCACCAAATTCTAGATGTATGTTACATTTCGACTACAAATAGTACACACGTTCAATAAAGATTAATGTTTCTACGGGTGAAATGCTCCTTTAAGTAAGAGATTCTGTTATTGTTTAGAGTTAAGCTAAACAAGGTGGAACATAACCTAACCGAAACAGTCAGGAACAAAATAAAAGAAAGCTCAAAGGGTCTAAAAAATGATATCTGATATCTGTTTCCCTTGTTTGTTTTTAATGTAAAGATATTATGATAAAATGGATGGATTTAGGGTTTGGGTTTCACCTAAATCACAATGAAAATATTTTTTTTTTGTTTTGATTTACTGTTTTCTATACTCTAAAAATTCCTTGTTGCACTTCAATTTTTAAGTTTAATCAACTTGAATTTACAATTAATTTAAACTTTCTTGACTAGTGAGGAGTTGCTATAAATTACAAAAAAATAAAGTTTAAATACTTAAGCTTATTCAACCTATTTTTATAACTCTTACTAGTCAAGAAAGCTCAAATTAATTGTAAATTTTAATTGATTCCATTTAAAAATTTGAGTGCAACAAGGAAATTTTTAAAGTGTACATTAAAACATTCAACATGATGTAAAGAACATTCTGTAAAAATACAACCTTGATATCTTTAATATTGACTGAGTAAAACCATGTCAAAAATTGAAATCAATATGAAATCAGTCATTTAAATCAAATGTTGACAATAATTGGATTATAAGACTGGATTTCAGTGTTGCATTATAAATATTATGAAATGACAAAACCTCTTCATTGATTTGCTTTTCTGGTCATCAGCAGAGTCATCATTTTCATATCAGTTTGTCACCTGGAAGAAGTGATAACCTTTTGTGCAATTTTTAGACTTAGCTGAGACAGATCTATGAGTGTGAATGTTATCTTTGAGACTTTCTTAATAATTGTTTCCTGACAATTTGTTGTTTAACACACTTCAGCACATTTAAAGGAGTGGTTAAGGGGTCATGTTTTTCAGAACCTTTATGAATTTCATTTAGAATATCATACGCACTCTTTTTCATATGGGTTGTTCCCCGGACAGGGATTAGACCACTAGTCCAAGACTAAAATAAATGTAAGAGCAGTCCAAACTGAAAACAACTTGCACTGACATATCTTAAAATACATCAGTGCTCTTTGTTTTGCCTCAAAATGCACACAAGGCATGTTGGTCCGGGAAACCACCCCTAAATGTATGTGAAAGATTGCTGGTGCTGTCAAGCTTAAAAATGACAAAAAGACACCATAAAGATGCTCGAAAAACCCATGGCTTATATTACAAAACTTGTAAAGTGACATTTTAAGTATTATGTTGTTCTGATAACCTTGCACCCAAATGAATTGTTTATGATCACTGAATCAGTTGGATTCATTAACAAATCAGTTTTGTGAACTGATTCATCTGATTTAATATCTTAACTAAAATAATAGATCTGTTTACATTTCTTGATATTCCTTATAATGTGAGTAAGCATGAACTTCAAGCTCTAACTCAAATTGCTTATCCTTTAATGTCTGTTTTTTCCCACAAGGCTATTGCATGGCTTAGAGACTTGGAATACAACACAAAAGTCATATAAACTTTTATGGTGGTTGTTTTTCGTGCAGATTGAAAAGGTAAGAGTTTGGAAGAAAATGAAGGAAGGTATACATAATGACAGAATTTCACAGTTTTTGGAAACTATTTCACTGTGAAATGTGCTTTCTATTTAAAAGCTTTAAACAATCAGGCTTTTACAGCATAAGTTGTCCACACATGAACATAAGCAACATTTTACCTGAATTATAGAACAAACAGTCAAATAAATTCTTTCTGTTTACGTATTTATTGATGGTAACACTTCCAGTCTAGGTTTGAAATGCATTTTGCATGAGTGGATTGATGTACATGTGGCAACTTTGAATATGCAATACTGACTATGACATTTCCAGAAGTTCAGATGTTCATGAAAACATATATTTACATATTTACAAGCTCCAAGTAAGTGAGTGATTATGAGCAAATGATTATGCCATATGAGACATACATTGTAAATCGACATATATGAGCACTTTATGAGGACCGCCGTGTGATTATCCGAAGAGCTTGTGTAGTGGAAGTGTAACGTTTAACTAAATAGGAGAAGGGAAGAATTGTTCACATTGATTTTTAATGTGGCACTACTGTTGGTGCCAAAAGGCCAGATGGTTTAAATATTTCTCCCGGGATTTTCACACACAACAACGATTAAAGTGAAAACACCCAGCGAGCTACAGTTTCCTCAATGCAAATGCCTTTTTGATGAAGAGTTTGGAGGCGAGAAAGGCCAGATTGCTTTGAGCTGACAGAAATACTACTGTAGCTGTCTGAAAGAGATGTACTGAGAAGAATAGCATCTGAAACTGCACAACACATCAGATTACAACATTATTAGTCCAGAGTATCCCACTAGCCAAAATAAACTTGCATTTTTTTACATGTTGTTTTGGTCAAAAATAACTGGCAAGATGATTTTCCATCATGTAAGCAAAAAAGCAAGGTCTTGAACTGGATAAAGTTTAAAGTTTCCTTCACAGTCACTGGATCTGAATAGAAAGTTTACAGCATGAATGAAAATTGTGTTGGCTGGTCATGTCAAGGGGTACTGGAATCTTGAGGGAATGTGACTGTTTTTGGAATAAAGGGAGACCCCATTCCGAGTTATTTGTAAAGCGTTCTTATAATAAAGTGCTCAATAAGTGGATTTCCTTCTAGTTAATGCAAACCATTAGATGATGTAGTAGTGCGGTTTCTGAAAAGTATCACAGTCTGTTTGTTGTTTTTGGTGTCCAAAAGAGGCATCAGCTCTGTTAGAGATCAGTGGAGAGGTCCGAGCCAAAGCTGCTTTGATGGTTGGACATCTGACCTATATGAAATATAAGAAGTAAGCATTTGAACACACACATTCTTGTGTTTGCATGCTGAGCATGACTTTAAATGAAGACCTATTTCACATGTGTGCACTGAAACCCTTAAAGAAATGCAGTTTTTGTGCTTGAAGCTCCTGGGGCAAACCTCCAAAAATGTAGAAATCCATATGAAAGACCCCATATGTCTTTTGAAGTCATTCAATCACTTAATGTGAGGAAAAGACTGAAATTTTACTGGTATTTGTAAACTAATCTTTCTTTTATAACAAACTGCCAAAAATAATAAATGATCAGTGTATAGGTTAAAATGAAATGGCACACTGTAAAAAATTAAACTTAACTTTAATAAAAGGCTTTAATTGATAACACCTAAAAAATATTATGTTTTTTTAAACTCAAATTTTGTGATACATTTTGAGGTGTATGTGTATGCAAACATGGAATAACTTTCATTTTTTTAAACGTAAACTCTTCCTTTAAGACCTCAACAAGGTGCTGAAAACAATATCTGAAGATATTCAAAATATTAAGTCTTGTACCCTTAGAAAAACACATTACACATATGTGCTATACATTAGTCAACTGGATATTGTAAATCTTTGCTTAAGGAATGGCAATTTGGGAGAATTGGAATATAACTAATTCTTCAGTGCTAGGCCAGAAAGAAGTGTGCTTTTTTTACTTCGATTGTTAGTCCATGTTCTAAGTAAGGCTTTCAACACCTCATGGATCAAAGACATACAGAGGAGTGAAACTGTCAGAGCCAAAACAGAAGCTGCTTTGGTGTTTTAAAAGCCATTGGGTCACACCTGAATCAACATACACTGGTGAGCACGGGTGCTAGTCTTTACGAAACTAAAAATATAATTATTTAGAAAAGTACGATACTATTTATATTATTATTGTAATACAGTAATGCTCTTGAAATGCTAGCATTTACTTAATGTTTAATGTGTAGAAGAAATCAAGCTCTTAAAAAAACTTATGATGTCAGAAAATACTTACATTCTTGCTGTTGTGTTCCAAAATTTTCAACAACTTGTAATCTATAATTAAAAAAAACATTATTTTCACAAACTAGTGTAACAATAATTAGGTCACATGTGTAAAAACGCATTTTTTTTATTAAAAATAGCACGTTTGTGAAGTATTTATAATGTGAACCAAATTTACCCCCAGTCTGCGGATAAAGCTCTGTGAAGTTGATGTTGCAGTTTCTGTTGGAGAGGTAAGAATCTGAATAAAATTACATGCATGACTTCAAAAAAACAAAAATACATACAATCTTTTTTTATAAATAAGCCACTAACAAATCTTGGTCCTAAAAAGTGTGCAGTGCTGTAGGTCTGCTGTAGGATTAGGAATACTAATGCGTCTTATTTTAAGCCTTAATATCTAACAAGTTCAAATTCTTAATAGATTCTAAATTGAATTTCTATGCAGTGGGACTCGTGAATGCTCTTCCGAGGAGCGCAAATTCAAAATATGTGTTTGGAGTGTGATGTGTGTTGCTTCTGTTTTCAACATATGTGTTTGTTGCGTCATGTGAACCATGTGCAACATGTGTTTTGTCAAAATAAGTGCCTGCTGCACACGCGTCAAAACCGTTTATGATAAAAGAGACGCTCATGTTCACAAAACACACACAAGACACTCCCTTAACAGTAAACTCTGATTACGCATGAGATTATGTGAGTATCTGGCAAACGTGAGCGTCTCTTTTATCATAAACCCTTTAGACGCATCTGCAGCAGACACTTATTTTGACAGGACGCATGATGCACATATGATCACTCGATGCGCAGAACACATATTTTGAAATGCCGAACCACACACATGACGGACTACATACATGTTGTGACGAACTTTGCATCATGTGCCCTCAAAAGATATATATATATATATATATAAAGTTAAAAATAAAAGTGATATATGACCAACACTGTTCACACTAAAAACAGTATAAAAGAATGAGTTATGGTGGCAATAGTACGAAACAATGTCAAGCAACTTTTAGTATGTTTTACTTTCGCTCAGTGACGTTAGGGGTGGGGTATTATAATTGTTTTTTTCATTTTGTATGAATTCCTATGAATCAGCCAATATTATCACTCAGTGGGGTTGCTTTCTATGAACAGGGACTTAGAAATGAGTACCACTTTTAGTTTATTAAAAACTGAAGCCTGGGCAGTGATACCAAACACATGAGTAAACACATCGTAGTGAATGTCTTTCAGTGTACCAGTCTAATTCAATTAAGAATCTACAATGGTCTGATTCATCTTGCCAGACAACTGAAAGACTGACTCAGAATCAAAGCATGTGTAGGACTGTTGCATTTTTGTCAAAAAGACTTTAAAGGGGACATTTCACAAGACTTTTTTAAGATGTAAAATAAATCTTTGGTGTCCCCCGAGTACACATGTGAAGTTTTAGCTCAAAATATCATATAGGTAATTTATTATGTTAAAATTGACACTTTGTAGGTGTGAGCAAATATGTGCTGTTTTAACATATTTATCATCATGCAAATGAGCTGATCTCTGCACTAAATGGCAGTGCTGTGGTTGGATAGTGCAAATTAAGGGATGGTATTTTCCCCCTCTGACATCACAAGGGGAGCCAAATTTCAATAACCCCTTTTTTTGCACATGCTTGCAGAGAATGGTTTACCAAAATAAAATAACTGGGTTGTTCTTTATCCAATTTTTAGGATGATACAAGCACTGGGGACCCAATAATAGCACTTAAACATGAAAAAAGTCAGACTCACGAATGACTAAACATAGCATTTAAACAAAACATATTAGTTTATTTTCTATTTGAGTTCAATATATTTGTTTTAAATAACTAATATTAATATAAATTTTAGTAAGCTTTCAGTTACTGTAAGCTTTTCTGAGTATGCTTTTTGTAAAACGTGTTACGCATATGCATAATACAATATCCATCATTACAAATCAATACCAGATTTCCGGCTGGCTCAACGTCTTTTTTCAACATCAAGCACTATCCTGAAAAATGCCAAGCCTTTCAAAGAGTCTTTACATGCCAACAAAATTTTGCATATTTGCAACTTCCCACTACAAATATAGTTTTTTTCTAAAGCCAGATTTATAGTGTGAACTCACTCGTCATTGTTGGACTTTATAAGGTCACCACATGCTAAAAAGTGCAGGCTTAACCCATTGTTGGGACAAACATGAACATTTCCTGGGTTATTTAACCCAAAGGCTGGGTTTATCCCTTTTTGATGCAACATTTTTTAAGAGTGCCTGCTTAACATATGCTTATTTAAAAGTCTAAATAGGTTTTGGACCTGAAGTAACATGCCCATATGGCACTTTTTGGCGGGATGGAATACCTTTCTCTTCAGGAGGCAGTAGACAGTGAGAAGGATGAAAAATCCTCCACAGATGGAGACCAAAATGAACCCCAGCCTGTAGAAATCATCGCTTACGGACCCCCGAGGAGCTTGTCTGGATAACCCCACCGCCGCCTCTTTCAAAGAAAAAAACATATGGCTTTAATCAATGGTGTGGGGATATGGTTGCGGGTCCGTGTGTAGTGTATATTGTGTATATGTGTTTCACCTGTGCCAGTGGTGAGCTGGGATACAGTAGAGGGCATAATACTGCTGTACTCATGCATAATGCTGCCGTACTCGTGCCCGCAGGTCCAGTTTATAGATGTGTTGGAGGTTGTGATGAGATGCAGGTATAGAGACAGAACCTCCTCCACTCTTAAAAGCGCCTGGACAGGAGTCTCTTTGTACTGCTTCTCAAATGCCACCGGGATCTCCTGCAGAGCGTGAGAACAAATTGAAAACAGAGACAGAGAAGAAAAAAGGGATCAAATGAGTTTGTTTTAGATCTTAAAGATGGTTTGTTTCTCATTAATACGTTTTGCACTTTAAAGTAATTTACTGTCTGCTCGCGCTAAATTAACCCTAAAATGACAGTCGCCCAATATAACACACGTGGGGGGTCAACTCATGGGGGGCCGAGATTTTTAAATCACCAAATGATTACTTGCTGATACCTGGTAACCCCTTTAAATATTTACGCAAGATTTGACAATAATTGCCTACCCTGCAACTACAGGCCTCTTCAATAGGTGACTGTCATATATCATACAAAAAATATTATTGCCTATTTTGTTAAGTTGCTATTTTTGTTGCACATCATATCTAAAGTTTCAGCATTGTATGAATTCGTACTAAGTGAATTATACAAAACGTGCAAAAAGCCTGCTTCTACAAAAACATATGAAAGAGATCATGAACCAATGCGCATGAATTCCAATGAGATTGTGTTGGAATAATGTGGCTATAGATAGATAGGCTTGTCATCGTTAATAAATCCCTAAAGCAGCTCCTATGATATGAAAGAATAGCAAGTACGTTCAAAGAAGGTAGTGAGAGTTCACCTGCCTTTTTACATTAGACTTTTGACAAAGTAAAAGCACTCTTTCTCAAGCCCGTGTCTCATGTGCAACTGATGTCTGACTCCAGATGCCAGATGATCAAGTTCTCAAGCTGAGTTTTAAGAATTACATTTTAAATAAAATGACTACAGATGTGCCAGGCCTGTTTGCAATTCAATTAGCATTGCTTTCCAGCATACAACAATGCTTAAAGTGACACCATGTAATTTTTCAACCTTCATAATACATTTTCAAGACCCTTGTGATAGTACATCGACTTTAAATAGGTTGAATGACATGTCTACCATAGCCTGACGGGGTCTGTATCACTTTTACTCGTATTTTAAAACTTAGGGTTTGTGGTAGTAACCAGAGCACAAAAAAAAACTACAAAATTCGACTGCTTTACGGCATACGTCACTTCCTCCACACAATTTGTTTTTAACGTGAATTTTGCTGGAGGCTACTTAAGGAGTGTAGAGAGCGGTTTCTAATATGTGACTCTGTGGCACAGTCTTTAGTGTCACGGACCTATGACACGGGCGACCCGGGTTCGATTCCCCTTTAAGGCAATTTTTTTTATAAACTGTTGATTCATACATAAATGCGATGTTCTTTATAAATTACGGCGATTATATTGCATATAGTTCCCTGTATTCAGATGCTGTGTTCACGTATTTACCTTTCTTTTTACTGTGTCTATGATATTTACATTACAATCCAGGATGCTATAGCACTCAAACTTGCTCACAGTGTAAAACCAAACCCTATTCATTCACCAATCAGATCCGAGCGCTTCTCTCTTCCTCATTTGCTGCGTTCCGCTGTCACTCGCGTGACGTATTACAAAGCGGCAGACCTAAACGCATCGGTTTACTTGGATTTGGAGCGATTTTCACACAAAAAGAGGAATAACGAGCGCCATTGCGGAAAATCCTGGTGGCGAGGGAGAGAGAGAGGATGCAACAATATTTGTTTGGAAAAAGGCAAGGAAATACGTCTGGTCGTTTCTGAATTGGAAGGCTGCAGCCTCCGGAGGTCAAATATGCAGGCTGCACACGTCATCAAGCCTGGGTTATTAAGGTAAACTGAGCATTACATTCGCAAGTCATAAGCATACTGCAACAATTTACGATTAACTAAGTATAATAGTCAACTTTGTAATTGTTAATATTGTGAAATAAGACAGTCTTGATGACGTATTAGAAATACGACATCCGGAGGCTGCAACCTTCAGATTGAGAAATGGCTTCTGCCACGACGAGTTCCTCATCAGAAAGTTGTAACATGACTGCGTTTCTCCCTGTTGTCTCAAAATGTTGATCGTTTAGCATTTTAAATGTTTAGTTTTTAGTTTAGTTTTAAGGTTGGCCAGTTCCTTTCCTTTGCGACAGTGCTGCGGCGCTTGTGGGCTCTAGGGGCGCTAGAAGTGAAAAATACGTGTCTAGCACCCCCTAGTGGCCAAAAGTTTCATGGTGTCCCTTTAAAGGAGCTGTTTGTAAGTTTTTGACTGTGCTAAATAAAGAATACTATAAAGTATAATCGTAGATATTTATACACAACAAAATTACGGTGTTAAGTCCACATATCTGCTTTTCTAAAAAAAAAAACAATGCTGTAGGCAGGTATTCTCTTTTTGATCCTGCCCATTACTGCCAATTTACCCAAAAGAAACAGCTTGGTTATGAATTATTATGTATGCTTACTAGGACTAGATGTTAGAATCTCTTGAAAATTAACAAAGTTGTTGTTGCAGATGTCCTCTTGAGTGGGGTTGGATTGAGGAGAAAAAAAAATGGTTCCTCCAATACAACACATCATCAGTTGTTCACCCCGGCCTCATTGGGTGTTTCAGCCTTTTACCACATTACACCCTTACCCGAGGGTGAGGCTGATCAGACCTGGGTGTGTGTTGCACTGGAGGCTCCATGAGGTCATTTGGCTGCCCATACGGTCTCCTTTCGCTTCAGCCACAGCCAGTGACTGCTTCTTTCGGCAGCAGTTGCAAGGTCTTTGATGGTTTTTCGCTGCGCCTGTGCTCTGATTCCAACCTCCTATAGTAGCCTTGTGGTGGAACTAGCAACAAAGCCCCTGCAGCCCACTTTCACTGGACGCACGCTTACCTTCCAGCCCCGGTCCTCTGCTTCGGCAACCAAATCTGCATATCGCAACCTTTTCCTTTCAGATGCCTCTTTGATGGCTTTCTCCCACGGGACTGTCAGTTCCACTATAAAGACATGTCAACAGGATTTGGACCAAAGGACCAGGTCTGGGCGCAAGTTGGTCGCTGCAATTTCCGGTGGGAAGGTGAGCCTCTGACCTAAGTCTACCCGCATTTCCCAGTCCCGGGCTGCGTTCAGTGGCACTGGGCACAAGTCTGGAGGCAATTTATTGGTAGACCTTTTATCCCCCTCCCGGACGAAGGATTTTGGTTGCAAGAAGGTAGTTTGGGCTTCCCGGGGCATGGCGTTAATGGTAACCCTTTTACTCTCCAATGTAGCAGCCAGGTACTTCAGCACTTGGTTGTGGTGCCAGGTGTATCTGCCTTGCATAAGGCTGGTCTTACAGCCCACCAGGATGAGTTTCAGGGTTGCTGGGGCAAGGCACTGGAGGCAGGCTGGGCTCTCTCCAAACCAGAGATGTAGGTTGGTTGGAGAGGGCAGGACATCATATGTGTCTCTGATGGTAACGCTAAACATATTAGCCTCCGTGTTCCACAGTTCGCTCCAAGTGATTTTCCTCCTCTCCACACCTTCCCACCTCATCCAACGGCCTTGCTTTGCTTGGGACACCGCTCTGGCACACCTGTCCGCTTCTTCCTGGTGGCGCACCTCTTCAACTACCAGGTGCCGACGTTCAGCTGGAGTAGCCTTCTGCCATGTGGGTGTTGTTGTTCCCAACCCCAAGCGCCCTCTGCCTTGCTGGACCTGGCCCACGATGTCTCTGTGTTTTAGAGCGGACTTTGCCTGTGCCACTGCTACACCTGGCCTCCACCTCCTCCCTGTGGCTAAAGTGGGAGCAGCCCCTCTGATAAAAGGATCCCGGGATTCTGTGAGGGTCATTATGAGCCTTGCTTTAAAAGCATTTGTACTCCTCCACCAGGCTTGAGATTGGCAGGGAGAGGGCCTGATTGCCATATAGGCCTATGCTGCTGAGGCATCTGGGTAGTCCAAGCCACTTTTTTACTTGCACATTCACCAATTGCTCCAATCGATTAGCATGGTATAGGGTGACTTCGTAGATAGAGATTGACCACATGAGGCGGGGCAGAAGTCCAAACTGAAGGCACCAGAGCTTCAGCTTCCCTGGGAGAGCTGTGCTGTTGATCTGCTTCAAGCCACTGATGGTATCCTGCCCAAGTTGTTCCACCTGTTTGGCATCTTTGAGATCTGAGTTGTACCACCGGCCAAGGCTTTTGATGGGATTTTCCAGAATAGTTGGTATCAGTGCGTCATTCATGTAGAACCTCTCATTTATGATCTGGCCCTTGACAATGGAGATACTGCGGGACTTGCTGGGTTTAATCTCCATTCGTGCCCATTGGATGTTTTCTTGGAGTTTGTACAGCAGGCGTTTGGTGCATGCGTTAGTCGTTGTTATGGTCGTCATGTCATCCATATAGACCCTGATTAGAGGAAGCCGCAGCCCGCTCTTCAGACATTGACTCTTCACTGCATGTTCCTGAGAAACCACTTATCCCTGCCTTCTGCACTGAGGTGTCCACATAGTTATTTTTTTGCAGGAATGCTGAGAGTCTTTGGGCCACCACGCTGAAGAAATGTTTTCCTTCCACATTCAATAGGCTGATCTGGCGAACTGGTGGATAGCTGAGGAATTCTTCTCTTTAGGAATCAGAATCCTTCCTGCCCTTCTCCATGCCTTAGGTATGATCCCTTTTTCCCATGTCACCTTCATTAGCTTCCAGAGTACCTTCAAGACGCCTTGTGTGTTCTTATAAAGCCTATATGGAACACTGTTGGGCCCAGGAGCTGATGCTGTTCTTGCCCGCTTTACTGTGTTCTCAACGTCGCTCCAAGTTGGGGGTCTTGTGTCCAACTGGTGCTCAGGTGGTTGGATTGGTGGCATGTCATCTGGGATGGTGGCTGGCACATGCTTTTGATTGTCAGAGTAGGTCTTCCTCAAGTGCTCCTCCAGTTCCCTCACAGTTACATGAGTCCCGGTTTTCTCCTTTGCATAGAGGTCTTCAGCAAACTTGTAGGGATCTCTATAGAAGGCAGTCCTTGCTCGCTCTTTCTTTTTACGTTGCTTTCTCAAGCATTCTGTTCTATTATTATTATTATGAATGCTTAAAGGAAAACACCACCGTTTTTCAATATTTTACTATGTTCTTACCTCAGCTTATATGGATTAATACATATCTATTTTTTTTTCGTGTCATTTTATGTATTTTTTTCCCTCATTTTCTTAGCATTGTTGCATGGGGTTGGGGTTAGAATCACTTTCTATTACATTATAAACATCCTAACCCAAACCCCAACTACATGTGAGAATAGTTTTAAAAGCTTAAGAAAAACATGTAGAAACCAATACATAAAAGTACATCCTAACCCAAACCCCAAATCTAACCCCAAGCGACAATGATTTAAAAAAAGGAAAAAAAATAGAAAACAATACATAAAATGACACGAAAAGAAAGTCGTAAAAAATTACTTGAATATTTTTTTTTGTCCACATGATCAAAATATACAAGTGTGACTTCATGTTATGCATCAATCACATACTCAAAAGTGTGCACACACCTCCAGTTCCTCATTTAGTGAAGGTATACAGTGATGGGAGTAGATGTTCAGAATAAGGTTTTGGATGGAAACCACTGCCAGAGCACTTCCTGATCCTCGCATGTATGTGAAGTGGACATTTAACAGTTCAAGCACCCTCGGCAGCGTGGCTTTCACATAGCAAACCACACTCTACAAAACACACAAATACAACAGGAAAGTTGTTAAACTGTCAGCAGAGTCTGCTAAACAAAATCAGGTTTTGGGTTTTGAAGTATTAGAAGAAATCTGCTTCAGACAGTTTGAGACCCTAAAGCGAAGTCGGAATAAAAGATCTACATCAAAATTAAACCAGGAATTCAAACATCAACCCACAAAGAAAAAATAAGCCTAGTGTCATTTCACTTTGGAGTGGGGACGTAATTCAAAGCATGGCTTTAACATTGCTACATTTCCAAGGACAGATTTGAACCAGAAGACGTGTGTTTCAATAAGCCATGAATGAGACTTGTTTTTACAGGGAAATCTATTTTTAAAACCTTCATTTTAAAATGAAACATGTCATTGTTTAAAGACTATTTAAATAACGTTTAATGGCATTCTTACCAAGTGTTTCCTCTCAATGAACGTGTATGCGATTGAACAGCTGGTCCGCAGCTGGTTATTGATCTGAGGATTGATAAAACATTAGATGAAAAGTTAGAAGACATCAGACCTTTTGTCTCCAAAACACAACAAAGTCAATAGAAAATCGGGTTTAGGTCTGTGGTTGTGGTTCGGAATGTGCTAGCTGGTTTCTTTTTGGTCTAAGCTGGTCCACCTTGAGACGGTATGACCAAGATCTTCAAGGTCCAAGATATTGTAAAAGCTTGGACCAGCTACAGAATGCTCATTAAAAAAAAAATGTTTCCAAAAGGTTTATTGCCAGGCTGTAATTCCATAAAGACCCTGTAACATCCACAGAAACCTTCAGTTGCACAAATAAATAAGAGAAATGTTTCTTTAAAGAACCTTGACTGAAAGGTTCTTTGGTGAATGGTTCATTTATGGCATCGCTTCTAAAAAGTAAAATTTTCAAGATATGTCCCCTTTAAGAGTGTAATGACCAGCTAACTTGGACCTGCATGCAACCAGCTACCATGTTCAGAAACACAGCTTACTGCTTTGGATGCTTTTAAAATCACAGGATGAGTCTGTTTAGGTTGTAGCTTCAATAATAGTTTAGATCTGTTTCCTCACCATGTGTTTCAGTTGAAGGATGTGGTCCGTGGTTATGGCATGCTTGCAAGGACCAGGGATGTCCATCATAGAAAAATGAACACACAGCAGCATAAGAGCACAAACAATCTTCCCCTGGTGACAGAAATGAGAAAAAAAACCCATATAAATATACACATATGTTACTATAAATATTGACATATAGGCTACTGTCTATTGGTAACACGGTTGGGAAGGTTTTTGCAGGTTGGACTCACTTCTGGAAAACCAGTATGAGGAATTACAATTTTTTGTGCGCCCGGTATGTCACTGGCAAACCTCCATACAGACCTGCTGTTTTTAGATTTGTGCATCTGGTCTATGCCCTACTCTCTCACCTGCTTGTATCACATATCTTATGATATTTGAGACGGACATCAGAACGAATCATCTGCAACATATCACTTCTGGGTTTAATTACACAACAATATACATTTGTATGTTTTGTGTTATAAAAAACATTTTATTAATGATTTGGGTTTAATCAAATCTGTGGGTATTAAATAAAACTGTTGTTATTCTGCAGAAAATTATTTTTCTATTAAACATTATTGAATGTATTGAGATTATTATTATTATTATTTAGTGAACGCAAAATTAAATTGTTCCATTGTCCAACATCAAGTCTTATTTTAAGCAGAAAAATATAATTAAATTCAAATTTATATAGATAGCACTTTTACAAAGCAGCTTTGAATGAAAAAAGAAAAAACAGAAAAAGGAAACCTATTAAATATATAAATATAAATGCATTATTGCATATTTCATTGCTAATGCAATCTACTAAAACATGCTTTATTTATTTTATAGTCCTAGGACATTTAGTAAATGAATATGATAGATCATTTTGCCTGCATGGAAATGGGCCTTACAAAGTAAAATATATTTATAGAGAATTTGCAATAAGAATAAGAATAAAAAGTAATTGAAGATATGTCATATTTCTGGGGAAGAAAAATGCAGAAGCTCAATCACTCCAAAATAATCTCAACATTTCAATGAAATACCACATAAGACATGTTAGAGCTCTTTTTCAGAATCAAGGTAATAAGAGAGCCACTTACCTTTCTATCAAAAGACCCTATAGAGAAAGTTTCATTGAAGACCATTATTGATGAGCCTACCTTGGTTTTATAGTGAAGGGACGTGGTGTTGGTCATCTGGCTCACAGATCCAGCAGGAGAAGATTATAATCCTCAATTAGTCACATTTGAGCAGATCAATAGTGTACAGAGTTAGGGCTAAAAGGGCTCATAACTGAATTAATCAACTGTCTAAGTAAAACAGCTCGAACCCCAAAATTGAAATTCCTGTGCACATTCTTGTTTCAAGGGACCTAATGATTAAACAACCCCTGTCTACTGAAGTTTCTCACAGGATCTCTCTCCACCCCTCCTCGTCTTTTTTATTAAATTCTTCTCCGCCTTTTTAAGCCCACACCTCTCTTTTCCTTACTGGTTGTTATGTTCGCCTGTTTCATAAGGGTGTTTTTCAATTGAAATACATGGCATGCCTGGATATTAAACATGATTTATCAAATTGTTTGTTTCCAGCCTCACCATCTTCTGCATGTCATACAAAGCTACTACTGTATTGACCCTCACAACTATCAATCTTCCCACCTTTTGACTTATTTGTTTATTTAATTATTGATATATGTGGGTTGTTCAAAACTGGAACCTGACAAGTATACACTGTCAGAAATAAAGGTACAAAACTGTACCTTTTCTGTCACTGGGGCTGTACCCTAAGTTTCCGTTTGGTATCTTTACAGGAATACAGAACATAATACAATTTTGGATAGATTACAGTACCTTTAGGACCTACATTGTTAGAAAAAAGTCAAAATATGTACCCTAGTTGTCAGTGGGGCAGCACCCTTTAAAAAGGTAATTGTATGGACCATTAGGTACAGATATGTAAACATTTAGTACCAATAGGTACCTTTGAGATACTAATATGTATTTTTGAGGTACTAATAAGCTCTCTTTGTCCCAGTATGTACTTCTGAGGTACTAAAATGAAATCCTTAGGTGCAAAGCTATACTTTTTAAAAGGGTACAGCCCCAGTGACAGAAAAGGTACAGTTTTGTACCTTTATTTCTGAGAGTGTACTCACAAGACAAAAAAATCCTGGTTTGACCTGAATGACCTTAATATTTTTTTGACATGCTGATGATGAGGTTCTCAGTGTTCCTGGCAGTGATCCATACCTTCAGAAGCATGCTGAGAGACACCTTAACATGAAAACTGTCAGAGGAAAAGCCAATTTCTTAAGAGAGGAAAGAAGGATTGGATTCCCCAAATGCTTGATCATTTTTAAAGATCAAGGTGTGAATCATAAATCACATATAAATCACATTGAAGGGGAACTGCATGCATACAGAAATCAAATTTTTTTACTGTAAATCTAAAATAAAAAATATATCACTTTTTGAGGTTCTCGTATCAAGGACTTCATGCCAGCACATATTTTGGTGTTAAACAATGTCTGTCGGTATTTACTAAAGACAAGCAGTGGATAATTAATGCTGAAAACACTGTCAGAAAAAAAGGTACAAAACTGTACCTATTTTGTCGCTGGGGTGGTACCCCAAGGTACCGTTTTGTACCTTTACAGGTATATAAACATACAACCCATTCCTTAAGGATCGATTGTGTACCTTCAAAGATACAGTTAACTGTTTTGTACCCCTTAAATTGAACTGGTCCAAAATTGTTCCTAAGGTACACAATTGGTCTTTAAGGTATAATATTGAACCCCATAAGGTACAACATTTTAATGTGTTTTATACCCATAAAGGTACAAAAAGGTACCTTTTAGGGTACCACCCCAGCGACAGAAAAAAACGTTGTGCCTTTTTGTGACAGTGAACAGTCTAGTTATATTTGCGACTGACTTTCTTGCATATGCATTTCTAGGAGGTCCTCTTTCAGATGCAAAATTTATGGAAGAAAAATATTTAAATGATTCACACAATGCAATTTATTAATGTTTACTAACAGATTACTGGTATTATATTATATAATGCTAAAAAATGGCTGCAATTGTTGCTGATAGAAGAGGCATCACAGAGATCAGATAGTGTGTGGTACAAGGCAGAGCATTTTTTTAACACGTAACAGTTTATTTGGAATGCCAGGAACATAGCCTATTCAAAAATATTGTTTGTCAAGCCATTTTTTATTTGCTGGAGGACATAAAAGTGGGTCACACTAAGAGAAGACATACAATACCAGGTCAAAAGTCCTATGGCTTCATTAGCTGGGATTTCACAATGCGAATTTTCACCTGTGATGTCCGTGGTGCTGAACTCAAGCTCATCAGGTGTTAGTAGATCACCTGCACCTCATCAGCTCTGTGTATTTGCAACCCTGAACTCATTTGTGCTGCTCTTGGTAGATTGCGTTGGTCATTATGGAAATCAGCTTTTGCTCCTGTGTTATTAATTGCACCTTTTTAATAGAAACCTGCAGATATTACCACTCCAAAACGGGGCTTTTTTGGAATTGTGCTCTTGCGCTGATTTGCCCTGATTGGTTAATGTGGCCCTAAATGTTTAACTAGTTATGAGTAGAAACATTACACTTTCAGAAAAAAAGTACAAAAGTTGTCACTGGGATGGTAGCTACCTTTTCAGAAGGTCCAAATATGTATACCCTTTCAAAAGTTACACCTTAATTTGCACATAAAAAGTTCATATTAGTAACTAAGAGATACATTTTGGTACCAAAGGTAACCTACAGTAAACATAACTTAATAAAACTCAGTGAAGACTGACTGTGGGGTTATCTGTATCCAGTCCTTTTGTTTTGTTCACTATATTGCAAATTTGGACATTCAAAGTGAAGATGAACGTCAAATGTTGAATGGTGGATAGCTGTGTGTAAATGATGGGTTGTGAGGGTTGAAGTCAGGGGCTTCCGAGCAAGATTTCATAACCCTGAGTTAATATCCCGGATAACCCCGCTTCTAAATTATCATTGTTAAACGATCCTTAACCGAGGGTTAAAAGCGGGGTTTAGAACGAAGATAACTTGGGGTTAAGTGCAGTGTAAAAGCCCTTTTGTGACAAAAACAACAGAAAAAAAGATCCTGCTCTTATTGTGTATTTCAAAGCATTCTTCGTTTCATGCTTTCTTATTTTCTCAGATGTTTTTTGTAATAATACTTTCATAAAGAGAAACTGACACAAAAGACATATACATTTGTATAAGTATTGAGCTAAAAATGTACATGGTTAGCATGCTTCCGATCATTTTGTTTTTGACTCAACTGATGAAGTATGTTTGAGACCAACATTTTTGACTTTTAATTTTGTTTGGCAAATCTGTGCAGAGTATGTGACATCTGAGATCTTCCATAATTCAAGATGTGACACATGTGGGATTATCAGTGTACAAATCTGAGAAGCAGGCTTAAGCAAAAGTCTTAATTTGCTTTCGTTCAGCTCCTGATGGATAAATGTATAAAGCAATAATGTCCTCTATCATTGCACCGAGGGATTTTATGTTTGATAGAAATGTTTAAGTTAGAAGTAACATTCTGACAATGTAAAGATAGCATGCGACTCATGCTATCACACAATGAGCACGATGTGAATAGTTATTTTCCTGAAATCTGTCTGGAGAGCCCCTGCACTTACTGTTAGTCATGTGTATGAACTAAAAAGCAAAACTTTCATTTTGTTTTGTGATGATTAAATAAGGGTATGAGGGGGCCACCAGACCTTAGATGAGTCTTTGTTTTGACCTTTAGCTTTGTTTTCTTGGATGGATGAGCACAGAAACAATTGCAGGATTTTGTGGATGCACGCTCAGTGTAAATTCTTTGTCTGCTCAGTGACACTGGGGCAAATTTCACTGAATTTCCTTTAAACAGAGCTTATCTTTATTGTTTTTTTGCTTTTGTGTTACTCATATTAATGGTTTGTCAAAGCAAATATTTAACTGCCAGCTGCTTAGATAACCAGAATCTTACATCAAAATTTCTATCCAGTTTCAATATTACATGAAAATGCACAATGTGACCTACAGTATGACACACCTTTAACCTCAGAAAAATACCACACATGATGTTTTAGACCAAATGAAAAAGCTTAATAACAATGAATAAGACTTACATTATATAACATTTAACCATAACAACCCTATAATAACGCCTAGTAATCATCCTAACAGTGTATAGCAACCAGCTATGATACCTTACAAATACATAGCAACTAGCTTAAAAAACTAGCAACATGACGAAACACCCTAGTTACCAGCTAAAACACTTTAGCAACACACAGTAATCAATTTATACACACTAACACCTTGCAATCCGTTTGAACATCATAGCAACGAGCTAAAACACTCTACAAACATGTTAGCATCATGCTAGGATCATATAACATCATGTAGTCATGTTGAAAAACTAAATCATGTTAGTGTCACTTTAAAACATGTTCACATCACAATAAATCATGCTAGTATTAAGGTCTCATATTTTTTTTATCATAGGTCCTATGGTGTAGCTACGGGTCGTTTTCATACTTCTGCATGGTCGTCCGCGTCGAAATGCAATTACACATGCAGATCGCTAGTAGGTAGTATACACGCCTGTAAACCCACAGTGCAACAGCCAAAGAAGAAGCAGTTTGGCCAGTAAACCCACAAAGAAAGAAGAAGAATCAGCTTGTTTTGTATGATTTGACAAGACCTGCAGTGATGGAGGTAAAGAGCCAGCGACCTTTGTTGCAGTTTGAGTTATCACTCCTCAACTTAACCCATCTTTGTTTTAACCGTCGCCAGCGGTAATGCCTATAGATGGTTTCAGCAGTAACAACATAAAGATTCATTTTTTATAACAAGCAAAATAAACAACTCGTAGATTATCTTAGTTCAAATCATAGCTAAAGCGTATCAAAAACTACACTGAGATAAAGTTACTGTGTTAAATGTGTACAACCCCAAATCAGAAAAAGTTGGGACACTGTAGATATTGTGAGTAAAAAATGAATGGAATAATTTACTAATCTCATAAACTTACAATAGAATATAAATAACATATCAAATGTAGAAAGTGAGACATTTTGAAATGTCATGCCAAATATTAGCCCATTTTGGATTTCATGAGAGCTACACATTCCAAAAAAAGGTGGAGGTAGCAATAAGAGGCCAGAAAAGTTAAATGTACATTTAAGGAACAGCTGGAGGTGGACCAATGTTTAGGAATAGGAATGTTGTCCCATTCTTGTCTAAAACAGGCTTCCAGTTGCTTAGGTCTTCTTTGTCGCATCTTCCTCTTTATGGTGTGCCGAATGTTTACTGTGGGTGACAGATCTGGACTGCAGGCTGGCCATTTCAGTACTCAGATCCTTCTTCTACGCAGACATGATGTTGTAATTGATGCAGTATGTGGTCTGGCATTGTCATGTTGGAAAATGCAAGGTCTTCCCTGAAAGAGACGACGTCTGAATGGGAGCATATGTTGCTCTAAAACTTGAATAAACCTTTCAGCATTGATGGTGCCTTTCCAGATGTGTAAGCTGCCCATGCCACAAGCACTCATGCCACCCCAAACCATCAGAGATGCAGGTTTCTGAAATGAGCACTAATAAAAAGTTGGGATGTCCTTGTCCTCTTTAGTCCGGATGAAATGGCGTCCCAGTTTTCCCAAAAGAACTTCAAATTTGGATTAGTCTGACCACAGAACAGTTTTCCACTTTGCCAAAGTCCATTTTAAATGAGCCTTGGCCCAGAGAAACACCTGTGCTTCTGGGTCATGTTTAGATATGGCTTCTTTTTTGACCTATAGAGTTTTAGCCGGCAACGGCGAATGTCACGGTGGATTGTGTTCACTGACAATGTTATCATAATGAGCCCATGTTATGATTTCCATTCCAGTAGCATTCCTGTATGTGATGCAGTGTCATCTAAGGGCCCGAAGATCATGGGCATCAAGTATGGTTTTCCGGCCTTGACCCTTACGCACAGAGATTGTTTCAGATTCTCTGAATCTTTGGATGATATTATGCACTGTAGGTGATGATAACTTCAAACTCTTTGCAATTTTTCTCTGATAAACTCAGAAAACTATTTTTCACCGCAGCATTGGGGGAATTGGTGATTCTCTGCCCATCTTGACTTCTGACAGACACTGCCACAGACAGGCTTTTTTATACCCAAGTATGTTGCCAATTGACCTTATAAGTTGCAAATTAGTCCTTAAGCTGTCCCTTATATGTACATTTAAATTTTCTGGCCTCTTATTACCTGTCCCAACTTTTTTTGGAATGTGTAGCTCTCATGAAATCCAAAATGAGCCAATATTTGGCATGCCATTTCAAAATGTCTCATTTTCAACATTTGATATGTTATTTATATTCTATTGTAAATAAAATATAAGTTTATGAGATTAGTAAATTATTCCATTCATTTTTTACTCACAATTTCTACAGTGTCCCAACTTTTTCTGATTTGGGGTTGTACTATATAATGTATGCATTCTTAACTACAGATCAGCTGCCAAACCTCCTATAAAATAGTGGTAATCAATGATCACTTCCCTCATCTTTAGGAAACCAAACAATTTGTTATTTTCGATGAGGTATTTGTTCAAGAGTTCAGTTTAGCAACTAGTCAGACCATTAAACAAACAGAGACCGGAAGTTAAGTTCTGCTCAGACGCATAACCACATCATTGCACGTGCGTACGATGAAACCATCTATAAAGTAATGCGACCCAGGTTTTTTTTTACCTGACGGAAGGGGTTTTAGTGGATCAATCACAGTGCTTGCGGTACACATAGAACGGATGAGTTGTTAAATTTTTGGCGGGGTACGCGTCAGGTTACACAGAACTACACACAGCACAGCCTACAATGTAGCTATGGCATAGAATCTATGCACGACTATAAACTACACTTTATACCAAAATCATGATAACATTGTGTTCAAATGTGCTAACATCATGTTCAATCATGTTAAACATGTTAGCATTGTAGTAAAACATGCTAGAATCATGAAAAAATTATAATCATCCCAAAGCAAGCTAAAAACTTGCTAGTGTAATGATGACATTATAATAAATTGTTAGCATTATGTTAATGTCATGCTAAACATGTTAGCATAATTGTAATTTTTGGCCTGAGTTTTGTCACGGCAAGCAGCACTCACATTTAAAGGAACACGCCCCCTTTAGGAGTTATGTAATTCTGGGGGATACGGTGAATAAGCTAAATTCCCAAAATTTGGGCGTGTTCCTTTAAAATCGTGTAATTTCAAGTTGCCATGAAATTTAGTGTTTTGGTTAACCAGGTTTGACCTGTAGCATAATAAAAATAAGTGGCATGTTAAAATAAAATGTGAAAAGGAAAAAAGAAAATAAGTCACTGCGTTTTTTAACACTACCTGGCTTTTGAAATTACCTCATTCAAAATGAACGGTAGGCTACCGATGATAAACATTATAAACCAACTGAGAAATACATGGCAGTAGATGAAGGGAAGAGAATAGAGAGATAAAGAGAGAAAATAGAGTAATAAAATCTGGGGGTCCTGCTGAGAAAGGCAACTTTAGCATGACTGCGTCAGCGGGGGATCTCACATCTTGCATTCCTTTTCACCATTTTTCCCAATTGATGCACTGCAAGATGGGTAGGTTTTAAATACTCACAGACAGAGACAGACATACAGACAAAAACATAAAAAGAAAGATCCAGTGAATGTCTTCAGTTAATGTGTTTACTTTGAAGAACGTGCCAGAAATATTAAGATGCTCCCCGGCTGTTGGCCAGGCCTAATGTTTTGTAGCAATACAATGCAGAATCTAGCACTGATTTCTTTTGATGAGGCATTTTACATACATGCATATTTGTTTATTGAGTTTTCACATAATTCACACAATGTAGTACACTAGTAAAACACAACTTAAAGATATTTATATTAATGTATTACAATATGTAGTAGTAAATTACAATGGTGCAAAATCAAAATGTGCATTTCTGGAAATATGGGTTTTTCAAATCATTTATATATTTTTCTTGGTGCAGAAGTCAGATTACAGAAATAAAATGTAGTCAGAAACAAGAGTGGATAGTGGAAAAAATATATAGTAAATAAAGTCAACTAACTCATTTAAGTTAAACTTAAAGTTTGCAGCAGACTACTGTGTGTGCATGCATTTAACTGCATCTTGTTTTTAAATGCTATCAAAAAACATTCAGTTTAAACTAAAACCAAATGTTAAGAGAATGCAACTTCATTATTTCCTGTCACTGAGCCACTTATTTTTCCCCTATGTTGTAAATTTAGTTTACTGATCTAGGAACAGTCTCCCCTATCTTAATTCAAATCTGGATAATGGGAAAATACATCTGAACCCTGAACTAAATCATAATTTGGGATCTGTTATAAATCTCATCAGCTTTTGTCTCTGACCTTATAACTTGATCATTTAAAGGGGTAGTTTAACCCAAAAATGAAAATTTTGTCATCATTTATAAATTTCTTTTGATGAACACGGATGACGATATTTTGAGAAATGTTTAACCAAACCGTTCATGAACCATATTCTTTTCCACAGTATTCCTTTTTTCATATTATGGAAGCGAATGAAGCTCATGATCAGTTTGGTTACACACAATCCTCAAAATATCTTCTTCCGTGTTTATCAAAACAAATAAATTTTATAAATACACGTTTGTAACAATATGAGGGTGAGTAAATGATTACAAAATTTTCATTTTTGGGTGAACTATCCCTTTAAGTTTCCTAATATATGTGTGTTATTATATTTAGTTATTAACGTGACAGGTCAGGTATTTATGAACGCAGTAAACGTTAAATTGGACCCATTAAATGTTAGACTGCACGAGCAAAGCCAATGCGATTGTTTCTTCGATCGAACGCAGCATAATATCGAGCTATGAAGTTTGCTCCCAGTATCCAGACAGGACCAGTAGGGGGAGGCACATCCAACGCTTTGAATGTCACTGTGCAGATGTCCTCACCAAACTCTGATTGCTGTAGACAAAAAAATAAAATAAAATGTTAAAGGGATAGTTCACCCAAAAAAGAAAATTCTGTCATCATTTACTCACCCTCATGTTGTTACAAACCAACATAAATGTCTTTGTTCTGATGAACACAAAGGAAGATATTTTGAGAAATGTTTTGAGAAACCATTCGTGGACCACATTCACTTCCATAGTAGGAAAAAAGAATACTATTGAAAGTATGGGTCCACGAATGGTTTGGTTACAAACATTTCTCAAAATATCTTCCTTTGTGTTCATCAGAACAAAAACATTTATGTGGGTTTGTAAAAACACGAGGGTGAGTAAATTATGACAGAATTTTCATTTTTGGGTGAACTATCCCTTTAAGGCAGGGAGAGAAGGTTAATGTAATACAGAGCTGTAACACAAAGTGTTTTTAAAACAAGAAATGTTATGAAATAAAAATATTTTATAGTCTTTAATTAAAAAAGCCCATTGTGACATTGACCATGACCACCCTTCAAAGGTTTAGATTTTCTTTAATCCATCGAAGCACACATGATGTAGTTTGGAAATCATGCTGTGATAATGTAGATCATTAGGTTTTGCAGAAACATGTCAAGTTCATGCCAGCTTAAGTGCTCAATGTCAAAGCAAATGGGGGCAATTGAACTTATGGACTGATAAAAATTAAATTAACCTCTTAAAAGTCTTTTGGACCCATTGCAGACTGATTAGTCTTAAAACAGATGCGACATTTAAAAAATAACATACAAAAAACTTGATGTATTTTGTTTCAATAGTTTTGATGAAGAAATAAGTAATACATCCCAACAGGCTTTTACAGTACAGTATTATCAAAATAAATACTTTGCATGCGCAGTTACTAATACTGAGGTTCAAAATATGTGATAAAATGCCAGCTTTCAATTCCAGATTGATCACAGATGCACAGGTCAGTGCAACCAAATCTTGTAGGTGCGTGATGTTATATTATCCTTTTTATCCAACAAAAACTAATCAAAAACAGATATCATCACCCAGAGAATATAGTCCTCTTCTGTAAGAGGATATTCCTGATCACCAAGATGAAAGGCCACACTGGGTAATGACTTGACCAGATCACAGCTCACAGTATACTGGAGAGAGAGAGAGAGAGAGAGAGAGAGAGAGAGAGAGAGAGAGAGAGAGAGAGAGAGAGAGAGAGAGCACATTTTAGGTTAATCAGATGAAAATATATGTGGAAAGGTTGAGGTGTCACTAAACTTCGCCCATGATATATGAAAAACATGCAGGTTTTCCCACATAAAAGCTTTTCAATCACACTGACAAGGCACAAACAGACATCCGCTTTCAATCCATCTGCTCCTCAGACATTATTTATGAATCACAGTCAAACATGACAGATCAAAACAGCTGTGCTCATGGAGTTGTGCAACAGGAAAAGGAAATAAAATAATAAGAAAATAAAAATAAGAAATGGGTTAAAACTTAACACATTGAACTCGCTATATGTTGCTTTATATGTTCAGTATATCAGTATGTGATACACTATATTCTTTTGATATGTGAAAGCAATCAATTGATCATTTATAAGAGGTTATCGTTTTTATATGCTGTCTTTCATTTGTGAAACTGCACATGTTGTTCAGATTATTTTTATGGCTCTAGAAGATATCTGAAGCTGTGCCACTACAGCTGTGATTTAGGTACAATGTCATATTATTGTAATGAAAACTGAAAAGTTTTTTATTTTTGGTATAAGCTAAAATTTTTTGAAATTGTGTATTTATGTTCAGATAAATGTATTCCAATATGCATTACTATAAGCAAGACAGAATTTACCTCTCCCTCTGCCAGTTCAGTTGCACCGATTGTTTTCATCAGAATAGAAATAGAGGAGGCGGGGCCTGTGATGTAGGAGGAGCCTGTATCAATTACAGCACTGCAGCCTTTTGCGCAAAACAGCATATCCGCTCCAACAGAAACTCTGCAGTGATTTAAAGCATCAATGAGATCAAACAGACCGTGTGTATCATAAAATCACAGTTTTTACAGTGTTGAAATCATAATAAAATGTCCAATGATTATCTTTCTGAAATCTCTGGAAATGATTTATAGTTCAAAATAAATAACAGATGGCTACTGGACATCATTTTAAACTGATATACGACATGCAGATGTGGATTAACTTAAAAAGCCACAAAGCAAAAGTTTTTAATGTTCTGGAAAATTGATGATTTTATTGATCCTACCCCTTCATGAGGATCTCCCACTTGCCTTCCTCTTTGGTATTGATATAGTGGAGAGATCCAGTGTGGTAGTTTGGGTCTGTGCCACCCAGCACCAACTCTCCACCAGGTATGTGTTTTGGGTCCCTTATATACAGACAAAGAACATTGATATGAATTATCTAAAACCAACACATTTGTAAGCACCACATTGTTTACACTTTTCAGAGGAATATACCTGTAAATTACATAGTAGAAAAATGACACATTTCTCCTTTAAAGGAATTTTTTAATTGGCTGTGTTAATCCTTATTTCAAATTAAGAAAAATATATCTAATTAATCATGAATTAAAAAATTCAGTTATACCATCAAGCAGGGTATGAAGAATAGATGTTCATGTTAAATTTCATTACCCTTGTGCAAAGAAATCCTTATGCTCACCTACTGTAGTACACAGAGAAAACATCCTCTTTTAGGATACGCTGTGACATGATGCGATCAAATACAGGTGTAATTCCATCAATAGCTACATTTGGATAGCCCATTCCCAACACTCCATCAAACTTGGCAAAAATGAACGGGATAGCAGGGAGAGCTGTTGCTTCGGCAAACACTTGGACCACTGGGATACCACCCACCTAAAAAATCACAGGTAATGTATCAAGTTCACTTCTTTTTACTATACCACCGTGAAGGGCATGTTTTTGTTTTTCTTTACGTATTAATGATTTTAGTATCATACTTAGCACAATTAAAATTTCATCAGCCGTTATGCATTTTTCTTTGTTGCACTAAACAGGGTGATAATATAGTTTTAAGGTGTGCAGAAGTGTGATGATATTTAAAATGCAACCACAACTTTACAAGCCATAAAGTTAAATTATAATAAAAGTGATCAATTATGATATGTGACCCTGTCTGTGAAATCCATACTAAAGTCTTATAATAAAATAATGAGATTTTAAGCATCAAAGTTTGGTTTCAGTCCTTGATTTCATATTTATTTTAATCTTTGACATGACCACTCAGTCAATATTAAAGATATCGAGGTTAAATTTTCACAGAGTGCACTTGTCTTTACTTTATGTAAGATGATTTTATGTACAATAAATCATAAAAAAGCTGGGTTTTGACAGATAGAGTCACATTTGTGCACCATGCATGTGTGTGTTATTATCTTTTATTCATGACATATATTCTTAAATATTTTTTTACTCACAATAACCACATCTTCGCTCAGAAATCCTCGGACATTTCCTGATGCATACTGGATGGAGAATCCTGTGCCGTTGTAAATGTGAGTGAGAGATTTGGAAGCGTCATACCTGTTGTGCGTGACTAAATCAAAAATACAGTAGTTTAAGAGAAAACAGGCATTTAGGCAAATACTGTGGTTTTATGGATGTACTTGAACTGAAAGACTCACAGCAGGCCGTGTATAAAGGAGAACAACTGTGTGAGGGAATCCAGAGGTTGGCAGAACCAGTGTCAAACACCACATTAAACATCTGAGCTGGTGAACCAATGCTAATTTCACCAAAGTATTGTGTCTAAATAAAAATAGACAAATACATACATTTTTTTTTGTAAACCGTCATGTATTGTGCATAAATACCACTAAATAGTTTTGGGTCTTACATCTAAGTAGTTGATCAGAGGTGTTGGTGCTGTGCCATTTTTGGGTGAAGGTTCAACTGTTTTCGGCATAATCTGTGATAACACTTGAGCTTGTGTGATGCCCATTTCTTTGAGGTTTTCTCTTATGGATGGCATTTTTTTCAGTTTTATCCTGATTAGTGAAGAGAGAGAGAATAGTGTCTAAATATTAAAAACAGCAATATCAGACAAACCCAACCGTTGGTTTTAAATTAATCTGTTCCACTTCAAAATGTTGGTTGTTTTAACCCATGGTGGGTCAAATATGGACATTTTCTAGATTCATGGTTTGTACATGTTTTACACAAGCATGAATTGAATCAACCCAGCATTATATTTAGAGGCATATACACCATTTGTATGTACTGCATCTAAAGAAACATTAAATACTATAGTCTGTGAGTTAAGAACTAATAATAATTGGAAGTAAGGTAGATTGCAATTATATTATTCAACTTTCCATTCTACTTTGCCTTCCTCTAAAACAAATTGTGTTTTTTTTTAATACAGCACATTTTTTTGTAATTTGATGATGCAGTTTTGGACCCGATGGCAGGTCCGCAGAGTTAACACATGGTTGGGTAAATATTGGACAGAATGTTGGGTTATGAATAAATGAAGAGTTGTTTTGCAAAACGAGATAACTCCTTTTTTTTAATTGTTCAGAAATCTTTTTTTTTGGTTGTGCATTCCAATTAATATCAATTCAACTGCAGTTGATTTGTTTTGATTTAAACCTTAAAAAATACAGCTAAGTAGCACCATAAAACAAAATAATAACATGATAACATAATAATAAACATGTTTTGACAAAAATGTAAAAAAATGGATTTATCTTGTTTTGCAACGAAACTCTTCAAATCTATAATAAATCTAGTCATGGTCAGAATTATTGCCACCCCCGGTAAATATGGACAAGGAAGCCTGAAAATAAATCTGCATTTTTAATCCATTTGATCTTTCACTTAAAAAAAAAACAAATCCTACCTTTCAATCAGGTATAACAATTGAGAAGTTTGGGAAGTCACATTATAAAATACTTTTTTTCTCCAGTGTACATTGGCCACAGTTACCCCCCCCAGAAATTCTCATGTGCAAAATATCACTGAAATAAATTCCCATTCATATTTACATTTTTTAATACACCAGGCATGAAACATGACATGTTTGACATGAATAAACATATAAAATAACACAAAGGCCAAATTCATTAAATCTCTAATGGGTTAAATCATAAATATTTTTTAAAGTGTAGTCTAGAGGAAGAGATCATCTCTTCACTTACCTCCATAAAGCCTTTGTGCTGGTCGCTGACAGTGACAGCAATAGAAGAGCCAAGTAGTGAACTTTCATTCTCCTGATGGATCAAATTACTTTAACTAACAGATACTAACCAAACACTTCTTGTGCCAACAACCTCTTCTCAATTTTACGATCCTTTTTATGAGACTTTCCTCCTTTCTGTGTTTTTATACTATTTCTCCTGCTCTGATCCAGACTGAACCGCCTGACCTCTTGATCCAAAGGAACACATATCACATAGTGATTTAAGACTGCTTTTCTAAATGAAACATGTTTTTGTGGTCCCAAATATGTGAAAGTGTGTAAAAACATGTAAAGCACATTAGATTTAATGTCTATGCTAACCCTATACAGCCATGAATCAAACTCAACATCCATGAAAGGGGAGGATGTGCAAATTAAAAATCAGGTCATATTAAATAATTTGGCATAAATGTTTACGAAAATGTACCTGATATTAGCATGAGGATGACATTTCTTTCTGAACTGGGATTTACATTAAAATATGTAGACCTTAAAGGCTTATTGAAATGAATTTGCTTTCATTTACTATTACTAAAATTTTGTTTCTGAAGTAACATGCTTGGTGTTCAAATTTCTGCACTCTCTGCGATAACATTCAAAGATCATTTGCTGTGGTACATGATCTCATATCTACGCACCACCTGTCCCTAAAGTTACCAAAATAAAACCACATGTCCTCCTTATTATACATCACACCATACAAAGCTATTTACATGAGAAATATTAATCAGCTTTTAACTAAAAACAACATTCAATGTTTCTTTGGGTGGTACATTTACATCATTGACCACCTCTTTACCATGGTACTGACGTCCTTGGTTTGTTTGTAAGGGCATATACTGGCATGCAGCTCTCATAGACCTGTGACCTTTAAACTATAAGGGCAATATGTACGTCTGCAAATGGGTTTTCCCACAGTAATAGGCTATGCCCAATCTCATTTCCTGCCTCCCGTGGGTATGGGGAGCTCCATACATCATTATAGATGCCATCTTGTACATCTTCATCTGTTTGGTTGTTTAGATCCTGCTGTGCTCTATTTTATGACTGTTTATTTCACTGACGTGAACAGTTTGCAGTAGCAAAATTGCAACTTAATTCTTAAGATAAAAATCCAAGCAGCTGCCTCTGGCCAAGCAATGGCCCTGTAACTGTTTATAGTGGCTTAAACATAAATAATATTAAATACCTCTGGCAAAAACTCACTGGCTATGCTATTTGGCCTTGTTTAGCAGTTGCCATCCAGCAGTTGGCACCACAAATGACATCTATATTTTTTGATGCTGGAGCTGATCAAAAATAAATGAAGTGAACTGGCAGCTGCCATCCTTATAGGCATTTTGAAAGCCAAGCAGGATAGTATGATGATGCCATCCTAATGGGCACCTGATCTGACACTTGCTGGTTCAGCTGAACAGCTGCATGTTCACCATGCAGTGGATATTTGCATGCACTTACCCTCACTAACCACTAGGGGTGTCATAGTGCTGTACTCTACTGTATTCTACTGTATGCGCCTCAATGTTTATGAGAAGATATACGTAAGATGAGTCATGTTATGTGCTTATAATATTTAAAATGGTCATATAAAATTGCATTCTCATTAGCAACCTGAAATTCAAGGATAAGGTAGCTGCACTTGAATTATCAGTGTATATAACAAGACAAAGAAACTGCGGTGACCTGAATGGCATTCATTGTATGCACGATGCAGTTAGTTTACTGAAAGTAAAACTCTTTTTTCATGTGGCAGCACTTTAATCAATACGGGCAAATTGGTGAGCATATGTCTTCAAAGATCTGTAACTTATTTCACAATGAATCATTTTTATTCCACATCAGAACCACATCCTCTGTAACACACTGCTCATCGCACGAGAGCGCGAGAGCGAACGTTTTAAATATCAGCGAGGCGGAAGTGCAGGCGCGTCAGTGCGCGTGCATTCATTCAAACTGACTTGTGGGCGCGCGCGGGGAAAGGGCTGTCTGATCTCCTCGAGCACAAATCCTCATAATATCCGTTTACCGAGCGATTCTGACATCAAGTTAAAAGGTAAGAGGATGTTAAAAGTGACCTCTTTATCTTCAGCTAGCACAATCTGACAGTTTAGCGTTAGCTAAACCGAGCTAACCAAATCGATAAATAAGGCGGATGTGTGTTGACGTTAAACAGTTGCTTCAGCAAATGGACGGTTGGTCATGTATAGTATAAATAACGATTAATAATGTTGGTATCACATGAAATACTGTTTTATGTCGAGCGGTATTGTATAGTTAAAACTCGCGAAATCCAAAGTATTAGCATCGTGACTTCAACAAAGTAATAAATGAATGTTTTGCAACTTTTAAAGTAATCTAGCATAAAGACTAACCATATAATAACAGCTTTGTATGAATATTGAAGAGCTGGAACAGTGTCTGCTTATCCCTTTGAAGTGTGAGATCACATAACGTTACTACAAATACTTCCTAATGTCAATAAAAACTACAAAAACCTGATGCTTGTTTAGCCAAATACAAAAACGTACAGAAGTTGGCTGGGTTCTTACATTAGAAAGAAACAAAATATAAGATTTCAGCACAAAAATCATTAGCAGAGTGTTACATATTTTGTTTCCATATGTACCTACATTATCCTAAATGTTTTAACCAACACCCCGCCCCTGTTTGTAGGGTCACTTGTCGGTGGTGTCACCTCTGGGTTGTTGTCCCCAGTTTCTACAGTAGAAACCATAGGTGTTTGTGTTGGACTTCATGTGGCACTGCGCAGACCCATGACATCAGGTGTGACATCATAGTATCGCAACTAATGGTCCATACACACCAAACCTGAGCATCGCGTATCTTACTCTAGAAAATTTGCAGGATTTAACTTCGTCTCATGCAAATGTTTCACTTGAGTTGAATATTTTTGCATTGACTTAGTATGTAATGTACTCGCGCAAATCATTGAATTCGCCTTTGGTGTGTGTACGCTCCAATAAACTTCCATCGTTCTTTGCTCTTTCACAGCGTAGTACTGTTGTTGTTTAGCAACCTCTAGAGGTGAAGGTTACATATTGTGCCTTTAATAAATTGGTATAATAGTCTAGGTGTGTTCGAATTCATGCAATGCTGCAAGAACCATCAGGCGGATGACGTCATGGTACTGTTCGAGCGATTGTATGGTCTAATTTCGAATCGTCCGCGCAGCACTTTGGTCAGTTCTTGTGCTGTCGAACAAGCCTACAATACTACAAGCTGCCCATCTTAATACCTAACCTATCATAAATATCACTCTCATTGCAGGCGTGATGATACACGAGTGAAGTGCCTTGAGTGCCAAAACCAAAATCGGCTGGAGGATGTCGGAGGATGATGATGGAGAGTTGTTGGAGGTCTGTGGAGGAGGAGGTGGGCTTCAGGCAGAGGTGGAAAGGCTGACAGCAGAGCTGCAGGAGGCCAATGAGGAGAAATTACAAGCTGCGCGGTATGGTCTGGCCATGCTGGAGGAGAGCGCTGCCCTGCAGAGCAAACACAGCCAGCTGGAGGAAGAGCATGACGCCCTCAAACTGGAGCTACAGGAGCTTCGAGAGGTTAGTGATGGAGGCAAAGACACTGAAGAATTGTTACACTGTGCCAGTGTGTTTTTCCACAGAGCGTTCTTGTCCAAGTAACAATCGGGTATTAAAACTAGACACGCTTTTAAGCTAGTACAAGGTTGACCTGGGGATATTTGTCTTTGCATTTCTTTTGATAAATGACTATAAGCACTTTCTCTGTGTGAATCATGTCCTTCCGGGCTCACAATAGATGGGTTGTGTACTCAAATGTTTTGTTTGAATGGCATCACATTTAGTTTTACATTTAGTGTCTTGCCCTATTTTTACTTTTTGTACTTTTAAGGTTGAATAGAGTACCGCAGGTATGCGTATTTCTGTAGGCTATGTGGAATTTAGTAGGACACACTGGCTCCCTTGCTAAAAAGCCATTCATTTTTCGCAAAATATAAGCTTTGTGTTTAGCTGGTGACTTTTTGTAACAACAAAATCACCAGCTAACTTACTTTAAATTTGCAAGAACTATAGACTTATACAATAACAGGCTTAAACCCAAAACATAAGTCCACTTTCAATTCTCACTGACACGTGTTTTATCAATGGGCTATCCTCCAGACATGACGGACCACGTCTTTATCTCATTTCGGCCGTGTGGCGTCGTGAAGCGCGTCAACGCTATTTTCCAAGATGTTTTATCAACTGGCTAGTTATGCTCCAGACAGTGACGGTCTGGACCAGGTCTTTTTCATTTCGGTTGTGTGGCGCTGTGTTTTTTTGGACAACCTAGTTAAGGCGGGAGAGTTTCCCAGCATAGGCGGGCCGCCTAAACTGCAAAGTGCTGCGGGAAACCCTGAACCTCACCAATAGATTATTTTATACATTAATGTTGTAAAATTAATAAATCACAATCGAAAAACAATCTTGATTATTCATCGGACTATAACCGTACCAACAAAATGTATAATCGTTACATCCCTAGTAATGGTGTTTAAAGTCCCCGACAAAGTCTGTAGTAGCATGTAGAAACCTGTCAGCAACCACTTTTTTTTAAAATGCGTAAAAGCTTGAAAAATTATGAGTGGTGGTATTACTGGTGTTTTTCGTCGTAAAAAAATCTGAAAGGGATTTATTTAAGGCATTTAACTAAAAGCCTATTCAAAAAACCCATTGACTTCGGGACAATGGAGTGGTAAATGCAAACTTGCTTCCGGGTTTTGCTTATGAAAATACATCATCCCTGCAGCAGTCTAGACTTAGCTTGGCTATAATCTGTTACTGCCAAATGACTACATTACAAGATCTTACTTTTGCTTAAAATCTGACAAAATTGATATTTAATTTCACATTGTGAATCGACTTTGGGATCAAGGAGACCAGACCAATTTTAATCAAATATTTACACATTGCATAATGTTTTTGTAACACCCTTTAAATTTCATCATAATTTGTCTGACTCAAAATCAAATGAAATATTCTGAGTGACATTTATCAAATGTGTTTAATGCAAAATAGCTTTATATTATGCATAATAGCTAAATAGCAAATTAGCATTGTTCTGTAGTTCTGTTATTTTCTGAAATTAATATTTGTACTGTATTATTTATTAATGCATTGTTCCTAAAGAAGTCATATATTGAGGAACAATGTAGGAGAACTCTTAAGCCCTTTTTTGTGGAGCATTTGTCAGTTGAAGTTTATTTTTACAAGCTCCCTGAGGTCATTACTGTCTGATTTTGGCACATGGATAGTTTTGGGAACTTGCCACTATCTAATACGAGCTTTACAAAGAGGCTGCTGTTGTAGGGTGGTCAAAAATTATATTAGACTTGACAGCCAGTCTGTGACCAACCTTATTAAATGAGACATAATCTTTAACGGGCAACAAAAAAAGAAGGTGGGAAAAAGTTGTGAAAAGCACACAAATGGTTTAAGTAAAAAAAGTCAATTAAAACTGCAGTGTGTGTGGTCCATGGCCAAAGAAGAATACACAGTTACTGTAATCCTCATATCCATAAGCTTGTTTGTGTCCCTGTATTATCAGATTTATTACATCTGTTTCCCTTAAATCCTAGCTGTTGGACTTTTCAGATTCTACAAAATGTTGATATATTATAGATTTGCAACATGTAACTAAATGTTAAGTTGAGATATGTGCCGTGATGGGGGCAGACTTCCGGCTATATGAAGGTTAGACTCATGTATTTCTCTCTGTGTTTGATTAGTAGAGCGTGAAATTGTCAAAGTAGGTGAGTGTGGTTGAATGAAAGGACTGGAGTGAACAGATCAGGGTTTTGTGTGCTAGAAACGACATGTGATATGAACTAGTATGTGTAGATGCTTTTCATACTATATATACACAGAGTAACTGGCAGTTTAATTCCAGACATATTGATTATTTTATTTTGTGTGATAAAGTATGAAGAATTCATTCTGTTTTATGATGATATCATCTCATTGCCATCAATACACATTCTGTACGAATGTGTGTGTGTTTTATCCAAATTTCTGCCTTATCATCAATTATAGAGTGGCACAAACACGTTCTTACATGACATATGATGATGAAAATGTATGGCATTTTTATGGTAGGCAACTTGTTTTGTCTTGATTCATCTGGTAGCACTACAGTTTGAGTGTAGGACACGAGAGCATTGTTAAGTAAAAACGGAAAATGTGTTTTGATTGTTTATTTACTCAACAATGGTGTTACTTGATAGCAAACTCAAATTGCAGGTTCTTGGAAACCTTTAAAATCTTTGTGTAAAAATCAGTTTGTAAAAAAAAACATTGATGTGATTGTCTGTATTACATAGTGATGCTCCAAAATGAAAATTCTGGATGCATCAGTCTTAAGATGAAAAAACTACTAACTAATATAATCACACTTGTTTGAAAGTAATACAGCAAAATTGCAATAAAAATATTCTTTATTTAGTTCTATGCAACAATCAAATTCAACAGCTACTTAACTCTTTCCCCGCCAGGTTTTTTTTTTAAGATGCCAGTCAGCGCCAGCATTTTTAATGATTTTCACAAAAGTTTAATGCCTTCTAGAAAATGTTCTTCTTTAAATATATAAACATTCAATTGAAAGAACAGACCATCTGCTTTCAAAAAAAACTTTCATCCTACCATTAGTTCTCTTTTTATTATCTCTCAAATATGGGTAGGTTTCCAAGTTTTGAGCAAAAGGCTGAGATAATTACATTTTTGTGAAGAAATTTTGATTTTTAGATCAGATTCAAAGCGATCCTTAAAACATAAACGGACATACAGCTGTGTGCCTTAGGGCGATATTTCTGTGTTTTTTGAGTTGTGGAAGAGCCACCTGGTGAACAATAGCCACATTACGGATTGCGTTTTCTCTTTACTGACGAGTTAACTGTGTAGCGCTGTGATGTCGGCACCAATAGCCCAGTGGTTAGTGCGCCGACATATAGCACCAATGTGCTCACGGCGTTCGATTCCCGTCTCTGAGGTCCTTTGCCGATCCCGCTCCCCTATCTCCACCCAACACTTTCCTGTCTACACTCCACTGTACTGTCTAAATAAAGGCCAAAAAGTCTAAAAAAAAGAAAAAGTGTAGCGCTGTGATAACCAGTTAGCACTGTTTTCGGTTTATATTTTATTATATTATACTTTTATAATGCCGCTTTTGGAGGAAAATTTGCCATTGCCGAAATTTTAGTGCAACACTTACACTAATATTATGTGTTTAGACATTGTGTAACATCGCAAGCTACTGGTATTCATTGTACAGCATTTTTTGTAGTTTTCGCCGTCCGAATGCATAGGGTTTATTTTGACAACATTATACAAAACGCACATATTACGTTTTCATCTTATGTTGTTGCTGTGTAAACATACCCATAGTATGAAATGGGCCTGAAAACCATATCATTCATTTTAAGACACTTTGGTTGCTATAAAAGCTGAAATGTCATATTTAATGTGTATACGGTTTGCTTTGCCAGCTTTTAAAGCAAGTAAACACATTCCAAAAACAAGTGAAAACTGGGGATTTTGTCCTTCAACAGTTCTATTAACAGCTGTACTCATTTGAAGTATGTCAGTCATTCACTCTTAAAGTAGCTCACGGCCATCATTTTGTCAATGCTGGTTGTTCATTCTGCCAGCCAAACAAATAGGATTGTTTTTCTTTATTGTCTCTTAGAAAATTGTCTCAGTTCTTTGGATAAGGTGGGGATTAATGAGGTTTATTTTGCCTCTATTTGTAGGCCCTGGCAGAGTCTGTCAACAGTCATAAGCGTGCAGCAGCAGATGGGGAAAACCGAGAGGAAAGTCTCCTGCAAGAGACGGCCAACAAAGAGGCGGCCATGGCCATTCGCATGGATGAGCTGCAGGCAGAGCTTAAACAGGCCCGTGTCATGCTGGCCAATACCACAGCTGAAAATGAGAGACTGGCTGGACTTTCCATCCAACTGAAGAAGGTACATTCACGCTTTACAATCCGAAAGCCAATGTTTATATGAAAGTTTGTCCAACCGCATATGCACTGCAATTTAATAGTTGGTATGCTCAAAGTCAAATAAAGTTTTATTGTTTTTGGTCTATGAACTGTAAAACTTTATGTGTCATCTGATGCTATTTAACAACATCAAAACACAGATGCAATGTTAGAAATGGAGCTGAACGCTGTGCCCTCGGCTTAATAACTAGCTGGTCAAAATAAAAGCGGAAATGTGACGCTACGTCTCCATGAGGCCTCATCATGTAACACAAAACCAGCTTGAGTTTCAGTGTTAGCAAATGGAAAGCGATCACGGTGAACTAGTCTCCATCTGTCTGTAATAGCATTTTAAAAGACACACAAAATTGTTTCATGAAATAAGGTCATAGGGCTTCAAAAATGACGTGGTGTTGAGTATTTTGTGGCAGAATTTGGAAGCAAAATTTGCACACTACAGTTGCTACAGTTATGCTATCATCATGTGTTATGTGGGCACAATTTTTTATGGGGTGACTCCCTGCTCTCTTTAATTTAGGATTGTGAGTGTTTGGAAGCGGAGAAGATCCGAGTTAAAGAGCAAATGAAGGAGTACAAGGCCCGAGAGGTGCAGCAGCTTCAAGACAACAGCGAGCTGGAAGAGGAGAACATCTCACTGCAGAAACAAGTCTCTCTGCTTAAGGAGAACCAGGTGGGTCTTTGTGCATAGGAAAATAAGAGGTTTATCACTTAATTTAAATTTTGTTTAAATAAATATGTCAGGTTAAAGGGTTAAACCTTTGTGTGCTGATAACAGGTGCTGTTACACAATAACCTTTGCTTGAAATGTCACGTGACACACACAGAGCAGTACAAGCACGTGTGTTGTGGGGCCTGGGTTTCAACTGATTTTTAACAAAGCCTTCCTTCAGAGAGACTTCAGAGAAAGGTTCATTCACTGGTACCCACATGAATATTCACAGTCACACAGAGGACAGAAAGCCTTGTTTATTGGATTAAAAACCGGTTCGCTCAGGATGAATCTTACAGTCAGTACACATAAACAAAGATGTTCTTAACTCTTTACCCGAGTGATTTTATCACATAGTTGTGTGTCATCGTGTCAAGTGTTTAAGCAGATCCTGAGTCACTTCTAACAAATTCTCTAATCCGTCATTAACATCTGGTATATCATGATATGGGCACCTGCCTAGATCTCTGTTTCCTCTAATAAAAGTCAAAATAATGATGGGTGCAGTTCTTTCTGTGAAAATGGGGAAGTTATCTTGAATTACTGATGCTGTTGATGTCAGCGGCTTTATATAATGAGTTTCTGTTATGGTTACTGTTACATTACTGTGGGCCTTTTGTTATACAAAAGCGGTGTATGAAATATAATCAGTACAAGGATCCAGCTTAACCAGTCCCCATCGTGATTGAAATTTTGAATTATCAGGGACTTTTTGAATTTCTGGCCCTGGATTGGTAATGGAAATATTGGAGGTCACAGTAAATATTTGACACTTTAGATTATAATTTTATTCTGCTTTTTTCCCTGCATTTTCTGGTTTTATTCTCATAGTGAGACTTAGAAACAATTATATATGATCACTATATCATTGAAAAAACAACAAATGTAATAGGGGCCAAATGCAGCTTTCACATAGGATGCGGTGTGTTCAGCGCAGCCAAGCAATTTGTGCTCTGATGGCCAGACAAAGTATAGGCGGAGTTTTCAATAAATAACTACAGTATTTATATTTGAGTTAATAGCAGATGAGTAATACAGAGACAGATGTTGCCCGTCTCTATTTCACGTAACTTTAAGCTGCCTACCTACAACAAGCTACTTGACTTAAAACACAACTGACATGCCAACTTGAATTACTACGTGTTTCCATGACACGGCTTTCCTTCCGATGTCTCTATAGGATCGTAAACTTGTATTATAAAGGTCCAGGAATTCCGAAACACACAATAAATAAGCTTTTTTTCTAAATTTGCTATTCTCCTTCTTCTACTTCTGAGTGACAGATCTTCTTTGGGCAAACACTCCAAAGGTCCAACCAGATTCATTTGCACGCGTGATGACAATGATATGATTCGACGCAGATGAGTGATTTAAATTCGATCAGGCATTCCATTTTCCTCGCTGTCCTGTAGAGCGCGGCTCATGGTTGCTTAGCTATGAAAGATGGCACGGGAGCGCGCTTCGGAAGTAAGAAGTGCCTTGACCCGAGTTTAAAACATGTTTTTAGACTTGACGTGAATGGACACGGGAGGTTATAATGTATATAAAAATACTGGAAATGTGAGTTTTAGAAATCATATCACCGGTATTGGATTAAAAATATTGTGATATACAGTACAGGCCAAAAGTTTGGACACACTCACTTGTTCTTTAATTATAAATTTTTCCATATAACGTAATAATAATAAACTCATCCAAACTATGGCATAACACAAATGCAACTTTGGAAATTATGTTGGTGACTAAAAGCTATATTTTATTATTTGAAGTGCAGTCACCCTTTGCCTAGAAATTACTGAACCATATGCATGTCATTTTTCCAAGAGGCTTCTTAAATTTTCAATTTAGGATGAATTTTTAAGATTATAGAAGGTGTTCATATTAAATCTGGGCTCTTATTGGCTGCTTTTTCTTCAATAATCAAAAGTCATCTATTTCAAAAATAATATTTTAAAATAAAATGTCAGTTTTCTAGTAACAAAAATGTATCTGTTTGGCATGGGTATATTTTTGTCTACAAAAGTAATTTTAAGCATTTAACCATACACCTTCAGCTTAAATTATTTTTAAGATCATATGGCGCTTTTCCATTGCATAGTACCCCACGGTTTAGTTTAGTTTGGGTCGGGTCAGCTCACCTCACTTTGGCGTGGTTAGCTTTTCCATCGAGTTTAGTATCACTTCGGAGTGGGAGGGATTATAGGCGTGTCGTTATATTTACGCTGCCAACTGCTGTGACCTCATACACGTGAGAGCGTTGTTGTACATTCCCATACATTCATTTATTTCTCAGTCTGCCACAAAATTAAAATTGGCCACCACAAATAGATGTTTGCACATCGCGTTTATAACTACCTCTGTCTCGCATGACAGTTTCTGTTCAAACACCCGACCCGTGGCGTCAGTCGACGGCGCTCTGCTGAGCCTCATTCAAGTTGCATTTAAGCATATATAATGCTGACGTGCACGTCGCGAATGTGCCGCCACAAACTGCAAGTCTGGGAAAAAACTGTTATGGTGTCCCGGATTCTCAACCTGCGGATGTTTTTCATCGCTAAAAGGGTGTTTGGAAACTTATAGCAGAACACAGATAACAACAGGTTTGCTTGAGACAGCGCAAGCTAGCAGTAAGCTAAAGCTAATATTTACATTATAGCGATGACGTGACGATTCTCTCAGACCAATCAGTGATCTACAGTGTTTTCGCGTCACGTTTGGTATCAGCTCGGGTCGCTTGGAACCCCAACCGAGGCGGTACGAAAAAAAGTATCGGGTACTACATACTGCACCCAATGGAAAAGCTCCCAAAAGTAAGCTGACCCGACCCAAACTAAACTAAACCGTGGGGTACTATGCAATGGAAAAGCGCCAATAGTTAACATTTTAGTCAAGTGTGTCCAAACTTTTGGCCTGTACTGTATATTAATATTGAGTTATTGTCCAGCCCTACTCAATCCTGACATCTGGAGCTTAGAGGACCATTAATATCATTGTATTTAAAACTGGGCAACCACATTATAATCAAAAGCCATTTACTTTTGTGTCCCCAGGTGGAGTTTGAATCACTAAAGCTGGAGTTAACTCATAAAGAAGAAGAGTTGGAGCTGATGAGGATGCAGCTAGAAGAGGCTGGACGTCTGCGGGATATCGCCGAGCGCCAACTGGAAGAGGCCCTGGAGGCCCTGAAAGAGGAGAGAGAGCAGAAGAACAGCCTGAGACGAGAGCTAGCTGCCCTAAACCTCAACCCCTTTGACTCCATCAGCCACCTTGAGATACAGCTGGATGAAAGCCATGATGGAGAGAAGGAAAAGGAAGGAGGAGAGGAGGAGGAGATGGACAGTGGATACAACAATTCCAAAGGCATGGAAAGAAACAGATGTTCCACACCCAGAAACAGTGATGTGTTTTTTAGACCTCAAGGTCCTGGGCTTGTGACCGACCTGCTGAGTGAGCTGCACCTGTCAGACAGCCAGAAACTCAAGCAGCAAGTACTGCAGGTGGGAGAACCTGTTTACATCCTACATACTGTCACATACTTCATACTCACTCCATGAGCTGTCTATTCATTTTCATTTGTTTGGAAATATCTTGGCTATTGTTTCTCAGAAATATACTGAGTTATGCCCGCATTACTTTCTTTATTTAGAAAATTTACTTTCAAATCAATTGTAAATTTTTCATCAGACATGTGAAACATTTAGCCTAACAGATCATGTGCATATTCACAGATATCTCAACAATGCTTATATGCCTCATTTAATTATTCAATCTGAATAACGTTGGTGCCATTTTCAGGTGGAAAAAGAGAAAGCCACGTTGACCATCACTGTGCAGGACCTCCAGCAGCAGTTAGTCCAATCTAAAGATGCGTTTAATGAGCAACAGGTCAAAATGGATCAGCTGACCCAACGTTTGGAGACCCTTCAGAGTCTCAAACTCTCAACAAGTCCGGTTCCTAAGACTCTTGAGAACCAAGAAGCTGAAAATGGCATCAGCTACTACGAGGTGGATGCAAAAAACACAGAAGTATTACAGTGCGGCATGCAAGCGGCAAGTGAGGAGCTTGTGCGTCTGCGTGAGGAGCTGAAGGAGGCCGGTCATCGCTCCAAAGCCCTGGAAGAACGTTACAAGCTGGAGAAGGAATGCTGGAAGGGCGAGGCGCAGGGTCTTGCAGACAAAATTCGACAGTGTATCACCACTAGCCGCCAGGACCAAGAACGAATAGGACAGCTGGAACGGGAAATTGGCGCCACTAGGAAGGTCGCCACTGACTCTGAAGGCCATCTCAGTGTTGCGCAGGAGGAGCTTGTGGCATTTTCTGAAGAGCTTGCCAACCTTTATCATCACGTGTGCGTTTGTAACAACCTAACACCCAGTCGAGTGACGCTGGATTACTATCGTGATGAAGCGCAACAAGGGAGAACGAACAACCACTCAAAACCACAGCAAAACCACTATCACGGATCCTTACGGAAGCACAGGCGGTCAGGGGAGATGTTCGTGAAGGGATCTCACACTGGGGACGTGGACATAGGTAGTGGAGATACGTCCACCAGCTATGGGAGTTGTCCAGGTTCACCTACATTAGACTTCAGGGACCCAACCAATGTGCGCAATCTGGTGGCTATCATACGTTGCCAGATTAAACACTTAAAGGTGTGTTTGTAACTCTTAATGAAAAATAATTGATTTATAAATTAGGTGTTAGTGTTCATACCTTTTAAAATTGTATTTTATACCATATAAACTGTATGCTGGTTACTATAACCATACTTGTGCCAGTAAATGTGGGTGACATCCTACACCAAATTTTACAAAATAGTTTGCAGCCCTAAAAATGTCATTTCTTTTAGGGATATTTCAGTTGTTTAGCTTTTAAGCAGCTTGTGTGAATAGTGAAGCATGTAATACAAACAGAATTGAGGTCACTTACAATCCCACACATATTTGGCCAGGCTGCTTTATGATTCCTACCTAATTTTTTCCTCACTAAACAGTGTTTTAATGATGAAAACATGAATATCCAAATCTGTGTTTTATTTTTTTATACTTTCTAGGTGGCTGTAGATCTGTGCAGGCAGCGTAACCCATTGCTTTCCCCGACAGCAGACGGCAGCGCAGACACAGATCGCGATATAGAGACACTGCTTGAGGAAGTTTTAAAACTGAAGTCGCTCCTGAGCACAAAGAGAGAGCAGATAGCCACGCTCAGAACTGTCCTAAAAGCCAACAAACAGGTATATAACATGAACGATTATATAGATGGGTTCACACGATCATGGGGAAATATTGGGAAAAGAAATTCAGCTTTTCAGTCATGACAAAGTCATGGTCATCAGTAATGCAATGTAAAATGTGATCCTGGACCACAAAACCAGTCATAAGTAGCATGGGTATATTTGTAGAAATAGCCAAAAATACTAGGGATGCACCGAATCCAGATTTTTTTGGGTTCGGACGGATACCAAACCCACTGTTTAAGATTCGGGTGAATCCGAAACCGAATACCGAATCCTACTCGCATCCTTATTCCATTACAGGGCTCGTAAAATTTCAAAATCCCTGGTAGCCCTTCGGGCAGGCACTCTTCAGTTTTTGGTAGCCCGAAATTTTGCCAATACAAAGCCAATAGGGCCTCTAACCACAATGTTTAATCTGCTATTCTTGTTGTTGTTTTGATGCTGTTGGTCTTTTAACAAAAAAAAAACTGGATTTCCATGTAAACCAACTGTTCCTGCTCATCCCCACACCAGATATACTCACCATTTAAAAGTGGTTCAGTGGGTCACAAAACTCACAGTTTGGATCATCCAGTTAGAGATTAAGAGCGATTCTGCAGAGAGTCACTCTCTTCACTGCCTGTACAATCTATATCACTTTAAAGCTTGCTGCGAGAGATTTAATTTTCTTACGTGAGGATAGTAATGACTGACAGGACGAAGTTGGAGGATTTGCCCAACAAATCCATGACAAATCAGTATGGATTACTTCCTGTACTGCGGCTTCGCCCGATCGCGAAAGTGAAAGTAAAACTCGAGCGCCGAACCCGAACCCCGTCAAAAAGCCCAGTATTCGGCCGAATCCTGGATTTGGTGCATCGAAAAACATACACTGAATGGGTCAAAATTATAGATTTTTTTTATGCCAAAAATCATGAGGATATTAAGTAAAGATCATGTTACAGGAAGATATTTTGTAAATTTCCTACCATAAATATAAAAGTATTTATCATTAATAATATTTGTTGCTAAGGACTTGGACAAAACATACATCCAAGGAAAGCTTATTTATTCAGCTTTCAAATGATATATAAATCGTAATTTCAGTAAATGTACCCTTATGACTGATTTTGTGGTCCAGAGTCACAAGTTACTTAAAATGTAATTCTTATTGGATAAGCTATGTTAACCTTGCTTTACCCCTGGTAAAATTCCAAGTAATGCACTGCCTTTTGTGGGCAATGAGTTTAATATACATTTTATTATGTACTATGTTTTAAAACGTTTAATAATCCAGATTAATCCACGTAAATGATTCCAAACTCTTAGAAATGGTACTGTCTACATAAAATATTGCTATTAAAAGTGTATTACATAATATTCAGCTGTCTGTAACTATATATTTAAGCAATATCGCTCGAGTAGGAGTGTGATATAGCTCTATATCTTCATGGCTGTGATAAGGCCAGGAGGCTATCACAGTTGTGATGATGTAGAGCTATGTCACAACGACTCCGAAAGCGCTGTTGCTTTTATATTATTTTAAACTAGAAAACAACAACAGAGTTATTTAAAAAGACTCTTTGTTGGGGAACTGCTTTCTTCTGCCACGGATTTGAAGGCCAGAATGACAGGTAACACTTTCGGCTGTTTTAAATGTCTTAACAACTCAAAAGACGGAATAGCCGTTTCTTAATATTACAGTTTCTTGATCACAAACTGTAGTTTTAAGATTAGTTCATTTGAGAATATATATGTATAATATTCAAATCTGCAGTCGATTAGTGAAGATAGCGCCTTCTTGAACATTTGCTTAGAAAGATTTGGACAAGACCCAAACGCACCAAAGGATGTCAGTGTTTACTCACCCCGCTGACCACAGCCTGATCTGGGCTACATCTCTGACAGAGATTCCCTTGCTCTGATGTAGGCCTATCTGCATTTGATGGTGAAAATGAGATTAAACCAGCAGTATTTGGTGTAATGAAACTATTCCTTGTTTTTTATTCATATTTTTTTACTCCTAGGACTTTATCCGGGAAGGCCAGTTCCCCTCTTACATGTTACAGCTGCAATCTATAGATTTGGTGTTTATAAAGAAAAGCTTATGATTGTGATTTTGTAATAATTATTTGTTTTGGTTTGAAAACGTTTAAGTCCGAATGTGTGGCAAATATCAAGTGACTGCTAGATGTTTTAAGTGGAGAGTCCACAGAAACATTAATAAAAATAATGTGATATATAGTTTGTCAAACTGCCAAGACCTGTTTGGGGCAAATAACAAGCAGTTGAGGATAAGCAGTTTCATTGCTTTTAAGAGGATTTTAAACTGTCAGAAGCTCTTGTTTTAGTGGTTTCATTGAAGCCGAAAACAGCTGCTTTCTCTTGAACCGCTGTGTGTTGCGGTGACTCAACTGGTCATTGAGAATTTCTTCTTTATAGTTTAGACAAAACAGAACACCAGACCAGACGTATTATTACTGAGCCCTTCAGACAGTTTTCTGGCAACGGATCTTTCTCTCTGTATTTCAAAAACAATGAAAAGCACAACATTAGCTTTTTTGTGACGCTGTCTGTGAAATCATGATTTTACTCAGCCAATATTTTCACAGATTGTTTTTTACAATATGAAGGATGATTTTATGTAGAAATGTAGTTTTTCACAGTTTGAGATTGATGGGTCTTTTATTTTTTAAGACTACAGAGTTAGCCCTGACGAACTTGAAAACCAAGTATGAGACAGAGAAGGGCATGGTGGCAGAGACTATGCAGAAGCTGAGGAATGAACTGAAGGCCTTGAAGGAAGACGCTGCCACCTTCTCATCTCACCGGGTCATGTTTGCAAGCAGGTATGATGGGATTACACACATGCTTAGGTTTTGACATGATCTTGATCTACTCACAGTACCTGCAGTTCCAGTTGATGAGTGATTAAAGCTTACATTTTTAAAGAAACATGCTTGTCTTGAGCAGTCTGTGAATTCAGCTGGATTCATGTAAGGATTGAGAGGTTTATAGTTGTGCAGAGTGTTCTGTACTGAAAGATTTCAGTGTTTGTTTACATATGTAGAAAGGTTGAGAGGTCATTAAGATACATTGCCAAAGAGATTAGACACTCATGACCCTAATGGCGTCCCGTTTTAAGACTAAACTAATCGAGCCCTGGTCTGCCACAAGGTCTTCTGACATGCAGATCAACATGGACACTCTTTGGTCCCATGTACAGGTGAGGTCTGAGGTCAAGCAAGTTTTGAGTACTGGAGAATATCTTTCCATTTTAGTGAACACAGACAATTTAAATGTTATGAGAAAATACAATTTCTAAACATAACTTAGTTTATATATAAACTTTTGTAACCTAGAGAAGAATGCAGATATTAAAGTGCTATCTGATTACCAAAATTTTTTATTTTAAATACAATAAATGTGTTTATTACTGGGTGCCCCTCTTAAACAATATGATGATTAGTATGTTTAGAAACAATAATGTGATACTGACGTTACATTATCTGGGTCACCATGCATGAGTTGATTTTCTTATACTCATAAATGTCGATACCAAGACTCTCTTGTGTATGTGGCGCCCTCATGTGGACATGTGTGCCTTCATGTATTTCACAGATGTGACCAGTACGTAACTCAATTAGATGAGATGCAAAGACAGCTCGCCGCTGCTGAGGATGAGAAAAAGACTCTCAACTCTCTCCTTCGAATGGCAATCCAGCAGAAGCTGGCGCTGACCCGTCGCCTCGAGGAGGTAGAATCACCCGCCTCCCCTCTCAGCAACGGCAGCAGTCCCCGTCGCTCTCGAACCAAATATCTGACCAGATCAGACAGAAGCCCAATGAGAAACAGCCCACGCTCCAGCCCGGTATTAATGACTGCTGTTCCACAGAACCTGAGCGGCCACATGAGGCCGCTGTCGCGCAGCCATCACTATAATCCAGTAAGAACATCCTCTTCCTCATCTTCTCTTTCTTCTTCAAACGAACCAGCGTACTCTGCGTCCACGCAGAGTTTAACATCCGTCGGCATTGTGTGCAACACTACCTTTGTTCGTAGTTACGGGTCAAGTTCGTCTCGCTCGCTGGATGACTCTTGTGGCGGGTTGGGACCTTTTGCAATTCAGTCACGACAACCCAAGGTTTATGAGTCAAAGACCGGTAGCCATAAAGCATCAGCACCGTTACGCAGTAACACATTTATTAAAGCACGTCGTGCTTCTTTACCAGCGACCAAACCTGATTCTTTCCGTTCACGTACAGGTCAAAGCACACATTTAGTTAGAAGTGATAAATCACAGGTGGAGAGAAAAAGTAAAGTTACAATAGCAGAAAATTATCAGAAACCTTCAAAAAAATCGAATGGTTTTCTACAAAAGCAGCTTAGTGTCTCCAAATCACACTCTGGGAGTTCAAAGGTGAAATCTACCACACAACCCAGCTGTCTCCCTCAGGGAACCTCAAGTGTTGCGTCATCTAGTGGTCAGTTCACAACATACAGTCCAATAGTTCAAGAAAGAAATTCATTATTGCCCTGTAAGACAAAGAGTTCCTCCAGGTTAGACAACCGTTCAAGCTCACGTGATTATGTAAGAGAAAGTGTCTCCAAACAAAGTTGTGAGGTTAAGAGGCAGCAAGATCAACTCCGAAAACAGCAATCAGGTGTTGGCACAGCAAACAGGTCAGTGCACAAATACACACACTAGAGTCAGGGATTTTTTTTTTTTCATTTTAGGTTTAATTTAAAAAAAAAAAATTTCGCTTGTGACATAAGGAATGACATTTCCGGGTCCAAGCCTTCTCCGACTACAATTTAAATAGCTGTTTATTGTCACTGTTTATTCATTTCATGCATTTAAGCTACATTTTTATAAACTCAAGGTGTAAACTTCATTATCCAGACTCGCTGCATCCTGGACATAGGTCATGAAAATTCAGCTTTTTAGTCAGTGAAAGTCAGGAAATTTGACATTTGACTCCGAGTAAAGTGGGAACCCTGTACTAAGATCTTAACAGAGAGACTCAGAGCTTCACAATAAGATGCAGTTCATGAACTAAACCAGATCTAACCATTTCATAGCGTTTCGTATCTCTCATTTCTAAACACAAAGAGTTAAAGAGTAACTCCAGTTTCACACCGCAAGCGGGTTTTTTTTCAGAGCCCATGTTGACAAGTTAAAGCATGCACACCGCATGCTCGCGTGGCAGTAGTGTTGCTGAAGCAGCAGTGCTGCGATCATTTCGCCGTCGGCTCTATTTTTGCTGCGCTGCTCACGCTCAATTAAAGTAACAGTGCATTGCTTATGGTTTAAACGGTCGTGGATTGACGTGAAAAAGTGTCATTTTACCATAAAATCATGAGTGTGACGCCAAGTGTTTCAAACAGTTATGACTTTGAGCAATTTAAAAGAAATTCACTCATTCACTCTCTGCCCAGCACTAAATGAATCCTCATCTATCTTAATAATCTTCAGAGAAACGGATACATCTATAAATCTAAATCTTATGCTTATACTGTTGACGGAAAACACGATCGATTGCATCATGCTGTCAATCACTGAATGAAATGTTTCATTTTATCGTAAACTTAAGAGAAACCAATTTAATAATGTGCCATGGGCTTTTTATGTCTACAATTGTGTCTATATCTGACATTACGCGGACCAGAACAGCACGAAAACAATGTGGATTCAACAAATTACATTTATAAAAATTACACTGACCATCAAACGGATAATTGAAAAAGTTTTGCTCATAAATGCGTGTAAAATATTGTGAACTTGAGATTTTTATACTGTTATTAAACTGCACAGTATCCGCTGCAAACGCAGCCGGTGTGAAAGCACAATGGCCACGCACAGCAAACGCTCCTCACGCTTCTCACCCTATGCATACGTGCTGCTCATGCTTGTGGTTTGAAACCGGTGTAACAATGCATCCTTCTCATGTATCATCAATTCACTGCTCTTTTCATGTTTTTTAAGTCATGTTACCAATTGATGATCAGCTACCGAAACCAACCCTAAGTTTAACCTTTAATACCAAAATGTTCAAATCTGGGGTGCGTTTCCCAAAAGCATCGTTAGCCAACGAACATCGTAAGTTCCATCGTTACTAACATCGTTCAGCGATTTGGTGTTTCCCGAAACCATTGTTCAACCGAACATTCGCAAACTGCATCGCTAACTTGTATCTCTTGACCTGTCGTTAGAAGCATCGTTCCTTGTTATTATCATATGTAGACTTTGTAGTCATTGATCATGCTTTTGAACAAAATAAGCAAAAAACATGTAGTACAGTCAATATCCATCATTCCAAATATATTACAATTTTATTTTACGTCTTCAAATTTGTAAACAGAATGAAAGCGCTGCATTTGAAAACTGCGCATGTTCTACGAGCTTTAAGACCCTGGGGAATGAATCCCTGGGAGGAGTGACGTAAGAGGGAACGTGCACGTGAATTAAATATCTTGAAAATAAACAATGGATAACTAAATCACGATAACAAAATCAGTCTTCCGATGCAATATATGTTATTTACAGCAATAATCTGACATTAAATCGATTTGCACAGATTAATTAGTACTTCACCTCCCACGTGACATCATCAACTATGTTGTTAAACCAACATCGTTCAAACGACGAATGTGCGACAAAGTTACTATGCTTTCGGGAAACAGTCGTGACAAGGTAGTTTGTTTCTCCAACGATGCATCGTACTATGGTCGTTCAGCAACGAGTTACGTCATTGTTTGGGAAACGCACCCCTGATCGGTTGTTAGCAATGTTATTCCCTAACCAACTAGGAGGTTTCTGTACATACAACCAGGATGGGGGCAAATCACCTTTCAATGTTTAGTGTTCTGCTCCCCTAAAAGTTCTGATTACATATTGTTGATTGCCACAAAGAATAATCTTGTAGAAAAATGTACAAAAATGTTGATTAAATTACAATTGACATCTATGAGGCAGTACAGCTGCAATATATTAGACTTCCATTGTGTGTGCATAATAAATCATTTTGTTTGTGGTAATCAACACACGCCACAGATGCTGTTTTATCCCTTCAACATACCTTCAATGTTTCAACAATACTACTTTAAAATGAACACTTGACTGATCATCTTACTCTATCTTTACAGAGATGAAAACCTCATTATCTCCTCCCTCTGTGCTTCAGTATATATGTGGACCGTGTTCATGCCCAGCTCAAGACCACTCATACCCTGCAGACCTAACCCCTCCCCATCATAGACCACACCTCATTGGGTCTCTCCATGTCCCTCTCCCATTGTCCCGCTTGCACATTTTTCATTTAGATTGTTATTTAGTTTTTGGATCAAGTGATGTTCTGCTTTATGGCATTACAGCTTAACATTATGTTATTATATAATGGTATATTATTGGAACATTTTAATGGATGCACATTGTAGCACATCAAAACACTCTTGAAGATCAGTATTGTTTTAAGTCTTATTATCTCTAACTGACATGTTCTTAAGTTCATTTGTTTTAGTTTTCTCCAGCTATCATGAAGGACATTCCTCAGGTATACCATTGAACGTTACATGTTGTTGCTTATATACATGTATGTGTCATTTTACAGCATCATCTTTAACCCTTATTAACTTCATCATACATACTTCATCAAAAGCTACATTTTTAGCTCGTGCGCTGCTTGATGATGGTGATATTAGTTGCCCTGACCTTTAATGATAGCTGCGTTGACACAGTGAATCATACGTAACCAATATAACTCTTAACTATGCAGAAATACAAAGATTAAGCTGCTAATCAACTCGTGCAAAAACTGCCAGTTTTGCTACCTAAAACACACAGGGTTATTGACCAGCACTGTTAGACTAACATTATTTTATTATGTAGGAAAGATGTCAATTAATCTCTCAGTTATCTCACAAGGTAAAATATTGCGGGAAATTATGACAGGTATAAAATAGTGCCTTATTTTTGGGTGAAGATTGTTTTAATGGACTTTGTTTTGTGGATATGTAGATATTGTTACTTTTCTTTCCAAATACCTTGTTTTGTTGAAATCAAAACAAGCAGTATAAGTATTACACTGTTCTTGTCAGAACGCTGTGTATATTTCTGTATTTAAGATATTGTGTGTTGATTTGCCTGTCAACACATTCTAAATGTATCTAATTTTTTTGTCAAAATATTTCTGTGTTTTAATAATGCTTCCTGTTTTCATTTTAAGTGATTTTTCTTATATATATTTGGTTGTCAACCTAAAACTTTATTGTAACAGGAAAAATCTTGTGTTTAAAATATGTTTTGTAAAAATAAAGCTGTTCCAATGTTTGTGATGTGGATAGCAGTCACTTCATAACATGTGAAGCCATCCTGCAGAGTTATACGTGATAGTTTTAGGTTTTTATAATAAGTTTTTATAATAACTGAATGAAATATTTATTTTATAATTTACTAAATGCAGCACTATTTAAGTTAAGACCATTTAAATACTTTTTAAAGAAAAACTCATTCAAATATGGGTGACAATCTGAAAACATTCATGTAAATGAAAATGTCTCACTTAGGCTTTAAAAGCAATTATTTAAATGTTTTCAAATAAAGATTTTCACATTTGTAATAAATGTGAATTTGGTTTTGAAAAGTGAAGAATTTGGTAGATTAAAATAATAATAAAGCCTTATGCTTTCTATTTACGCTTCACTGAAACATATTTCCAAATGCTTTGTAGTTTGTACTTATGCCCATTTTTACCTGGAGGGGTGATTTGTTTTGGCAGTACTGCAGTAAACAGATCCATGCAGCTCAATGTGACTTCTCTTGTTACACAACTGAGCAACTGAGGGCTTCTTGTAACTGTGCTGTCCTTTAGGGAAATTCATTTCCTATCTAATCTAATGGATTAATTAAAGTGAAATGAGAAAGTCTGCCTTACCTTTTTTATATAAATTGGACGTTTGCTGAATATCTGTGTAATGTTTGATACATACTTTGAAATGTATAATTAATGTTGAATCCGGAGGGGTGTTAAGGTTTAAGAGAGGAAATCAGGATGTTGCAGTCATTTTTTGGGGGGGAAATGTATTCACAATAAGCTATAATATTTGTAGTTATGCATTTAGCAGTACTTCTATCCAAAACAATATGCAATTCATTTTCTTTAGTTTGTTCCCTGTAAATTGAACTTTGGTGTTGATTTGAGCTATAGAAACATAAAGATATCTGCAAGTGTTGAAAAATGTTGGGTTTTAATATTTCTGTAAACTTAACAATCATTAATACAGAAACAGTCATTCAGAACAAAGTAAAAATGTCTGGTCAAAGCTGTAAAACAGTGGCTTGTGCTCGATATATAAAACTACTGGCTCAAGAAAACCCATCCTAAGTCTCTCTTCCTATTAATATATTGTCTCTCTTGGTTATCATAAATTATATTAAAGATAAATGCAATATACAAGAACTTTAGTAAGAGATCAGATTCAGAGCCATAATCAAAATTTACATGGTGTTTAAGTGTTGAGTGAATGCGTCAGTTTGTAAGTTGGGTAAGATCGCCATCTAGTGGATAATAGCGGAAATATAAATTTGAGCTCCTCCTCAGGAAAGCGTTTTCTCTTTATTGAGATGACTCAACAATATTTATTAATATATATTTATCTGGATATCACCATTAATTGTGCAATTGTAGAAAATTTACAAATATAATTAAAGACTGTGGTGTTTATTTTCATAAAGAGTACGCAGCAACATTGGCGCATTGATACTTATGTAATGGGGTTACCGGGGTATTTTATCACAACTTAGAACGCGTTTTAACCAATCAGAATGAAGAACCAGAACTGGACGTTTTATAAATACGTTTTTAAAGTGTTAAAATCTTGATGTTCATGCAAAACATTGCAATATTACATATTTATGCTATTTTGATCATTCCGATTTATCTTGGGCTTATCTATGCACTCTTACGAATAAATGACCCAATACAACATCAAATAAAATATATTTTATAACATATTTATTTCTATGTTGCCACACACACTTGTACTTAATGGTTTATGCATTTAGAGCAGGGATGGGCAACTCTGCAGGACACCGGCCCTCCAGCACCGAAGTTTGCCATCCCTTATTTAGAGTGAAGTTGGTTTGTGGTACATCACATCGCCCCCTAAGGTCTGAAAGTGAAGTGCGCCACAGATTGACAGGTGAAGTGGTACCTGTCTCAGGTGTCTGTTGTGTGCGTGCGCGCGCGTGCGTGTGTGGTAAATAGGATAGCTCATAGTGACTGCAGCTCAGAGGAGAGCTCGCTCATGGAGCCGTGACACACTTTGGGTGAGTTAACTACTAAACTCGTTTTTAGTGCATGTTATCTAACATATTGAATTTTTAATCACACACTAAGAGTTTGTTTTGAAATGGGTTTGATGTACACAATAATGTAATGATTCCCAGGGCAGCTTTAATGTTGTTTACTCTTCATACTTCAGGGTTAAATTTGTTATGATGCCTTTGTGATTCAAGTAATTCACAAAAGTATGAACACAAGATTTTCTTCACATGATAGTGCAGCAATATTGCAGCATTAATTCTTATTTTTACAAATGTAATTATTGCCTCTTTCAGTCAAGTTTTTTTTAGGTTAATGCATTTACTTGCATGCATTCTTTAGCAATCTGTTCTGTGATTTTACTTGAAATGACACGTAAATCATTTGTACAGTCCAGGCATTTGACCAGAAGATAAATTATAGAGTCCCACTTAGGTGAAACTCAATCTCTCCCCTCTTGTTACTCTCTTTGCTTTCATTGACGACCCCAACACACAGTTTCCCAGCATGCAGCAGGAGCTTTGGCTGAGGGCCCTTCTTCATATCTGTGTGTGCGATGAGATCAGCCACGGCACAAACACTGATAAAACCAACCGAACAAGAGCTGAAAAATGCCTTATCCAATAGTGCCTTCAGTGGCCACAACCACGTCTCCGACTCAACCAGACCAGAACAGTCTAGAACGAAACCATCCGAAGACACATGCAATAGTGTTTCTTTGCATCATCATGGCCATAATCGAGGTTTGTTGCCCTGATATTTTTAACAGACTTCATCAGTAAGAGTGTCTTGTAGAATCTTGCAGAAATAACTTTTTGTCTAAGAAAATGCAGATAACGCAGATGTTGTCGATGGCCCCTGGAACCTCCACAACCCAGTGAAAGCTTCAAGGAGCCACCAAGAACTTCACAAAGAGCTGCTGCTGGCACACAAAAAGTAAGACTTTACGAAAATCGTTCAAATCTGATTTAAAAACTTTCACTACTTGGATAAACAGGTTTGTCTGATTCTTCAGTCTTTTATAAATCGCTGAGCTAGATTAAGTGAGGTTGGTGAAAAATTGATGATGGCTCGTTCTTTCTCTCTAGTCTTTTGTGTCAGGCAGCCATGTGTGGACACACAGGTGCAATCGTACACCCTTTGGTATTATCAGCAGCCTACTTTAAGGCAATGATGTGTCAGGCTCTGTAACAGACAGGCGCTCTTCTGGTCTGCTGTTTGCAACTACTTGACAATACTGTGATGTGTTTTCAATTAATTAGTCGAATATGATGCTTGCAATGCTTATTAAATGGGTCTTCAATGGGGGTCCAGGGCCATTTGGGGGTCCGTGGTGGTATTACTGGGGGTCCTCCAAATATTGTTTAAATTAATTATTATTTTGAATGAAATTAGGCATCCAACAAAAATACATTAAAAGTCTAATAATAGAAATGATATAAAACTTGATTAAAATGGGGGAACCTTCATTTTAATATAGTCAGTCAATTGTTATGTAGTATGTTAAGTAAGTATTTGTGTATACAAAAAGTCATAATTTTAATATCTTTGTAAATTAAAAAAGCATGTAAATCCATAATTTGATTTGATATATGTATTGGGGGTCCCCGCTCCTCTTTATTCATTAAGGGGTCCTTGGCCCAAAAAAGGTTGAAGATGCTTAAAGGGACAGTTCATCAAATATTTTCACCATTCAGACAGTACTGTGTTTGAAAATTTTATTTTTCCCTTTTGGATTTGTTTGTGAAATCCGCTGTTTGTGTGCTTGGGTTTTTGGGCGAGACAGTGGGTTGGTGGTGTGCTGTAAACCGGAGCTTCAGATGGTTCTGGAAAGGAGAAAGAGAGAGCAGAGCCAAAAGGAGGAGGGAGAGCAAAACAGGAGCCCGCTGGAGCAAGTCCTCCTCAAACGCCAGCAGAAACATCAGGAGATGATGGTGAGCAGTCTCTCCAAATGCTAACACTAGTGCATCTAAAGTTTATAGCGTCTTTCTTCAGTAAATATGTTATTACATTGCTGCTGCATTGTGAGTTACTGTATCCCATTTCTTGCTTTCTTACACTTACATTTTTAAATGATAACCATATTTACTCTTATTACAGTCATACTAAATGAGATGCACTTTAAAAATGGTTATCAGTAAGTCATATCAACATATGTTTTTTCACTAATTTAAGTTTAAGCAATTTTAACTTGTTTTTTATGCTGTAGCATCAAAAATTAAAGGCACAAATTTAATATTTTTGCATTGAAAAATCCAATAATTACTAGTGCACTACATTATCCCAAATGTTTTCAACAGTGTTTGAATCCAGAGAAATTCTGAATTGTAATCAGTGTAACTTAATCAGGGTAACGTCCCTTCTTCGTTGCCGGTCAATGGAGTCATGTTTCCGCTCTTACTAATGTAGAAATCATAGGAGAGTTTGATTTCACACAGCCAGGCACTATGCAGACCGACCTGCATATGTGAATCAATCCAGTGAGACTCACAAATCATGTTCATGGAGGATGTAACAAAATAAAGTTTAGACAGTTAGTTAAGTCGAGATAGTTGCTTGATAGAAACAATAATAGAATGGCTTTCTAGATGCTACAAGGACCCATACAGATCACAGATCAACATATGTTCACTTTCAGTCTTTTAATATGGTCATTTCACTGATTTAAAGTACCAGCTCTTTGTAACAAGACACTGTAAAACAGATACACAGCATTCTCAAGGTTAAAGTCATCAGAGCTGTTAACACAATTACCGTAGTAGAATCCAAACGAGATACTTGAATGTGCTTGCCATTGTTGTTTTAAACTTTAGAGATATTAATGAATGATGCTTGCACATTGGTCTGTTATTGTGGAGACATTTCCTCATCCCTAAACATGACTTGGCCCAAAGCAAAACGTGATTGGTTGCTTTATGTGTCAGTCATATGACCTCTTGGGTGGTCCTTGGCCATTAAAAATGATGAAGGCCTGCCTACGTGAGATGATAGTCAACTGGAGTTAGAAATATATTCTGTGCTGCTACTCATGAAGGAAACACATGGACTTAAAGGGTTAGTTCACCCCAAAATTACAATCTTATCACAAATCACTTACCCCTGTGTTGTTCTACACCAAGTTCTCCGATTGTCTTCAGAACATTTTTTTTTTAGATATTTCTGATGATAACCACTTATGCACTTATAACCAATAATGCACTTGCAGCATTCTAGAAAGTTGAAATGTTTTTAACTCGATGCGGTGCGGACACGGCTGGAAAAAACGAGTGCGTCGCACTGCATGCGCATCTCAAGCACGTCGCTTCCATTATGAAATAACGAACTTGAGCGCGCAAAAGATGCGAAATGTGAATTGCCCTTATACAGGCTGTTTGCTTTACTGTACAAGTATTGCTTACAATGTTTGCATAATGGTTTAAAAATAAAAGGAAAAAAAACATTGGCAACTACGCATCACCAAGCTACACTTTTGTTACTGTTTGCGGCCCCTAGTGGTGAAAAACTACATATTGTGCTTTTAAATTAGTAAGTTGCAATGACTTGCACTGTCAATTTAAACTTAAAAATTTAAAGCAGCATCGATTTACAGTGTTTTCTTTAATAGATGGAGAGGCATTCTGTGGTATTGTTTTAATTGCAGTATTTCCATATGTTAGATATGTAACTCTATTTTTATGTAAAATCTTGTTACTGTGATAATATGTTTCTTTAGCCCTGATATATGTATTATCTCTTGATATCTCAGAAGGAGAAGGAGGAGGAGCAGAAGTTACATGAGGAGGTTCAGCTCTTGGAGTTTGTACGAGTAAGACAGAACCTGAAGAAAGTTCATTCTGCTCTACACAGGAACATTCACTCCTGAATGTCTTCAGCACAAGCTGAATTATTCATTTGGCCATGCAGATTTATTTTGAAATAATGTACACAGTGTTTGCATTAAATCTGACTGTTTGATTCATTTTTAATCTGTTACATTTCACAGTTCTGATCTTTTTTCAAATACCATAGTTACTACAATTAGTAATAGACCATACTACTATAAAATCATATGTATCACAGAGTCTATAGTATACTTGAACAATGTAAAATTGTTTTTATTGTTGAAACCTATTACAAAACTACTGTGACAGAATTATGATACAGTGGTGGCATGGCAACACTACAGTAAAGACTAAACTGTAAAGAGTAAAAGTTGGATCAACTAAAAAAAAAAATACTTAAATTGGTAACACCTAAAATGTAAGTTTTTTTTTTACATAATTTTTTCACTTTTAAGGGAAAAATTTAAAGAGCACCTATGGTTAGATTCACATTTTTACATTTCCTTTGGTGTGTAAGTGTGTATTAGTACATGTTACCGATGTGCAAAAGGTACAAACCCCAAAGTAAATGAAGACGCAAGTTATTTTCTCCAACGTAAGTTATTTTCTCCAACGTAAATCTCTTTTCTTGGACTACAACAAACACACGGATTGTATGCAACAGTCTATCTCCTGGGATTGGTGATGTAGACAAGACCGACATTATCATAATTCCTCCCACTTCGGACTCACAGCCTGTAAGTTAACTCCTGTCAGCATTGCATTGTGAGCGAATCTTTCAAACATGGTAAGGAGCGTCACATTTCCGGCTGACGTCAGAGGTATTCCGGCCAATCACAACGTAACAGATTAGCTGGCCAATCAAGGACACAAATCTATGCGTTCTATGAAGAGAGTGAAATCTGCAGCTACAAAAATATACAGTATGTGGAAAATAATGTGTTTTTTAAAACCATAAACCACACGAAAACACATTGTATTATACCAAATACACAAAATAACATTTTAAAATATAAAATAGCTGCCCTTTAAGTTGAAAATGTTTAAATATTTTAGGTGTTACTAATTGAGATATTTTTTTAAGTTGATCAAACATTTACTTTTAACCGTGTATTAGCAAGTTTCAGTTTCATATAAAAATTTGGTAGTATTCTCATATTATATTATATTATATTATATTATATTATATTATATTATATTATATTATTGTTTATTCTTTAATACATTAATCTATCTATTTATTTATTGTGTAACAATAACTGGAATAAAAACATGGTAGATTTTGTATGGGGTGGTATTCACCAACTAATTTGTAATCATTGTCAATATTCTTGTACATTTTATTTCTAAGGTTTGATTGAATTTTAATAAAAATCAATTCAAAACGAAAAAAGTCTAATATTTAGCCCAATGTAAAATGTAAAACCATGTGTAAAACCTATTTAATTTTTCAGTTAAACACTTCTAATTATTTATTAATTTATTTTTAAATAAAACCTTTTCAGCGTACGAACAGACGCGCACTTTTTATATGGATACCATAGACTGTAAAAATACACTGATACTTGAATGAATGCGTAACTGTAGCATGTATTGTACATGACCCTCTTAAACACACCCATTGGGTCTTTGTTCCGTACTTTCATTGGACAAGCAGTTGAGTGACGTCATGAGGGCGGAGTAAACGCAAGCAGCTGTCTAGATGGTGATGGTCATAGTCATATGATGCGCTGTTGTTGTGTTTCGCTTTAACGGTACTCTTATATTCACTGTCATACATAAAGCACAACATTTTTAGGACAAACCAACACAGGAAGGAATTCATCTTCATCTGACAAAAGGTAAGCAGTTGTGTTTTGCAAGCAGGAATATGTCAAATGGATAATTTGTTTATTTCGTAAAGTTTTTGTTGGACGTGTTTTCTGTCTTAACTCACGTTAAATCATCAACGGTTGCAGATTTATAAACGTATTTATTCAGATTCTTTGTCCTAAAGAAGATGCTTTAAACAGTCCTTTCTGTCCTCAAGGCTTTTAGTGCAGTCATGCAGCTAATGTTAATGATCTGATCAGCCATCAGCACTTTCCTTTATATCTAACTGTAGTCAGACCAGTTGTACAAGCCAAGTTCCTCTTTAACACCATTTTGTCCCAAAACTTCGTATCAGCATTTTCCACAGGAATTCCTGCATGCATTTTTTTGTATTATGGTCAAGGTTTAGGATTTCTGCAAGTAGGAAGTAATTCTCTCTCTCTCTCTCTCTCTCTCTCTCTCTCTCTCTCTCTCTCTCTCTCTCTCTCTCTCTCTCTCTCTCTCTCTCTCTTCTCTCTCTCTCTCTCTCTCTCTCTCTCACACACACACACACACACAACACACACACACACACACACACACATTCTGGTTTCCATGTTTTGTGGGGACATTCCATAGACGTAATGCATTTTATACCATACAAACTGTATATTCTATTCCCCTTACCTGCCCCATTCCCTAACCCCAACCATCACAAAAACCTTTCTTGTACCTTAGATTTTCAATAAACATCATCTTGTTTGATTTATAAGCTTGTTTCCTCATGGGAACATCAAAATGTCCCCACAAGGTCACAAAAACACTGGTATTCCTATCTTTGTGGGGACAATTGGTCCCCATAACGTGATAATTACCAGGTACACACACACACACACACAGTTTTTTGTGCCATAAACTAGCTATTATTGAAATGTTCTGTTTGTGAATTTAATACTTTGTTAAATGTCACAATGCAATATATCTAATATGTTTTGCTAATATAAAATCTACCCAAATATGTTAAATGGATAAGCCTTAATACCAGAGGTGTGAAACAGTTAACTACTTTGAATTTAATAAAAACGTTTTTCTTTGACTTCATAATTTTTACTCCACTACATTTCATAAAAATTTCATTTAATACATAAAATTCTAGTACTTAAGGAACAGTATGTAGGATTGTGGCCAAAACTGGTACTGCAATCACGCAACTAGTGGCCAATACACAAAATGACAACATAAACATCAGTTGAGGGCTGGAACTCCACTTTTTAAATGTCAATATCCTGGCCAGACCACTGTTGTCAGTGATATAAGTATTTGAAATGAAAATGATTTCTTAATGTCTAGTGACATATCAGGACCATTTTATGATTAATTGATGTAAATTTCTTACATACTATTCCTTTAATTACTTTTACTCATGTTCATGTAACTTACGAGTATTAATAAGACAGTACTACAATTTTAATATCGTAAAGTATTATAGGTAAAAAAACAACAAGCATTTACGAAAAGTTGTGGAGTGAGAAGTACACTACTTTGCATTAAAGTGTAATGAATTAAACATTTCCAAATAAACTGATAATGTACAGATACTTGAGTATTATGTAAGGGATAATGTAGAGGCAGCCGGTAGTTATCGGGAAATAAGCCCCGACAGTGTGATCAGGACCCGACGCGAAGCGGAGGGTCTTGTATCACACTGAAGGGGCTTATTTCCCGATAACTACCGGCTGACTCTACATTATCCCGCTTATTACACGGCTACTTGTCACATAAGAAAAAAAACTGGACATGAATATGAATTTGAAACATTTTATTGGCATATTTGTTTTAAATTAACATTTTTATCCTTCCGCGAAACTTTGCACAGATGCATAAAATGATCGTAATACCTTATTAAGATCCTCTGCTTCATACTTGTCTGTCTCCATTTTTTTCTCTTTTAGCCAGTCTTTGAGAAGTTTTAATGCCCATTCTGTATTTTTTTGTGTGTTGGCTTCGTAGCTGTCATGCTCTATTTTGTCAAGTTCAGTCTCAGTAAGCTCTCTGTGTCTTGTCGTGGTTGTCCAGTGTTTGTCACAAGATGGCGCCAAACAGACAGTAATCTTTATTGATCTTTATTGGCGCGGAGCGATCTTACTCGTAAAAGGAGTACCGGCTATGCGTTATTATTTTGGAGCGGTTATTATTCGAAAAGAACGAACCTGCAAATGTCTCAACTGACCAATCAGAATCAAGCATTCCAGAGAGCCGTGTAATAAGTAAAAATAATCTACAGCTCGGATAAACATTTTATTTGTTTTGTTTAAAGGTACAATGACTGCCGAAGTGCTGGAACAATATCGACAGAAAATTCAGTCTGAGTTGGATAAAGTTGTGGACTTCTGGCTAAAACATTCCCATGACAAACAATATGGGTGAGCTTAACATATTTTTAATTTGTTTATGTTAAATAGATGTTCAAATATTTGTATAAACTTGACTGATTAACCCATGTAGCTTTGCAAAAAGCAATGAAAATGTTGAATCTTTAAAGGGATAGTTCACCCAAAAATCATAATTTAGTCACTTTCATTATATTTTAAGGAATGTTTGTAACCAAGCCGATCAGAAGCCCCATTGACTTCCATAGTAGCAATAAAGAATATTATGGAAGTCGATGGGGCTTCTGATCCATTTGTTTACAAACATTGCTTAAAATATCTTCCTTTGTATTCACCAGAATAAAGAAATTAATACAGGTTTGTAACAACATGAGAGTGAGTAAATGATGACAGATTTTTCATTTTTGCGTGAACTATCCCTTTAAGGACAACCCACACTTGTCTGAAGCGATAAGACTTTTGAGTAATAAATGACTGAATACATCATGTTGATAACTTTACTTTTGAGTTATTGTAAATAATAAATATTTGTTTCATGTTATTTCATTGACTTTAGTGGATTTTTTACATGCCTTGGTAAAGATGGAAAGGTCTATGATGATCTGAAATATGTCTGGTTACAAGGAAGACAGGTGAGATGCTTACACAAAGTTTATTAAATCAAATGAGATCACTCATTTTAAGGATGTTAAGTTTCTGATGGTAAAATAAACCAGTGATGTATCCTGCAGGTATGGATGTACAGCAGGTTATATCGTACAATGGAGAGATATCGCAGACCTGAGATCCTCGAAGCTGCCAAATTAGGTCTGTCTACCTTAAAGGGACACAAGGCAGCATTTTTATGTTAATAAATCATCTTCGTAAGTCGGTATATGGTTAAATGACTCATTACATGACGAATGAAGACTCTCTCGCCCGCCCCTACCGTCTGTAGGAAGAATACCCCACTTGCAAGTTCGCTGTATCCGACCCGGTGTCCTTCAGTCTCGTATAGTCTTAGATATAGAACGCATTTACTCCCAGACACTAGGGGGAGCTAGTAGAGAAATAATACTCAGACTTCCCTTGTGTGCCTTTTAAGAGAGGTTTTTCATATTACATATTTTCTTTAAATTTTGCAGTGATCCTGTTATTTCAGCCGGTATTTAATTTCAGGTGGGGCGTTTTTGCAAAAGTTTGCTCGAGATGAGACATCCAGTTGTCCGGATAAATGTGCGTTCTGTCTGACCAGAGACGGCAGAGCAGTGAAAGTTCAAAGGACGATTTTCAGCGAGTGTTTTTATGTCATGGCAATGGATGAACTGTCCAGAATAACACACGACAAAGAGATGCAGGTAAATATCTTTTATATTAAAGTTCTTTTTAAATATCTTCTCGATTTTTATTTTTATGTAACATGTATACATTTCATTATAATGATACATTTTTTCATGGCTCAGTAAGTATTTGGTCATGCTGCTGTTCTCTATAGGCAGATGCAGAGAGAATGATGGATCAGTTGATAAACTGGGTCCGTTTCGATTCGTCTGGTCTTGGTCGTCCTAAGCTTCCTGGTGATCGGCCTGTCAACAGTATGGCGGTTCCCATGATGCTCTTGTGCCTGGTGGATCAGCTGACAGAAGGCAGAACCGAGGTTGAAAAGTTAACAGAACTGAGCGCCTGGTGTGTGGAGCAGATACTGCAGCATATACAGGTCAGCACACGCTATCAGTTCATTATGTGGTAAGCAAACATCCTGTCTAAACTTGCACTAAACCAACAAAAAGGTGACGATAACAATAAACTTGTTTCTACCACCACAGAGAGATGGAAAAGCCATTTTAGAAAACGTCACATTGGATGGAAAGGAACTGCCTGGCTGTCAAGGGCGGCTACAGAATCCTGGTAAATCACTATTTCAGTAGGCATCAAAAGTTTTAAAGGTGCATTGTGTAAGTTTCAGAAGGATCTCTCGACAGAAATGCAATATAATCTACATAACTATATTATCAGTGGTGTATAAAGACCTTACATAATGAACTCTTGTTTTTATTACCTTAGAATGAGCCGTTTTTATCGGCATACATTACAGGTCTCCTTACATTGAAGTTGCTGTCATGTTTCTACAGTAGCCCAGTACTGCTCAATAGAGTACGTTTTGTCCCTACATTGTCTCAGACGATGACATGATTGTCCTGTGGCAGCTACCGTAGCTTCTTATTGCGTTTCGAAAGGGAGGAGTGAGCTGTGGACTGAGCCGTTGGTTGCAATTCACAATCTTACCACTAGATGCCGCTAAAAACTACATAGTGGACCTTTAATGCTTGTGCTAAGGTCATAGTTTTTTTGACAATCTCATTTTAGGTCATGCTTTGGAGGCCGGATGGTTCTTGTTGCGGTACGCACATGCAAAAGGAGATGCGCAGCTTCAGACGATCGCGGTGGAGAAATTCATGGATGTCCCATTCAACACTGGGTGGGACACACAGCATGGTGGTCTTTTCTACTTCCTGGATGTTGATGGTCATTGTCCTACTCAGGTGAGACTAAACATACAATTGAGCCGGGTTAACAAAAGTATACATATGTTTCAGTTGAATCTTATGTATTCATAGTATTAAACTCGTGCTTTTTAATAATGAGCATATTTTTTGTATGTACAGTTAGAATGGAACATGAAGCTGTGGTGGCCTCACTGTGAAGCTTTGATCGCTTATCTGATGGCCTACAGTTATAGGAAAGAGCCGAGGCTATTGGACCAATTTAAGCAGATTTATGACTACACATTCAGTCATGTAAGATATACATGTATATATGTTTATTATGTATACAGCTACATTTGTAGGATTCAAGTATGGTATTTGTAAATGATGAATCACAACTGTGATGTTTCCTTTAAGTTTTCTGATGAAGAACATGGCGAGTGGTTTGGATATCTGAGTCGTCAGGGAGACGTGGTTTTGGATTTTAAAGGAGGACCATTTAAAGGTGAGTGGTGGCATCAGCATCACACCTCACATGTTAATCATTCTGTTTGATAAATGATATCTGAATTGCAATGTATAGGGTTCTTCCACGTTCCCCGGTGTCTCTACATGTGCGAGAAGCTTCTGGATGGACTTCTTGAGGGTCAGGTTTCGTCTTCCTGAACAGCTGGTTGTTTTTAACACATACACTCCATGCAAGAAGAAGCATCACTGATGCCCTTACATTTAATTGGTCAGAATGATAAGACGGCAATCATTTTAAACATTTCAAATATATGTATTAATGTAATCAGACCAATTGCTGCTAGAGCATGTCAGTTCAGATTTCAGCAATGTAAAACCCAATTAAATTTATATTACACCATGGCCTGGTTTCACATCCAAGGCTTAACTAAAGCCAGGACTGTGCCTTAGTTAAAGGAAAACACCACAGTTTTTTAATATTTTAATATGTTCTTACCTCAACTTAGATTAATGAATACACACCTTTCTTTTTTTAATGCGTGTACTTCATCTTTGTACAGTGCGTCATGAATGTGTTAGCATTTAGCCTAGCCCCATTCATATCTTAGGATCCAAACAGGGATGAATTTACAAGCCACCAAACACTCCCACGTTTTCCCTATTTAAAGACTGTTACATGAGTAGTTACACGAGTAAGTATGGTGGCACAAAAATAATGTGGTGATTTTTTAATATTGCAGTAATATTGACAGAAGTTTGAGCGAGAAGAGGAGTAGTCAGGAGTAGGGCTGTCACTTTTTATTCGATATTCGAATATGCATTCGAACATGACGTGAAATATCCGTATTCGAACTTTAAATAAACCATCCGGTTTTTAAAATGACATGTTTAGCGCATTTTTCACAGTAACACCTCGTAATATGAAGGAGGCTGAGAGTGAGACCGACGACGGCAACTGTGCGCAAGAGAGGGAATCAAATAGGACCAAAATGAACCTAATGTGCATGTCAAGATAGAATTATAGTTTGTATATAAAATGACATATTATTATATTGTTAAATATTATAGCAGAATAAAATGCTTGTGTTAATACGTTCGCATTGTGAAATTAGCATGTATGAAGATCATTTCATCATTTTTACAACGCAATGTAAACTATATATTAAACAACAACACGGATTTGTCTTGTAAACGGATTTGAAATGATCATGTGCTGACTGTCGCGCGTCACATAGACGACAGAGTCAAGTGAGAGCTGCTTTACTCAGCGGTAAGTTTAATTTCATCTCAAGTATCAAAGGGTTTGTGTGCTCTCTCTATCATTAAAAACGGGCAAGGAAACAGCACGCGCAGGGTTAATGTACTTGTCAATGACGGCTCACAAACCCGCGGGATAGGCTATGTATGGGTGCTTGTTGTCAATGAGATTTCTTCTCACAAACACGCTCAAGCGCGTAATATGTGTGCTTGTCAATGACGGGCATTAAATCCGCGGAATTCCGCGGAGTTTTCTGCCGAAATCTGCGGGCGCGAATTCCGTTTGGGCTTGGCCTTACTCATGGTGCTGTTTAAGTTGTCACGTTATTGTTTGTTACTGTTCTGAATGAGTTTGTTATTCATAAGTTAGATATTCGAATATATTCGGATACATTGCATGATATTCGAAATCCATTCGAATTAGATTTTTCTCAAAAGTGACAGCCCTAGTCAGGAGTGATGATGTTACTATGCGCTGAGGTCGAGGTGTTGCAAACTAAGTGCTGTACCGCCATACAATATATCTCTCATTTTCATTTTATTTTGTGCCACCATACTCACTCGTGTAACTTCTCATGTAAGAGTCTTTAAATAGGGAAAACATGGAAGTGTTTGGTGGCTTCTTAATTCATACCTCTTTGGAACCTAAGGAATGAATGAGGCTAGGCTAAATGCTAACACATTCACACTGCACTGTACACAGATTAAGTACACGCATTTAAAAAAGTTATTTATTTATTAATTTGTCTAAGTTGAGGTAAGAACATAGTAAAATATTGAAAAACTGTGGTGTTTTCCTTGAAATTAAGATGTTTAAGCATCTTTTATAAACACGCCTTAGATAAAGACATTACTGGTGTGTATCTTGAGACAAATCAATGGCACTGGCATATTTTAAGATCTGTCAGTGCAAGTTAGTTTCAATCGAGACAGCGACTAGCCTTAAGCTTTGTCTGTGAAACCAGGAGCATGTCTATCAAGCTTTTATTTTGGGTTCTTATAAAACGGTTGGACAGAATCACAATCCAAAAGTCCCTTTAGGGAAGTTGGCCATATTGACTGAGCATGGCTTTGTCCCCCATAGCGGTGCTTAATCCTGTTTTACACAACGGGGCTGTTGAATGCTTTATTCTGATTGGTTTAGAAATGTTTCATGGATATGCTTTTTTTTTATAACGCTCAAATGTCTTAAAATAACCACTAGAGAATTGTCTGTTTTAAATAATTGACTCCAATACTATGAATTATTTAAAAATAATGCACATCCAGAATATGCTGTGCATTATTTTTGATGGTCCGTCATCAAGTATCCAACATCTTTGGTATCACTCCACCGCACCTTTAGTAACGCAAACATGTGAAATTTTGTTGTTGTTCACAGTCAGTCAGGGACTTGTTTGATTTTTGTGATTTTATTTTATGAAAGTTATATGATACTAGAGGCTAAAGACAGCCTTTAGTATCTTATTGCTTGCATATGAAGAGCTCAGATTTAAAACATCTGCCATGTTTTCTTGCAATGAGCTTTTATTTTAATCAATAGTCAATTGATTCTGCCAACAAACCAGTATTTTTGAATAGCCCAAGGTGAGGATTAAACAGATTTGAAGTCTTTGTGAATGTATAATTTGTGCCAAGAGCATTCAGGTAACCCCATCATTTTATTTAAGGGAGGTGGGGTTTAGCAGCATCTGAGCTCTTCATATATTTATCTAAATCATTACTGATATGTGTGTATACTTTTAAGTGCCATTATTTTTATGACATTAATATAGAATGTGACAGGACAAGGGACCATATATATTTTTTTAAATTTGAATTAGTAGCAATGGCCAGTAGTAACCTACATGATGGACACACTGGCCCTTCAAGGACATTTTAAATGCACTAACAAATTGTTCAAAAAAGTTAAAATGGGAAAGTTTATAAAGTTAGTTTATTTTAAATCTCTCCACACTGATGTTTACCATGCTGCTATTTTATGTTTGCCTCTATTCATTATTTTTACATAAATTATAACTCTGAAAAGTGTCAAATCAAAATGTTTACTGCAGTAAAATGCTTTTTATCGATATAAAATCATTAAAGCTTACATGACTGATGCTGTGTCATTAATTTATACTTTGGTTTATGGAAAGCTAGTCCAGTGGACAATATACACATGAGGGGATCAAGTATCAATGAAGCACTAGTTATTTCAACAATAGTTTGTGAACTAGAAAAAAGTAAAAGGAAGAACACAAAAGACAGACAGCTCCTAAAACAATTCTAAACTTTTATTTTTCTAACAAGAGTGAAAAGAAAGGCAACATTGAAATGAAAATGTTTATACACAAACTCACGACAGTGCGTGTCTGCAATAGCATTACCAATAATAATAATAATAATAATATAACAATAATAACATAATTATTAGAATCCCAGCGACAAAAGATGGAGTTAAAGTGAGGTTTTGTACAGTTCTGTGAAGAGGATACAGCAGATAGTTTAACATAAAACAACAGAAGCAAAGAAAGAAAATGACAAAGATAAAGCAAAACTCAGGGAGGAAAGAGACTATGCAAGTAACCTGTCTTAGGAAAGTAGCACCAGAACATAAATGCCTTTATCTTCACCGTCACACTTTTTCCAAAATATTGTACTAGTTTATTTCACAACGTCGAGCCTCCCTGAACAAAATGCAAGACTCAGTACAAAAGGAATACAGGTAATATCATGGCATCTCTTGCCAAACATCCTCCTCTGCCCGACCATCATATCTGTTTGTCTATACCTGGACAAATCGTATTATGCAGCACGTGGCTGTGTTAACAGTCACAGTTTGAAACACTTACATCATAAGGACAGCAGGGACAAATCCCCTCATATCCCTCTGAAGATCAGAGATCTGCACTTCACACTGTTAAGGAATGGGGTGTGAAGTGTCAAAAACGTTGGCGGGGTTGAGGATAGGGGGTACAGTGGTTAGTATACGAAAATGGGGAGTCAATTTGATGGGTTGAAAATAAAGTTAATGTGAGCTTATTAAATCTGGAGAAGGAGCCCGAGCCTTGCATTTGTCCATCTCTGGTTCTCCATTCAACAACCATCTGCCCCTCCACAGCTTCAGGAGGACATCACAACATCTGAAAGAGAACAGAAGAACATTACAGAAAACTATAACACTGACAAAGCTTTACTTTAAACCATGTGTGGTAGACATGGGCAAAGCAACACACAAAAGCATATATGCTATGTAATGGCTACTGGAATCAGCTGGATTACTGCAGTCTCTTTCGCTAAAGCTGGCATGCACACGCTACATAAACTAATAAATATATTCATGAGCTAAGCTGACAAGGTTTGTTAGACAGGATTGATTACCTCTGCATCGATCTCTAGCGATGTGTGTTTGACCGGTCTGGTTTTCTTGCTTTCAGAAGCCTCTGTGGATTTAGGTTCACCATCAACCTTCTGGCTTTTCCTCTTCCTCTTTGAGTCTTTCGACTTGTTGCCACGACCTGAGCTTCTCTGCTCCTGCAGTTCAATCTGCAAAACATGATGCAGAGTCAAGTAACTTATAAACACAGCTAAAAATTTAGGGCAAGAATCATTTCATGTATAAAAAAAATGAAAAAATAACTTTTAACTGCGTTTTGAGCTGAAGCTTTTTAGTAAGAATTCAATTCAATCTGGCAACTCGAGACTCTCTCTCTCTTACCTGTATAAGTGTATGAAGAGCATCACGGGGTGGATATGATGCTGCCTGTAGGATCCGGTAAATTGTGTGCATCTGATCAAGCGTGACCTCCAGCAGGTCTCCTTCTAGCTGAAGTTCCTCCAGCTGTGTTCTTGTGGATGATGTCAGCTCGAGCACCGGCCCTTTAAGACAAGGCACCAGCGACACCAAAGACTCCACCCCTGATGAGGGAGAGAGAGGCGAAAGATAGTAAACAAGGTTGAAAGGACCAGTAAACACATCTGAAACGTATATCATGAAACAGTTACTGGTATATAAATAAACTAACCTGTAACCTCACTAATGCTTGACTTCCTTGAAGTTCCATTCTCACAGCCAGACTACACAGGAAGAGACAAAGATGATGATTTAAATGAACTCTTACCATCTTTTAAATTCTCCAGTATCATTTAAAAAAAGGGAAATCAATGAAATGTACTCTGTATTTAGGTGTTGATTCTATAGAGTATTTTACAACAACCCAAAAGTCGAGGCAATAATATGCAGTTAGTTACTTATATACAGCCCCAGGAGTGTTTTTGCAATTCCAATTTTTATATTCTAGGAAAACATGTTTTTTAAGCTACTAGTAAGGGCCCTATGATTTTCATGATGCAGAAAACCGACAGAACTCTGGGTAGTGTGGGATGAAATTTTGATTAACTTGCTTATTTACAACAAAGTCCCTTTAGGAAAGTCACACCCCTAGGTGGCCATGTTTGCAACGTCTCCATGCAGTTATTTCAGTCATGCGAGACTAAAGTCCTGTCTACTTGAATGGCAAAAAACAGATCTCTAAAACAATGTGCAAACTTCACAATTAAATAACATATTTCTGACCAACAATTAAATCTGACATCACATGAACCATAATGTCCGTTTCTTGAGCTTAAATTAAACTTAACACATTTTCAAAGGTCATTTTAGCTAATGCGCATGTGCACAGGTTGGCAAGCACTCAATCAATATAAAGTACAATCTCGCCCATTGAGTCTTCAGATTCGTGTTAACACAAACAGCCAGCAGACACAGAGTTAATGCGCTATTTGCAAGGGAAGGTAACTGATATCAGTGATGACCCGCTGGCTTGGGGGCGGAACAATGAGGCAAGATATTGGCCGTTTCGTTGCATTTGCAAGTCTTATTTCATAACATTAACAATTATAAAGTTGACTTGTATTCTTTGTCAATCATACATTGTTGTAATATGCTTATGACTTGCAAATGTCTGAAAAAAATAAACCAGGCTTAATGACATATACAGCCGCGACCTCCGGAGGCTGCAGCCTTCCGATTGAGAAACGGCCGTTCTCTCTTGGTCACAAAGTTGCGAAAAAGTATCAATCTGCGCTACCAGTACACAATCAGAATGCGTTTGCAGCGTGGCTGGAAACATTATAACCCCAAAACGGTTTCTCACTTGTTGTTTCATGAGTGGAAGTGATACAATAAACACACAGATATGCGCCGATCACCTGGGTGCTCAACTCCAGCATCCACCAAAATGGCAAAGCACATACGCACAGTTGCTTCACATTTACTTCACATCGCGTCTAAAACCCTGCAAAAAATTTGACCGCTCCGCTTTCCTCCTCTTCAAAGCGCGTGGGCACTTCAGAGCGTCTTTCTTTGCTACGAAACCGAAGCATTGCTTGACGCTGTGAAGACAACCCACCGGCAGAGAAAGAATTTGGCGCCTATGAGCACACACGATTGTTCAAATCTGTATATCTGAACCTCGTTTACATTTTTATTAGGGCTGGGACGAGATTAATCACGATTAATCGCGTACAAAATAAAAGTGATTTTTTGCATAATACGGTATATGAGTGTGTGCTGTGTGTAATTATTATGTACATATAAATACACATACATTCATGTTTATATATATATTTATTTATTTATATTCTATATAAAAAAAATCTGACATGAATATATGTATGTGTGTGTGGTTAAATATACACAATAATTACACACAGTACACACACATATATTATGCAAAAAATAACTTATTTTGTATGCTATTAATCGAGATTAATCTTTTCCCAGCCCTAATTTTTATATTTCAAAATATATGTATGCTTTATGTATAAGACCTATATGCATCAGTGTTCATGTGCACATGCGTGCATGCATAGTATATCACTATCTGAAATATTGCCAGACTGTGTTACAGGGACGCACAACTCGTTCCCTTCCCATGGGGAAGTACAGAAGATATAAGCATTTAAAGCGAACAGTTTAGCACGTGTGCTTAAAAAGTCTAGAATTTTATGATATTCTCCTACACTACACAGAAAATAATATGGCTTTTTTTCCAGAAAACTTATTGCATAAAATAATTTCAAGCTCTTTCAATCACCTGTATCTATGCATGTATATTTTTTTAAACTTTTGGGGCCTTGAATTTTTCCCCCTGATTCACAAACTTTCAAGGATTTCAAGAACCCGTGAGAACCCTGTTCATCCTAATCCGACCCTCATCAGATTTGGCCATAACTGAATCCCATCTAGCCAGAACTAAAGCAGCCATTGAGCGTTGCATTGTCCCCTATTTATAGTAATAGGAGTACTCAAATCTTGTTAAATCCAATATCTTTGTCTACATGTACCAAATATTTTCCTCTTGTTGGAATACTCACAAGTATGTCATTTCAAATGTAAACATTTAATGAATTGTACCCAAACTGTATAAGTGATATTTTACCATAAGCACAAACATTAACTCAATAACCATAAGTACTAGGGATGCACCGATAAAAAAAATCTGTGCGAAACTGATATTCATTTACTTGACAGATATCGATAGTTTTGCCATTTACTCGTTTCAAATGATTTTGTTAAGTGCAGATCATAAAGAGTGCAACCAGTGTTTCCCACAGATCTGAAATTTACTTGTGGTGGTAGCTGGTGAAAAGGGCAATCATTATTATCCACCGACAAAAAATGGTCTACTATACATGTAACAAAGAACTAATAATGTGTGACACACCACAATACTTTGATTTATTAAACATTAATATTAATTTCACATTATAGTTCATTAATCTAACCACCCCAAACTTTTTTTGCCATAAACAAAGCTGACACTGTTTGTCAAAGCACCACGAAAACACTTGATGTTTTTGCACTGATATATGAAGCAATTTGATGACCCCTTTTATCAAACTCAATTATATACAATACTATGTATACTATAGCCTATATAGACAGTGCAGGTCTATAGATTATAAATGTGACTGATGTTATAATGTTAATAACTTCTATAAGATAGGCACTTTTACTGCTTCTGCTTTCTATTTCTCTTTTGCCAATTAAAAAAAGCTTAATCCACTAATTATTTCAGATTTAAAAGTCTACTTGCTGTCCCGATGACAGACTTTACATTACAGCTTTGCGTTTTTTATATCCTGAGTCAGCTAGAGCTTTGCTCATTCAGTATTAGCACTGTTTTTTGCTACAATCTCTGTGCAAACTGTTTAGATTTTAGTAAAGATATTGTCTATTAATAGCAAGATTGTTAAAAAATGGGATAAAGAAAATGAAGCGGCGCGTGGTCGTGACAAGAGCCAGTTGCTATCGCCATAGAAACCGGAGGCACGCTGAAACAGCACTCAAGCTTTAGCGCGGTAGCGCTCACGGCCGTTCTCCGATCGACTCGGGTTTTACACACAATATTAATCAGACTTGGGACCCGAAGTAATGAACTAGGACCGACCCGGACCCATCTGACCATTTAAAATATAAACCCGGAACCGTACGGGTCCCGCGTCCTCAGTGAAGACCTCTAATGGTAAAACTCTGCTCAAGTTCAGAAACATGAAAGGATACAATGTGACACTGAGGTTGCTTCGCGTCGCGCCCAATTCATTGAGAAACAGAGAGCACGTGAACGGACACTCAACCGGAGAGACACAACGTGCTTGCACGCAAAATGAAGCCAACTTAGATGCTATAAACACATATGCACATAAGCATATGCGACCATTTTGGTCGCAGTGTGTTCCCTGGCTGCTCCGTAATATGTGCTGCAGCAGTTGATCCAGTTTGCCGCGCTGGAGTTTATGACCCGTGCATCATCTTCACGGTCACCCGACCTCTCTCTCTCTCTCTCTCTCTCTCTCTCTCTCTCTCTCTCTCTCTCTCTCTCTCTCTCTCTCTCTCTCTCTCTCTCTCTCTCTCTCAAACACGGGTCATCCAGTCGAGTTCAGAAAATACGGAAATTCGTAAAGTGATTTTTTTTTTACCTGGGCGGGTCGCAATTTACCTGGGCGCAGCGCCCAAGTAGAGCCTATGTATGGGAAACACTGGTGCAACACTGTTGTCATTATGAACCAATTCATCGTCTGACTATTTAAAAACAATAGTGGGGAAAATGTTTTTTTTTTCTGCCAATACGTTTGATACATCGGTGCATCCGTAATAAGGGAACCACAGAATCAAAAAACATGTAAAGAAAAATGTAAAGAAAAAGAATCTGGAATTTTTTAATGGATTTCATAGGGCCCTGGTAACAGTAATGAAAGCATAATAAAACTGTCTTAAATCTGTAACAAATAAAACACATGTACTAGAGTTTTATGAATGACAGTCATCTCCCTCACCTGTATGCCATTAGTAGCCTTCTCTTCACTCTTTTTTGGCGAGCTCACGTCCTCTGTCAGATCAATAACACTGTCTTCTGTTTCCTCTGAGTCCGACAGCACTATTACAGCCTCTCCATTATATTTCTTTTTCTCCTCCTGATCTTCCTCTTTTATACTGTGCATTTCGTCCTTTACTTGCTGCAGTGTCTCTAGTGCCGCCTGCACCTCTGGAGTGTCAAGTGCGTGTTTGGCTCGGCCTTGCCAGTTGATGGCTCTCTCTGTAAGACACTGTAACGCCTCGCCCTCTGGCAGACGCACCGGTAACCTCTGCAGCGCCACCAGCAGTGCTAGAATAGTTTCCAGGCGTGGCCGCCGGGATCGTTGGCACCGCGGACAAAGGAAACGAGTGTTCCACTCCCACCAGCAAAGTGGTTTAGATGGGTCTGTGTCGGGGGAGGCCAGAAGTGACGGAAAGGGGACGCAACCTCCGTGAAACCAGTCTTTGCAAAGGTGGCACCGATGAAGCAGCGGGTGGGGTGGACCACCACACATGCACACTGATTGGCTAGAGGTAAGAGAATGGGAGGAGCCACCGTTTTGCAGCATAGGGCTGTCCGAGTTAAGGGGCGCGTCAGTCTCCATGGAGTCGCTTTTTCTCCTTTCTGTTTTTCTGTCGTTCTGGTCATCCTTGGATCCTTTTCCCAGGCCGGGTTTGGCTAAATTGACCTGCTGGAGGCGGAGGAGGGCTTCTTTCTCCAGACGCTCGCCCTCTTTGAATGCCATTACCTGGTATAGATGACAAAAACTCTTTGGTCAAAGCTGCACATTTCCAGATTTTATTTGCATGTGACAAGATCAATTGCACGTAAACTTACAATAGCTCCAGGGTCTCGGAGGTCCTGAGCAGTGAGACCTAACACGTTGACGTCCGTGTCTGCTTCTGTGTCTAGCGAGTTCTCCCTCTTCTTGCTTTTCTCAACACATGGACACAACACCTGCATGCAACAACAGAGCCCAAGACGGTCAAATAAAAAACTGGACACGGTAAACCATTATAGTGGAATCCAAGGAAAAGATAAAACTATAGCCCCTTTAAGACGACAACATGAAGCATCTTTCTCATCACCTCCAGTAAACTGTGTTGGCTGTTCTTCTTCAGGAAGGTTTTGCTGGCTTTCTCTCTCCAGGAATGAGCGCTTGCCACCTGTAGCTCCAGCTGCTTCAGCTCCTCCATCTTCACCGGCAGGTCCCGCCCGATGGCCACCAAACCCTCCAGATCATCCAGACACGGGTAGTGCTCACCGTTCTGCCCGCAGAGAGGACAAGTTATGCACATTGTGTCATATCTATGCTTTTGTGTTGTTAACTGCGCTAAAGTAAAACTTTATTATTTTTTAATATTTTTATTCTATAACTTCTACCTGGATTTCCTCCAGATCAGTGACCCAGGCACGAGCTCGACTCAGGCAGGCCTGCAGGGACAGGATGTTTGGCAGCTGGACTGGAATTAACTGGGCCTCGTTCACGATGGCCTCCAGTGTAGAAAGATGATGTTTCTGCCTGCTCACACAGAAAAGATTTATAGCAGGAGAGGAAGACAAACAAAACTGGATGCTTATGGTTTTTTAACGAACTCACCTGTCCTCCAGACATATCTGAGCTTTTTCCTCCCAACGCTCCGCTATGGTCAGTAGCTCCTGCAGTTCAGCCATGGCGGTCTCCACTGACAAGCTCTGTGGTACATTACAACCCGCCTCCATCAGGTTCCTCAGCACATCCAGAGTCACCTCACTCCCCTCCGGTCCTAACGTCCGCCTGACCTCTCCCAGCCAGCGACCCTGCTCCTGCAGCCCGCTCAGGAGCTCACACGCTGGAGCAATGACTGGCAGAGATGCTCCCTCCTCCAGGAGAGCCTGGATCTCAGGTGGTGCGGGAAGAGGAGACTGCTGCTTCCACTCGCCCTTGGTGCTGTTAACCAGAACTTGTGCACGTGAGTCAAACTCCTCGATTTTCTGCAAAACAGCCTGGTGGAGAACAGAGTACAGTTTTTATGGGAGGCTCACAGATGTCTTTAGCTTACTGTAGGTCAGGTTAGGACACAATATCTGGGAGTGAAATGCATTATTTTAATCTTACCTGCACTTCCCTCAGCTGTGTTATAACACATGGCAGGTTCTGCATGGTGTCCACCAGGTTCCTCAGTTCCTCCAGACTCATTCTTCTGCTCTGACTGCCGCTGAGGAGCTCCGCGCTGCTGCTCTCACACTTGTGTATATCCGTGAGAACGGCATTGAGACGCTGGAGGAGCTCATTACTGGGAAACTTCTTCTCAGCTGCCTCTGCTTTCAGAACCTCCAGATCTTTAATTCCTGAAGAAAGTGACATTACTTTAGGAAAATCATACATTTGACTTTCAGTTTACATTATTTTTTGTATGCATCAATGTGATACCTATTTTGCACAGAGGATGTTGACTACTTTTCTTAACTCTTAACGTGTGTCTAGTGAATAGTTGTCTTGTGCTTTGTTGCGAGACCAATGAGATTAATGGGCTGTTTACACTTGGTATTAAGATGTGTTTTCATCAATCGGATCACAAGTGGACGAGAGAGACACATTACGTTTACACCTGGTATTTAAATCCGTCTCTTTTGTCCACTTTCGACCGCTTCTGTCCTGAATACTGTGAGGGGGTGGTCTGTGAGATGATGGGCAAGTCTCTGTGCTGTCATTCAAACCCGAGCGGGAGTAATTATGAGTTTATATGGACGCAAACTAATATTATGTCGGTGTCCACTGCTTGTTTAGCAATTATACATGCTGCACAGTGTTTTGTACGTGTGTATGTAAGAGCTTTCTCTGAATTTTCAGCGCAATTGATGAAATAGGATCGCGCAACTTTCACATGCTTTCAAAACGAAACTACAGAGATCAGCCGCTTTAGTTTTATCAATGAAAGGCTAAAAATAGCGCTGTTCACCGTCTGTTCAAGCCAGAAGTCGAAAAAAGATGTAAATCTTGTGTTTAATATCTCAGATTAGATAAATGGGTGGAGAGAAGGCGGTCGCGTGTGGCTGTTCGAACACATTCAACCACATTTGCGTTCCGCAACTCAAAAGCGATCCGATCGAAAGTGGTTTCGACTACCTCTGGATGTGGTTGAAAGTGGTCGAAAGTGGACGCGTTCAAACGTTTTGAACACCGTTTACAACTGGCATTAACGTCGTCCACTTGTGATCCGATTGACGAAAACGCATGTTAATGCCAAGTGTAAACAGCCTATTTGTTTAAATAAGCTCAACTTGTGTTTAACTGAAGGAAGTAATTTACAAAATTAAGATAAGTAAATTATAAAAAAACTTAATTTGTAGGGTAAACTGCTTAATGCAATTAGAAGGCCCACTAACAAACATGTTTGATCAAAGACTGTAGCATTTCTTTTAAACTACTCGACTAATTGTCCAAATACTCCACTGAACTGTAACGAAAAAAAAAAATCCTGCAGTGTGTCATGCTTTCCAACAGTAAATGTTGTTACCTATTTTGTTGCCGCCTTCCCGCTCGAGGGCTTCCTTCACTCGGTTGGCCCATGAGTCAAAAGATTCAGCACGAACTTTAAGCCTATGTAACATGGCCAAAAGCTCGTCCAAAGTATAGCGATACCTGCACAGAGAACCAATGAATCCTGTGATTCTACAGGTCTACAAATATATACCAGTAAGAATACTGAAATGCATATTCAAGGGATAGTTTACAAAAAATGAGTTTCTTGTTGTACAGTTGACCTGTCTACACTCCTGTAGGATTCTCCCGTATTTTACCATTCTATCCCGCAATATCCAGTTTAAATAATTTCCCGTATTTCTCCCATATTATAAATCTTTTTATAAAATCCCACTGCCCTTGTTTGATGTATGCATACGGCAGTATTTTGTAACATATCATATGCAAGAGAGCCATACGATATACCCATCCATTCCTTTGCATGGTAGTGAAAACAGGGAGGGGGGAATTTCCCTAATTTTCAAATCCCAATGTTGACCGGTATGCTTCCATAGTAGAACAAGCAAATAATATGGAAGTCAATGGGTACCGTCAACTGTGTGCCTTCCATCATTTGTCAAAATATCTTTATTTGTGTTCAACAAAAGAAACTCATACAGGTGTAGAACAACATGTTAGTGAGTAAATGCCACTTTTTATTTTTGGGTGAACTATCCCTTTAAACTGCAGTATAATTTTACCTGAGGTAGAGTTTTTCAGTGGGGCAGGAGCAGAGGTCCTGGGCGTGGTAGAGGCAGACGAGACGTTCGGTGCAGTTCGAGCACGCAAGGGCCGACAGGAAGCAGGTGGTCTTACACTTGTCACATTGCCTCTCATCATCGGGCAGTAACTCAAAGGCCTCCCTTTCCGCTTCCTTTATGCCCTGAGAGATGACATCAGAGTGCATATAGCCAATCAGCATTCAAAGAGACTTGAGTACTAATGAAACAGCATTTATGGGTATTATGGGCACCATCTGAACATAAAAATGATTTTAATTAATTTATCCATGCATATATTCAAAGCAGGTAGTTTTTGACTTTAAAAAAATTAACTTAAGAAACTAAATAAATGTTAGCAAATAAGAAACCAGTTAGTTGTTAATAAACCAGGAACGGCACAAGACTGATAAACATGCACTTTTGGCTTTTAAATACAGGTGTAAAAATGCAAACTAAATTACAGTGAAAACCCGTAATGTGTCTAAAACAAAATGGAAGTGACCAGAGCATAAACTTCAATAAAAAAGCTACTTTTTTCCCCTCACCATTTTACTTGTCCCTGACTTGTACTGTAGTTTCCTACAGATATTTTTAACTCCTATTTATCCTGCTATATAAATCAGCCAATCATTATCAATCTCTAATCAAGCGGCCCGCCCCCTTTATGCAAACTCTCATCCCGCTCTCACGCTTTCCAGTAGGCTTTTGCGCAGTTTCCTCTCCTCCTGCACGATGATAAACATTTCCCTGTGTGTGGCAGCTGCGAGGTTCAGATCCAGCTTTTCTGGACAGGCAGCCATCTTGCAGGTGAGCTCCTCTTGAGAGAACACACAGTAACGTCTCAGCTGCCGGTAATGTTCAATACAGTCTCGCCCCATAGGCAGCTGACACAGAGACAGAAAGACAGAGAGACCTTGAGCATACTGTCTTATGACATAGCTAAAAATAATATTATTTTGTGTATTTGGTCAAATGCAATGTGTTTAGGTCATTACGACACGTTATTTTCCACATTGCGTACATCACTGTTGCTCCTATATGCCCCATCTTTCTAAGCCATGTCGATTTTTTACAAAGCTTATCGTTCAGAAAAGCAAAGTGTGCTATGATTGGCCACCCATCCAGGGCATTGTGATTAGATGATTATGTCGGTAATGTTACACCCTTACCAATACACAGAGTTTGCCAACATGGTGGCGGCAGCGACAATACTATAGGGAGAATAAAAGTTATGCCTAATTTCTTTGCATATATATTTGGGCGGTGTAGTGCAAATCTTTTCATGGGGTGATGTAGATATGTGGGGGCATGTTTATGGATTATCTATACGCACATACAGCTTTTAACACTCCAAAGACAAAGGTAAACATGAAATCGCATCACATGACCCCTTTGAGATAAGGAGATGCACTGTATTTACCCAGTCTGCAGTGCAGAAGTTAACAGCTTCAGCAAAGTTATATCCCTGATTGAAACCGCTGTGATAGGCTCGAGGAAACGTAATGACAAACTCCCCGGCACACTGATTGGTCCGTACCACCTGTCATTTAAAGGTAAATAAAGATAAATGAGATGGGTACACATTAATAATATAAATAAAGAGCGTTTGTGTGCGTCACAAACCGGCACTCCGTGGGACATCAGTATATTTGGGTTCATGATGGTGACGAGTTGGTGCAGCAGGTCCGGCTGATACTCAAAGAGTTCAGGTGTGAGTTTCTTCATCACCTCCTCTAACTTCTCTGCAGATGAGGATGGTACACCGTACCATGTTTTTGGCTCACCCCTAAAACAAAAAGACGTGTGAAATCAATAAAATCATCTAGAACAATCTATAACAAAATGCAGGGGTCTCTCAATATTTAAACGTTTATGAATGAGTTTAGAAACACTTTAATGTTACACCCTTCTGTGTATTACCAGTGTAAATAATTGATGGAGTAACTCCAGTGGTCCTCTATGTGCCAGCAGAAAGCAGAGAAAACCATGCCCACATACAGCCATGGCACTTTCATGCCCGAGATATCGGCATTGATGTGACACAATACTGACTGCTCCAACACTGGCATAACGTTTAGATTCCAACCGCTGCGGGCATATTCCTACAACAGGGACAGGGAGACTTTAATGTGACTGCTTTGTTGTTGTGCACCAAAATTGAGAGAAATTTTAAAAACAATAAATAACCTCTTCATCCGGTGATAAATGTCTCTTCCCATTGTTGACAGGGAAACCACTACCGAATTCTTTCGAGTGAATGTCCGCCCCATATTCAACAGTTACATCTTCCTCAATACTGCTAACCAACCTCCAAAACTCCTTCTCCACCAGCTCTGTGGGAACCATCTGAAACAATCCCATACACAAAAACATGACATTGCTACCGTGCCACAAATAAACTGATGTGTGTATGGGGTGACAGTATGGACACTCACATGGACAGGCATGTTGAAGTAGTCGGCTTTGAAGGTGTCGGCCATCTCGCCAAAGCTCTGTAACGTGTACTCGCGCGTGGCCTGCTCGAAACCAAACGCCTCTGCAGGCTTTTTGCACTCCTACACAGAGAATGTGCGTTTAGGCTGAATGTCCATACCGAGAATTACAAGCCCACTCACACTTGGATAGCATATTTCAGTGTTTATGCATTACACAGTATTTTTTTTACGTGTTTAACTGATTTTCTAACAAAAGCAACAATATTTTCTCAGCTCTTTCTCACCTCTGCTATACATTTGGGACAGCGCCAGTTGCCCTTGGGTGGGTCAGTGAGTGGAGGTAACAGACAGAACGTGTGGTAATTATCATCACATCCATCACAGAGTAGCAACTTCTCATCCTCGTCCCCGCGTCCACACATCCGACATACAAATGAGTCCACCTGATAAGAGAGGTTATAGTTAGGATGTGGTGGACAAAGATTTTTGCTCCTAAAATCACATTCTTAAGTTTAAATAAATGAGTCGTATATATGTTCATTGAGAAAAAATAAAATGCAACAATAAACATTCAAAACCTTAGTCCAAATCCAACATTAATGGCCAATATAATATTGCTAGACTAAACTTTTATTTTGAAAATGCAATCCTTGGGGTTTATGCATCCCTGACTGTTTACTGATTGAGGCGCATTTAAATCAGAGGTTGCGTTAGACATTTTCATTGTCCGTCATTTTGACATATAAATTGTGTCATAATTAATTATTACCTGTCATTTCATATTTTAGTGGTGATAATTTTGTTTTCATTCACTTTTTATTTTTAATCATGAACTTACATGACGAATACGTAAAACTTAAGTTCAAATAGACCCCTTAATTCTCTACGTCACTGTGATGTCACCCAAAACATAAGTAGGAACTCATCGCAGGCGCGCTAAAAGTTTGAGGTTTTGACTTTGTCATCTTGTTGTGTTTTTGGCTGCCAGAATAGAAGAAACAGCAATTTTGGTTCAAAACTAAAGTTATAAAGGATCCCGGCAGGCTTTCCTTCACAGAAATCAAGACGACAATTGTGGTTGAATGCAATACGCCGTGGACAGAGACTGGATGGAAATGATCATAAATAATGCTTGTGTTTGCAGTACACACAAAATCGAGTGAATTTACAAAAATAGCTGTGAAAGTCCCGCAAAATCAGTGACTGTACATATTCAGACAGTTCTGAACCTTCTTCTGCATCCATGTTTATAAATCCATCCAAAAGGATGATGAATTGCCAACATTGCGCCCGCAGCTCTTTTTGCCTCCAGCTAAGCCCCGCCCACCCTGAGACTAGGGATGCTAAACAATTAATCGCGATTAATCGTTAGCAGAATAAAAGTTTTTGTTTAAATGGTAAATGGACTGCATTTATATAGCGCTTTTAACGGACCTATGGCCATCCAAAGCGCTTTACAAGTTTGCCTCACATTCACCCACACATTCATACACCGACGGCGGTGTCAGCCATGCAAGGCGCCAGCCAGCTCGTCGGGAGCAGCTGGGGTTAGGTGTCTTGCTCAAGGACACTTCGACACTTGGTCCAGTGGAGCCGGGGATTGAACCACCAACCTTCCGGTTTGTAGACAACCTACATGAACCACTAGGCCACTGCCGCCCATCACATATGTGTAAACGGTGTATAATAAATATGTATATATAAATATGAACACATTCATGTATAATTTTAAGAATTTTTTTTATATATTAAGTATTTATATTTATATATAATATAAATTATACATAAATATACAAATGTATATACACATGTAAACATTTCTAAAACATATACATGCATGTGTGTACATTTATTTATACAAAGTTATTACACACAGTTCACACACATATGATGTACACAAAAAAATTTATTCTGCTAACGATTAATCGCGATTAATCGTTAAGCATCCCTACCTGAGACGTTGCAATGTTTACAAACTTTTAAGGGGTCTATGTGTGTATTTTTTGGTGAAGAGAACAGATGAACAGAGGCTGTGCATCACATTACCTGTTCAACATCACATGAAGCAGATGAATGAATGTTAGTTTTTTTCCGCAGTGACAGCGGAGGCAGTAAAACACGAGACCTTCGTGTCTGAGCAGGCAAATATGAAGACAAAAATACAACGGCGATAAAAATTTGAACAATCATTATACAATAAATTACCCTCAGTGTAATCTGTAATGGGTTAAATTGAATGATGGCTTTCTATTTATTTCGTCACTGCTTAAAAAACAAATACGGAAAATTTTGGTTAACGCGACCTCTGATTTACACATACATGCGTTATATCTGTACATGTGACATCTATACAAAATGTCAGTGTTCGGCATGCAATAATAACGTGACGCATGGACGGGTTTCACGCATGTCTGCGTATTTTCGTAGTCAACAAAACTGATTACTCCAATGTATAGTTGCTACATAATTTACAAAAGTTGCAATGTAGCTTCACGGGTTTAGTTTAAGATACCACAACATTTAATAATATTTTGTATACATGTTCAACTAGGGCTGTAATGATAAATCGTGTGTCCCATTAAAAAGACCTGTCTAAAATCGATTCTGTGTTTCATGCACAGCTTGTATGTACTATACAGGGAACTACACTAACCTTTTCCACTGGTGGCACGTGCGCTACCACATTTTCAGTTACTGGCGCAAAATATGATTTGGTCGCACATATTTTTTTGAAGTTATATTAAGGCGCTCTGGATAATAATGAACAATAATGAAACTGTATTGCATACAGATATGCTTTTTATTTTACTTGCCATCTTTTAAACCTCATGCCTTCTTGTTTTCTTAAACGTTGCAGTGTTTCCCACAGATCTGAAATTTACTTGTGGTGGTAGCCGGTGAAAAGGGCAATCATTACCCACTGACAAATAATGGTCTACTATACATGTGACGTAGAACTAATAATGTGTGACACAACACAATACTTTGATTTATTGAAAATGAATATTAATTTCACATTATATTTCTTAATCTAACCACCCCAAACTTTCTTTGCCATTAACAAAGCTGACACTGTTTGTCAAAGCACCACGAAAACACTAACTGTTTTGCACTGATATATGAAGCAATTAGACCCCTTTTATCAAACTCAATATAAATACAATACTATGTATAGTATATTAATAGACAGTGCAGGTCTATAGATTATAAATGTGACTGATGTTATAATGGTAATAATTTCTATTAGATAGAGCAGAAGCAGTAAAAGTGCCTATCTTTCTATTTCTCTCTTGCCGATTTAAAAAGCTTAATCCACTCAGTATTTCAGATTTAAAAGTCTACTTGCTGTCCCGGTGACAGACTTTACATTGCTTTGCTCGTTCAGTGCAATGGGCTTGACATTAGCATTGCTTTTTTGCTACAATCTCTGTGCAAACTTAATATGGATATGGTTTTAGAAAAGATATGGTTTATTAATAATAAGATCATTAAAAAAATGTGAGAAAGAAAATGCAGCGCGTGTTCGTAACAAGAACCATCGCCATAGAAACCGGAGGCACGCTGAAACTGCACTCGAGCTTTAGCGCGGTAGCGCTCATGGCCGTTTTCCGATCGACTCGGGTTATAAACACAACATTAATCAGACTTGGGACCCAAAGTAATTAAACTAGGACCTAACCGAACCCGACCGAACATTTAAAATATAAACCCGAAACCATACGGGTCCCGCGTCCTCCGTGAAGAAAGACCTCTGCTCAAGTTCAGAAACATGGAAGACACTGCACTTGCGTCGCACCTAATTCATTGAGAAACAGCTGAGCACGCAAACGCACACTGATAGGGAGAGACACGACGTGCTTTCACGCAAAATGAAGCCAACGTGTTGAAGGCTCAGAGCACGTTATAAAACGTATTCTTAAAATCCACATTTCTGTTTTAATAAATGCTCATAGTAAATCATAGCATATTGTCTAAAACATTAGGTAGCACATTTGCGACCCATTAAAAATTAGGGTCGCAACGGCAGTTCAAAAGGTCGCATATGCGACCATTTTGGTCGCAGTGTAGTTCCCTGCTATAGGGTTTTGGTCAGTAAGAAGTCCTTTTCAATCTAAAATCATTATGGTCGTTTATAACGTAAATTTAATAAAGCAACACTCGTTAAACAAAATCATTCAAAATATTCTTTATTATCATGAAAATACCTGAAACATCTGAAGAACGGCGATATAAATATTCTTATAGACATTTCCTGGAATAGCGTTTGTAATGCTACTTCTGTGGCACAATTGGAGTTTCTGCATGAGATCGCCCTCTTGCTTTTGAACGTGGTGGCATTCCACCGTAATTCATTTAACTCTTTCCCCGCCATTGACGAGATATCTTGTCAATTAAGAGAAAACGCTTCCCCGCCAATGACGAGATTTTCCGTCTTTCCGCAATACCGCTATTATCCACCAGGTGGCACCCTTCCGCAACTTTTTAAAACCGGAAGTATTGCCCTATGGCAAGCTGCTGCATGTCCGTGTCTGTTTTAAAGATCGCTCTGAATGGGATCTCTATGAAAAGTCCGTCACAAAAATGTAATTATCTCTGCTATTTGCTCAAAATATGGTGTTTTTGCAGAAACCTACCCATATTCAAAAGCTGATTGCAAAAGAACCACTAAAGGTAGGATGAAACGGTTTTTTTGGTTTGAATGCAGAGGGTCTGTTCTTTCATTTGGTATATTGTATGTTTATTTAATTAAAGAAGAACATTTTCTGGAAGGCATTAAACTTTGGTGAAAATCATGAAAAACGCTGGCGCTGGCTGGCAACTTTTTTTAAAAACGCTGGCGGTGAAAGAGTTAAATTCATTCATTGAGAAAACGCGCATTTGCAAGATTAAACGTTACAGCCCTATGTTCAACTTATGAAATGAGGCTGAGCAAATTACGAGAATTTTCTTTTTTCGGTTAACTATTACTAAAACTTGAAATCTTTTTAAATAAATGTAAAGTCACCATATGATACAAATGTGTTCGTTTTCCCTTGATGTCCATGTATAGATGTTAGGCAAGTGTTTATTGAGCCCTAAAAATTATGTCAAAGATTATGGGGCTTCCTAAGTAAGCTTTGTATGTGCTCCCCAGCAATTCATTCAATGTTCATTTTTGTTACTATACCTTTAAATCTTTATCTAAAATATATATTTAGTTTGAATGTCTGTGGTACTCTCCTTATAAAATGTTTTCTCCACAAAGCTATGTTATTGTAGATGGTTACCTGGGTGCTGTATAAAGGACCACAACTAAAACCAAATAAATATGTGAAGTGGACAATAAGCCTCAAACTTACAAACTGTGGGTTACTGAGGTTGCGTCTGAGCCTCATAGTCATCTTAGTGCAGGGTTCATCGACGGGGTCTTTATCAATGCGACTTTTATCGTCATCAACGTCCTCCTTGATGATGAGGTTTGGGGGCGGTGGGGGAATGTCAGGGTCTAATTTTGTGACTGGTGTGTCTGCAGGTTCCTCCTTAACAGATGAGGCTGAGCTGTCCCTCACAATTACTGTCTGTGGTACCATCTGTGTCAATTCACCATCTGCAAATAAATCATGTAACATTATAAACAACTGTCACGTTTTTAAGGATATGATCATATTTTTTCATATAGCGAAGTCATTGCCTTACGACCACCAAAACATGCATCAAAACCACAACTCTAACCTTTCTTTCTTGTTTTGTCTCGAGCTACAAGACCAAGGCCCATCATTTTAGGTCCTGCCCCATAGATCTGAAGCTTCTTAAGCTCTGGGTTCTTCTCTATGTCCTCCTCTGTAGGCTCCGGCTAGTGGATGAAAGTGAAAGTCAGTAAGGAAACAATGGAACAGAGGTGAAGTTATTTCGGTACACACAGATTAGCTTCAAAGAGCCTTCCTCTTTCCACTAAGTTTATTAGTCAGATTCACATTTAAAACCTGGTTTGGCACAGAACGTGACTTCCTGTATACTAAACATGGATTTTACATTAGGTTGCCCTTATGCTGAAGAAGTAACTTTCTTTTAGTCTCTACTATTTTTGATTTTGCAAAACATTTTCACTTTCCTCAAACAATCCAGATGTATCATTGAAAAAGCTAAATGGTTGAGGCACTATTAAAGACCGTTAAGCAGAAGCACACATGCATGAAGTTAGTTTCGTGCCAGAGCTCACAGTTTAACAGTTCAATAATCACTGAAAAGCAAGATATGACACATCTGTCAGGATTTACTACTAACAGGGCTGGGCGATGTGGTAAAAACTAATATGATAACTGAAAACTGATCTATATTTAATTTACATACATTTTGAGTTTAAAAAAAATTCTATAATCAAAAGTGGATCCAAAATGTTTTATGCAAACATAGCATGATTAAAAAAAAATAATATGAAGAATACAGGCACCATTTAAATTATGCTACATACAGTGACATTTACCCATTTTTCATGAACTGTCAGTTCAATAAGCTTACAAAATAATTCAGGCTTACCCAACTTGCAGTTTTTAACTCAAAGAGATCGTTCACACAGAAATTAAAATTTTGTCATCATTTACGCACCGTCATGTTGTTACAAACCTGCAAAAGTGTATTTTCTTCTGCTGAACACAAATGAAAATTTTCTAAAAATTGTTTGTATCCAAACAGATCTGGGGCACCATTGACTTCAAAATATCTTCATTTGTGTTCAGCAGAACAAAGAAACTGGAACAACTTGAGGGTAAGTAAATGAAGTTTAAATCGGAAATGTTAAATAAATATTTGCAATGAAAAAATAAAAAATGGCTGCTATATTCTGCCCCAGCAAAATTTTAATCTGTACTTAATGTACGACCAGTGCTAACTGCTTAAACATTTCAAAAACATAGAATCAAGGATAAAAATTACAGCATGGAAAAGTCTGTAAAAAACAATAAATGCAGAATGACTCTCTATGTTACATTAGTAAAACCTTAACTTATACTCCATAACACAAAGCTTTCGCTACATTTTCACTAAAGCAAAAATAAACAACTTGAGATGACAAAATGAACACAGATTGAACAGTATGAACCAGCCATCAAGAAAGCAGCAGCAATAAACAAGATCATATATTAGTAAATAAAAAGCATCCCGAAGAGGGGCAACTACATCCACCACCAGAGGAAATGCAAGCCAACATTGGCAAGACAAGCGAAGTGCATTAGATGACTGAGGTAAGATGGATGCACAGAGAGAGAAGAGAAACAAGTTTGATTTTCCTACTATAGATTAGATACCCAGCTAAGCGTGAACGACAGCAAAAGGTCGAACTGGTGTTTTAGAGATCACCATGTTAGCAAAAGCGAAAGAAAGAAAGGGAAAAGAAACCAGAGAAGTCGAGAGAGAGAGCAAGAGCGAGGCAGTACCGAGGAGATGTGTTGAGAGCCGGTTGTAAGAGGGTGGTGGGTTGGATCCTCTGGACCCTGCATGGGGAGACAACAACCATAACAAAATGGATTCCAGAGAGAGAACACAGCGGGGAAATAAAAACAACAACCATGTACGACAGTCAAAGTCTGTGCCACTTTTGAAATGTAAAGACGGACTTTTCATAGACACGATACAGAAATGAATCCTTTTTATCGATCGATTACTCACCGTCTTGCTGTGCCAAACCTGTCTGGCTTTCTTCCGTCGACCAGAAAGGAATGTTAGGCCAAAATCTTTGCCATTAACAGCCTTGGGGTGTTTACACAACAAGGGTGTACTAAAAACTAAAATTCCTTTGCGTTTTTCGAGTACAGAGGACAACACTGATCATAGGATTTCTGTTTACACCACGTTAAACGACTTAAAACACTGTAATACACATGCGAGGCCAGTAGTTGGGGATGTCACGTGTATGACATCACCATTTTCATGAATTCGCATTTTTGTTGTTTACAGTGGCATATTTTTCAAAAACCTGTATTCTGACACTCATTTTTAAACGTTTGTATATGCGGCTCCAAAAACGCTGTTGTCAAGTAACTAAACGGCCAAAATGAGTAAAAGGTTTGTTGGGAAAATGGCACTTCAGTTACCATTGACTTTTATTGTACGTAAAACGACCACAAATTTTCCACAGATCTGAAGTCATATAAAAACCCTAGTAAACTCTTTGCATGTATAAATTAATGCAAAAAAAAAAAAAAAAAAAGTAATTCCATCTAGCTGTTTAGTTGTTGTAATAAAGCATTTGTAACTATGATAAAAATTACTTCAAGAGAAATCAAGAGGTTTTGTTTCTCAGATTAAAGAAAGCTCAAATGTGTCTACGTGTGCGTATTTGGTGCTATTTTATTATCAACAATGCTATGAATCCATTGACCAAGCTAACAGGTAGGCAAATTAAAACACCAAACACCCGCAAAATATAACACTGGGAAACTGCTGCAATGAATGATGCTTGAGATGATTATGGCACTAATAAGCTATGAACATTTAGTGAAAATTTTATATGAGAAAGTAGAGAGACAAAGAACAAACTATTAAAGCATGAGGAAAAGATGCGAACACCAATGCCTTTTGATAGCACAGAGAGCAAAGCATGCTAGGAAGTGCCTTGAGAGCATGGGCAGTGCTGATTGTCCAAAAGCGCTCATACAAATCTCAGAAAAACAGGAAAAGCACATATTTGGATGGATCCATTAAACCCTAAACAGTTTTTAAATATTTAAAGCAAAGATTCAAGTTATGTGTCAGCAATCATTAAGAACATTAAAAGAGTACGGTTTGGCCCAAAATCTGATTTGCAATAATCTAAAATGCTAAAAAACTTTTATTTATAATAGTGTAAATTATGAAAAAGTATACGTTGATTTCAACATAACACACACAATTCAGTTTTAAATATTTCATATAGATGTTTCACAGTTGTTACAGTTGAATAAAATAAAATAATGCTGATTGTGAGATTCAATAACAGCATGTACATAACATGTATTGAGAATATTAAGACACAAAATCGTAACTCACCTCAGGCTGAAGGCGATTGGCTCTTCGTCCATAAGTGCTTATCTTGGAGGGCTGAACCGATTGACGGAGAGGAATGGAGTGGGGTTTGTATTCCCGATCTATATCTTCACTTTCATAAGGCCTGGGCTTACAAGGCTATAAACGCAGAATAAACACAGACATCAACTCACAGCAAGATTTGCAGTTATATATTTTTACATCTTAAATTCAATTTTGCTGTTATTTTCCACAAACACGAGAGAGCTTTCCAGTTATTACACAACAATTTTTAAAGTGGAAAAACACACAAGATCAGGGGGTGAAAAAGGTGACAAAGACACAAGTGTTCATATATATCTATATATGAAGTATAACTTGTATTTAATTTATTTATTAATATCTTTAGAATTTGAAACTGTTATCATTAGTTAATGCACCTCAAACTAACATCAATTACTGTAATGACATAAACAAAAATTAATAAATGTTTATACACATTATATTGTTCATTATGCATTTACTAAAGTGAACAAATACAACCTTTTTGTGAAGTGTTACATAAATTTGTATTTCGTATTATTCAGTACACATAAACAAATAATTCAGGGTTTGTTCTATTCACAGCCATAATACTAATTTTGTGTACAATAAACTTGTGTACAATTCGACGATCAAATCAGTGAGAAGCGGATGTGTGGCTTGCACGGTCCTCTCAAAATGAAACAGCGAGCGCATATAGCACTGTTGTTTGTGTTTCAACGGCTTAATTTAAAACTGCGGTGCTTAAATACGTGTACAAATGTTACACTTTTGTGACCACGCACAAAGCAACGTGACGTGGGCGGGTAACCTCGAATGAGAAAATACTTCGAGTTAAGTGTGTGCGCTCAATCTGCACAGACTGCTTAAACTTCGGCAGCAAATAAGGTGCATATAAATTGTAAAACATAACCTGCCAAACTGGCTACTGTTTTGACATTGTTACCACAAAAGCTGGACATAATTTTCATAATTTAATTTACTGCCACCCTGTCGCAAGACCCCCCCTCACCCCACGAATCACAATAATTAAATATTTTGGATGAAAAACGGCTAATTTCGGCGAAAGGTGACAAGTTTGCACCCCTGCGAGATAAAAGAAGACTTAAGAAACCAACTGGGATTAGGTAGAAAAATTTGGTAAAGATAATATTTTTATACCAGGAATTCTGACTAATATCAGAATATTCTTATCTTAGTTTTGGAAAAACCTCTGAACTAACAGAAGATAAACACTGTACCGGTAAACTGGCTCCAGACTGGAACATCTCAAATGGATATACGATTCTCTCATAATGTGACCTCAGAAGAGAGCCGATGTTTTTGCCTGGAGGATAACCGAGTTTCTGTGCCACACGTGCCCACCGTCTTTCTTTACTCACGGACTCAAAGCCCCCCTCCTCTGAAACAGCCTATAAATCAGAACATCCAAAACATGGATCTTACATTTATCATTAGACAAAAGAACAAATGGACAAAGTTTGAAATGTTATGAGGTTCTATTCATCTACTTTTATACTATAATTTGGATTTTAAAATATTTATAAACATTTCATTCTAACCCCTTTGTCATCAGTTCGTGCCTAGGCAAGAAACAGGACATGCAATTCGAACAACATGTCTGTCTGGCAACCAAAGGTGTAACTAAAACCATGAATCTTCTCAGAAGTCTATTAAACAATTCAGAAAAAGTTGTAGTACTAACCTTAGCCAAGCTGAACAGATCAAGAATACGTCGTTCTAAGTTGGGGATCTTCAAGGAGGACCCTTGGATCTCCCAGAACTTGGCAATTCTGTCCAGATAATTTAGCTTCACTCGCGTCTCAGCCTGAAAATAAACAGTTGTGTTACATTATGTGGTGAACGTAAGACAAGTGGATCATGTGTTACAAAATAAGACTGGTGGTTGAAGAATTTGACAAGATTCAGAACCGACCTCCAGCTCATTAAGCCTCTGAATACGTGGTGTGAAATGGAAACTGTCGACCTCTACGGCAAACGGTGGCTGCCAGTCCTGTTGCCAAAGAAAAATAAAAAATAAATTTCAAAACAAAAGCCAAAATAGAAAATAACCCAAAATTTCAAAGTAGGAAAAACTTTGCTTAAAAAAATAATATGATTACTGGTGGTGGGCGAATCTTGCATATTCCAGACTTTTCTGCTATCGGACGGATTTTGGCAATATATCCCATCGGATCTGCAAACTCCTCCCATGATGGTTCAAACACTGGACATTCGGGAGGTGGAACAAACTCGTCACCTCCATCCATTGCTCTGAATAAAAAAAAGTTATAAGGAAACATAAGGGTTAACTTGAATTAAGGAATCATAATCAATTACAGAAGAAGATTAGATGCAAAAGCCACTAAACCCCACATCTGTCAAAACTGAGAACCAACTTCTCGAGTCGGCACATATTATATGTTCATCAAATTCTTGCTAGTTCTCGTTGTGTTGGTTTAGGTTCCTAAACATGTACATGATCAAACTACACCATCTTTCATGAGAAAAAAAGTTCAGGTCACCATACCCTAGCCTAGCTTCCGAAACAGCAGCAGAGGACTCCGGGCCGGATCCGCACCGGAGCTGCTGACTTTGGCAAGAACTGGATGCGGATCTGGCCCAGAGTCGGCTGCTGTCTGGGTAGATAGCACAAAAGCAAGTGCATAAAACTATTCAAAATATGGTGCGAAACGTCCTGAAAATACAGCCCCCAAACTAGCAAACAAGTTATCGAACAAAGAAGTCTCCTGTCTCAAGTACTTTGAACCATGTAAAGACAAGCACAGTCAAGTGTGACTACAAAATTGTTGCCCTTATTGGGTAAACTTCTAGTGACGTTCCTCATTTGTAAGCTACTTTGGTTAAAAACATCTGTGACATAACTAAATTTAAATGTAAAGTAAATAAAATATCCTTTCCAACTTCAGAAATACCTAGGCTCTGGCTTTGTATTCATGTCCATCGAAATAGGGAAAAGCAGTCAAACGTGTTAATTTAGGCCTAGTCTCAAAAATACAAATAACCTTTAACAAAAAATACACTGACTTGACTGGGTTAAATGAAGCATATTGCAAACATTTATTAAATAGTTTTAATAACGCTAGTTAAAATGTTATATCTATAATAGCATCCACTGTATGAATCAGTAATATCGTCCATTTTAACGCTGAAACGGCAACAAAACGACCACGTGACTTATTCGCACACGCTTTTTTTTACCAAGCTTGTCGCAAACAATTATACTTACTACCGATACTGACTGATAAGTGTTTATCAAATATAAAGCTCAGCCTATCCTGTCTCCATCAAAAAGACCTTTGATATAAATTAAATATTATTCGGTCTGAAAGATGTTATAATAATCCATCAACAGCACAGAAATGGTGTCTAATCACTCAACACTCTTATATGGTAACATAAAGACAAAAACAAAACAAGTTTTAAATCAACGACAGGCTGAGTCTAAAAAAAAAACGTACATCGACCTAGATAGCAGTACGACATAATGACACTAACTTAAATTAACGAGATAGTGTTAAAAGCGAAACGCCAAAGAACCTCGTCAGGTTTTAAGAAAAAGACACAATCCAAAATTTCCTGTAGCTTTAGCTTGCTAACCGGCCTAAGCTCGCACGAGAGTCGAGAAAACTTTAAAATCTACATAAAATGATGGCACATACCACCAAGATGTTGTAAAGTGACTCTTTTATGACCGATTTGTAAAAATGATCCGGACTGGGGATTTGATAGGAAAGTGTTTTTATGAAAGCAGCTGGTTAGCGGTCCAGCTAATCACCAAAACAATAAAGCCTCACCATCTGTGTGTCAGCAAACTGACTGCACATCCAAAAAACAACTGATACAACAACACATTATCAATATATTGAACTATGTAAGGAATAAAAAGTTACAATGGGGCTTGATGACTTGACTTTCAAAAATAAACTTAAACATCAGGTAACGTTAACTTAAGATAATGAAGTTTGATATCGCAGATATATAACGTTATATGATAGTGTGGCAGTTAGTGATCACCTACACGACAAAACCACCATCTAACAAACCTGGTTTTGCTAATGAACACATATTTACCACAAGCAGACAGATCTGTTTGTATCTGAATCTTACATTTCTGCACTTGTGTGAGTTCTTCACTCACTGTGTTCTTCGGTGTCGCCTCGGAGTGATTAAAAAGCCGCTGTGTTTTATTATTTGTGTTTTTCGGGTGTCTTGTAAGACGATCACAGGGTCTATTGTTCGGCAGAGGGTCAGTCTCTGGGTGGCAGTGGCTCTGCGGCCTCCTCGATCAGCCCATCCCAGCACACGCACGTACACACTCGCATTCACACTTACATACACACACTCGCGGTCGGTAAGGAGGATGATAACCGCGGAGATCTTCTCATCTACCAACTCCTAAACGTCCCGTGTAAGTTGACGTTTTCGCTATAATAACCGTTTCGTCAGAGTACACGAAATCTGCGTTGTTCCCAGTGTTATTTTCCTCGTCACCTATCCCCCGTTCATCCTGTCTAAACTACACGCCATCTTGGTTTCATCACGACCAAAGCACAACTCTCTCAAGATCCATTGATCTCAGTTGGGAAAACACGCGCTTGACTGGATGCGAGAACTGTCTCATCCGTCCACGCTTCTCTTTACATGTAAACTAGTCCCTTGGACGCGTCAGTTTAAATGGAACCAGAGATAAATGCATATCCGAAACATAACAGAAAACACCTCGTATTTGTACACGTATGTAAAATGTAAATTTCACAATGTGCAATGTCGAATTTTGTGTAGTTGTACAAGTGATGCAGGTAGATGAGCGGACGTGACGCGGAGTGATACTTCACCTCTTTCTTGGAAAAGTAGTTCCAGTGAGTAAAATTTGCGCAGGAGAGGTCAGCAGAGTGCGAAAACAAAAATGATAGCGACAACTAGTGGCAAAACATCAATAAGCTCATTATGTGTTTTGACCTCATGTAGCGTCAAATGTTTGATGTTGTTGTTGTAATGACATCAAAGTACCGCGAGAGCAAATCGAAAGCACAGCCTTCGATTCGCTCTCGCGGTACTTTGATGTCACGACGCATGCAGTCGAACACACCTATTCATTCAGTGTACTAGTCAGTCATGTTAAACTTATTCAAAATGTCTGAAGAAAAAACACACACAAGACCAAGTTTGTTTTCCATTGCGAGAACACTATATTTTTATTTATAATTATAGGCAATAAATATTCACATTTCTCCGATTTTTATTTTATATATTATCTGTACACAAATAAGATGACTTCATATACCTTTATCCTCGAAATTACACCTCAGTCTGCTTTAACATACACACTTGTACACGTTTACAGATAAAATTAATTTCCTTTGATATTACTTTAATTAAAATAAATATGCAATAATAATATACACTTAATGCATTCTCTTCCAGCACACACATTCACACAAACACACACACTCACTCATACAAACACCTTTTTAATACAGTTTATCCCATTCCATTTTCAATACTAAATCAAACTGTGATAGTCTATGTACAGTGTGTTTATGCAGTGCTCAGTATATTCAGACATACTCATGCAATACAATTTACACTGAAAAAAAAGTGTTTTGGTAAATGATTAGTCAAATCATTTATGGAATAAAGTGAATGTAGTTTATATTGCACAGATTTATAATCTTTATATTTTGTTCTCATCTTACATTGGTTTAAGGTAATTCCTGGTGTAATATTAGTGCTAAGCATAAAATGCTAAGCATAATGACTAGTAGCCATCTTAAAAAGCAAACCTTTTGTTGTTGCCACTGTTATGAAATATCAAAGATTTCACAGGGTAGAAAAAGGCATAACTACCACACACTCAACACTTCAGCATCACATCAAGACACAATACTGAGCATCTGCATAAAGCCCAGTCCTGGAAATATATAACCACTTGAGATCACTTTATGCATTCACACAAACATAAACCTCAAGCATTATTTGCACTATGGCTGCTTAAATTACAAACTTTTGATCATTCAGATATACTATTATCTTTCTCTTAATATATAAGTCTTTCAGCTAAAACTTAAAATTCAGCTGCACACAAATAAGCTAAATCAAAAACACCATGGCACATATCATCTGCTTGATAAAAGATAAGTATACCCATACCAAGTATTCAACATTGGACAAGTGTGTCAATAACAATAAAGCACATTCTTGATCATTGAATGTGAAAGGAAAACATTTCTATTTACAAATATCATATTTGTTGAATTTATAACATCTGCAATTTCAAAACATAACAGAATAATATAATATTTATTAAAATTTCAAACATTCATATACCAGCATATAATATAACCAAAACAGTGAATAGCGTGAAAATAATGAATACAAATAAAATCCTTTACACTGCTTATTTCATATGTTTCAGAATTATAATCCAAAAAAGTGGAATGTTTCCTTCATATGTGTGCCACATAGGATTTAATATTATTTTAAAAAGCATATAATTTATAAAGTGCATTAAAATAATTTTTATTTTACATTCTGGGCCTTGACAACTTTATAAACTTTAGGTCAGCAACTGACACCATTTAGTATCTTGTTTATTTTTACTGTCATATGAATAAATATCCTTTAAAACAATGTCAAGCCCCTTTGGGTTTCTTCATATAGAAATTTACTGTTAATCCAAATTGTTGTTTAAATATAAAGCAGCACAGATTTAGCAAAAACTACATTAAAGAAATAAAAAAAACAATACTTTGGGTTCAACATTTAAAAAATTATTTTTTTCTTAAATTGTCAAGAATTATCCTTTCAAAAACTTGTTATTAAATAGCAAGATTAGCTCATTGTCTTTTCCTGTGAATTTGTTTTCAGCCTGGTGCAACTTTATGAATAAAAACAATGCAAAATAACGTTACTAAAAGTTACTGATTGTTTCTTAGCATAGCCTATTATTTTCATGTTGTACCTCATATTATTTTATGTACAAAGGTTTATCATTTTGATGGCCAGTAATTCTAGTTGAATAAAGATAATTACAAACAGCACATTCACATACAGTACAAGACTTTTTTTTACAGCTGTCAATTATGCCAGAGGTCAATACTGACATACTTCTAAAATTCAGACAATCACACCTTTAAAATATTTGCTTGGCAAGTTTATCCCTCTTAACACATATAGCTCTGTACAAAAAAGCAAAACAATAAAGAATTAAAAATTCTTCAGCAAACAGAAGCTGGACATCATTTTAGCGAAAAGATTATTGCATCCTGCGGCTGCTATCGACTAATGCTTGACACGTTTTACTTATACTGGAATGTAATAAATCATTGAACTTGTAATGTGCTTTGATGTTCACGTCCAGCAGAATATATGCAGTACAGAGTCATTGGTATGCTCTCCGGTCTTCACGTTATCTGGACGGGTGCCCAGCTCAAGCACTGGTGTATCATTGCCTGTATATTCACCAATCATAAATGTGCTATGCAAAAGTTTTTAGCTTTAGCTTTATGGCTCTAAAACTTGAAACAAGACTGTGGATGTTTCATTTTTTGTATGAGTTTGAAATGCTTTTGCATGCTTTAGTTTCTTGTGTGATTTGTTTAATATTTTATTTGGCTCCCCAGCCAAATCAATGACATCTACAACATTAGAACTAAAGGCAAGTGTCTTAAATGGTTTTCTTGATTGTATTCTTGTTTACATCCCACGGCACTAGTCTACCTGAGAGCCTTTGTTTGTATCAAACTACCTGTAGCGCCTACATATGCGCAGTTTCGCCTCGTCTCTAGACCTGTGGAAAGCGCAGGTGAAAGTAACACAGTCTCAGCAGGCTGCGTTTCTTTTTGCCACTGTTGTTGTTATCTGTTTTTGCCCTGCCGCCTGCCTCCTCCACCATCGCAGCAGTCCCTCCTCCAACCATCAAAGGTCCCTTCAGCGACCCCCAGCCTCGCGACTTCCCCCGGCTCACACTACCGTGCTGATCCGGTTGGTAGATTTGGATTTGGCGCGTTCGACCGTACCTGTCCCCCCAGGTCCGGCTCCAGTCTGGGCCGACGAGGGCCCTTGCTGAGCCCCGGCTTGCGAAGGGGGGCCTTGGTGCTGGGGGGGGAGAGGGGAGAGAGGCGTAAGAGGGATAAGGGGGGAGGAAGGGGGGGGTAAAGGGGAGTGGAGGGGGGGAGGGGGAATAGAGGACAGCGGAGGATACTGGGGCAGATACTGGGCGGCCGGAGGCCCTTGGTGGACAGTGGCGGACACGGAGACTGGAGGCGGCTGAGTGGGAGCAGGGAAAGGCGGAGGAGGAGGGCTGGCGAAGACGAAGTGAGGTTGGTGCACGGGGTGGGAGCCCGGGTGGGGCGTGTGCACGTGCACAGGGTGGGTGTGGGAGTGTGTGTGTGGGTGCGAGTGCGACAGCGTGAGAGGCGGCTTGGTGATGCCGCCCCCTCTGGCCGAGGGTGTGGGCTGTGTGTGGAACAACGCAAACTGCGGGTGAGGGGACAGTGGGGAGTGAGGAGAAAGGGGGGGAGGATGGCCGCAGCCCATGTTGCCCATACTCCCGTAACGACCCTGCAAAGTATGCTGGGTGATCGGCTGGTACTGGGATTGTGCGGAGGGGTTGGGGAGCGGACGGCGAGGCAAGGTAACCCGCTGAAGCGTATGGTGCACCTGACCAGACGCCGGCACAGTCTGAGCGTGGTAGCGATGGTGGTGGTAGTACGGGGGTGGAGGTTGCCCACTGACATTGTTGCTGTTGGTAGTGGTGTGGCAGTACTGGGCGTGCAGGGCTTGGATCTTGGAAGGTCCCCCTCCCTCTCCCGGGCACAGGGAGGACGGGGAAAGAGGCGGCGGCCCTCCTGTAGTCGGTGGGGCCACAGGGGCGGGGTAAGGTGGCCCCGGGGGGATGATAGGGCCCGGGGCTTTGGCTCGTTTGCTCCCAAACAGGGAGCCCAGGAAGGAACCTGTGTTGTTGTTGTTCCCAGTGGCCATTCCGGTCACTCCTCTCTCGTTGCTGCTGGAGACTGGACCAGCGCCAGTCACTGCAGGTGTGTGTTGCTGCCCCGGCCCACCCCCCACCCCCACTCCGGGGCTCAGGATAGGGCGGTGAGGCCGGTACTCTTCTGCTCCATAGCATCCCGGGAGCACAGTGGCTACTGGGTAACGCTGGTGAGGCCGCGGACTGCTAATGATGGAACCCTAAGACAAAGAGAGGGGGGAAAAGGAGGAAAGAGCAAAGGGCAAAAGAGGATTCGGAGGGAAAGGGAGGGATGTAGAAAATAAGCAGGACCAGAAGGAAATAGGAAATGCGATGATGGAAAATGTGGGCAATACACAGGCAGAGAATTAAAGAGAAGAAAATATAGCAAAAGGATACAGTGGTTTTGTTGGATGGGGAGGAAAGAAAGGGGTGAGTTGATTAGGGTAATAAAACAACATTGCTTATGCATGTTCATATACATCTACAGTACATAATTACGGAAATACAAGAGCCCAGCTTTATATTCATCTTTATTCTTTACGCCATTCCAGCATCTATGGCTATATTCATGGCGAGAACCGGTTCATTCATACACAAGTTTTTAATACAGACAAAGGTTGGGGAGGGACAATTTGGCATTTCCAATTTGCTTAACTTGCATGTTTTTGGCCTGTGGGGGGAGACGAGAGTACCCGGAGACACAGAAAGAACATCAAACTCCACACAGAAAAGCCACCCGACCTAGACGAGGGTCGAACCAGGGATCTTTTTGCTGTAAGGCAACAGTGCTACCCAGCTTTATGTTATGTGTTCCTAATACAAATGCATTTTAGTTGCAAGATTGGTAAATTCAAAATAGTATATTATGAATATTGTAAATGTGTAATCTGTGTCTAACATACATTTTGGAAAAATTATACGACTTTAAGATTTCAATTTCATATTTGCATACAGTACTTAATTACGGGACATCTTTTCATAAAGTTGGACTCTGTAAAAACGTACAAAGCTGATATCACACAATTAGATCCATGCATAAAATGTTGAATACCAAACATCTAAACAAACCACATTCAGAACGATAAAATACACCACAAAACTATAAAACAGGAGTGGGGAACCCTGGGTCCTGGAGGGCCACTGTCCTGCAGAGTTTAGTTCCAACCCAAATCAAACACACCTGAATTTCATTTCCATGTAATCCTGAAGACTTCAATTAGATATTTCAGGTGTGTATAATTAGGGTTGGAACTAAACTCTGCAGGACAGTGGCCCTCCAGGACCAGAGTTCCCCACCCCTGCTATAAAAGAATGACTCTAGTGCACAAAAAGTAATTTAAAATAAACTAAAATGTCCTACACAATATCAGTGTCATGCAGAATTTATTCTGGGGAAAATGTTTATTTATAGGTAACCCAGAATAAATCAGAATAATAAAGATATTCTTTAATGTCCTGGATAATTTCAGATCTTGTTTCATCATCTCACTGCATGTGTATATTAACATGCACAGACCACACATGGTCGGAGAGGCACGGGATGCACACATGACTCCGTATCTATGGTCAGGATACATGCAGGATGGCTCCATGTTTGTGGATGTTCCAGGCAGACATGCGGGTGGTTTGGGATTGGGGACTAAAGCTAAAGATACAGACCTCTGCTTCACTCAGACTTACTTCCATTGTACTGTCAAGGGAACCAACGCTGTTTCTGCGGCCACGTTTCCCTGTTACCCAGTTAGGACACGTCAATCACAGTGCAGTGGGTGAGTAAGTAAGTGGGTGGGTAGCTTTTCTTGGTGATACATATTTTTCTCAACCAGATTTTAAAGTATCCAAAAATGATAATTCTGTTATTCATTCACCTTTTTATGATCTAACTCTGTTTATTTTTTGGTCAACTTTTAATGATTCACAATCTATCTCTATTATATTCTATACCTGTCCCACTGTAAAATGTTTTTTATTGTTGCATAGCAGCTATTTTTTGACTACAAACTATGAATAGCCCAAGTGTGAAATGAATAACAGAATCATAATGCAAAGCGTAATCCTCTAAAAAGTATGTATATATCTGTATGTATGTATATATTATGTGTCTCACCTGATTCAGACAGGTCCCTCAGTGATGAGCTGAGTGCTGTACGTTTGAGGCCCTCTCCTGGTGAATAGTTATCATCCAGACTTGGTCTACCCATGGTGCCATTCACCACTTCATTCTTGACTCCGACCACTCCCCCTCCCATAATGCTGTTAGTGAGCAGGCTGGGCCGCATTACACCCTTTTGTTTCTCCAACTCAGCTGCATGTGGAGAAAGAAGCATTAAAAAGGGCCACGTAATAACATCAGTTCTACCTACTGTATACTTAAAGCTGAAATGCGTAGGTAAAACTAAGTAAATGTTGAAATAAATCAAAAGGAGTGGGTTATGTGTAGTTATGTTATGGGACAACAGGGGGCGCTGTACTCACACTCCACTCTGTATTTCTCCATTTCCTGCACCTCAGCAATGCTCTCCCTCAGATCACTGACAAAACGTGTGCGGTCCTGTTGACTGGGGGCTGTGAATACAATCAAAACTTTGCGCTCACCCCCTGGGATCGCAGACGTTAGTCTGACACCATGAGGATAGTCTGGAATAAAAAACGGAGAAAAACAAAATACATTCTGTAAATTAGCTGTGATTTAAATATGCCTCTGCTTGGTATGTATGGGGTTTATTGTAATAAAGATCACATCAATGAAATCTTACAGGAGTTCTGGAACATGTGAACCTGCATCTCCACCAGTGGGAAGGACTGTCTGAAACTGTATGTCACGGAGGTTTTCTTCTTCTGGAAGATCTTTGTAACCTTACAATATAATAACAAAAAAGATAACTATCAAGTAGCTTCACGCAACATATATTATGAGAAAAGTGGCTGTCAATAAATGTTTCGTTATAAATGATTGCGAGTATTACCACAACTAGATCGTTGAAGAGGAAGACCTCTCTCTGGTGCACTCCAGATCTTTGGGGACGGTTGGGGTCCGGGACTTCATAGAGCTGACAGCAGCAAACCAGCCGGCGATGTGGCAAAGACAGAACCTAGACAGAGAGCAGATTTGACTTATAACTACATTACAAACAATTATATATATACAGTATATTAATAATATAAATAAACACTCATTGATACTCACAGGTTTCTTGCCCACTATGACTCTCTCCACGGCCTGGACTTGAGAAACATGGTCATCATTGGTCCTCAGTTCCCACTTCTGAATGCGCTGGTAGATTCCAACTAGTAAATCACGTGGGATATCCTGACCATTATCCACCCCTGAAAGAGAAAGAAAGAGAATCACATGACTGATCAGGTATTTGTGTGTACTCTCGCATTATGATTGATAGGTCACATGAACTAGCCCCTCCTAAACTTCTTCCTTAATTCCATCAAATGGCACAACTGAAACACATTTAATGTCTATGTTTGCTGCTGCACACATACAAATAACAAATAACATTAGCCAGCATGTAAACACTGTCAATAAAGAGAATTTTGAACGGCACCTCGTAGGTTCTTAATGAAATCATCCAGCTTCATCTTCCGCTCTGCTTTAATGTTGGGGCTGTACATGTCTGTGTTGAGGAGGATGATGGCGAATGCCAGGATGAAGATGGTGTCTGGGTTTTGGAACTGCCTCACCAGTGCTGGATTACAAACACAATACCTTTGACTGCAAGACAGAAGAGAAAAAAATGACAGATACACTATAATAAAAAGTAGACATACTGTATAGTTTTCACAGGAATAAAGGTTGTCAAGATGAATCACACTTTTGAAATTTTAACAAACAACAACTGACCATTTAATATTTTGTTTTGTAAATTACTCAAATTTTCAATTAAATTAAAAAAATATCTATAGCACTTTTCACAATTTTGCTTTGTAGCAAAGCAGCTTTACAGTAAATAAAGAGCAGTACAGACAAATGTATAGGTAAAAAATATAGAATATTGTATTATTACAAAATACAAGTACGTTAGCATAATCAACTTTAAAAAACAGTTTCATTGTAAATTAGTTGAGTTCTATGCTGTGGTGTGAATTTGAAAGGGAAACTCCAGCCAAATATCAAAATTACAGCATAATTTTCTCACCCTTAAGCAATCCAAGATACAGTGGTTAAGCTGCAATGGTAATAAAGGTCTTTTGTTGGTCAATGTGATTTTTTAAGAAAAAAACATATTTGAAACTTTATAAACCATAATAACTAGCTTCTGGTAACGACGACATTGGTAGACATGCGATTCATGAGAGTTTTAACATAATGAGCGTTCGTTGCCATGGGTACGTTGCACAGTGACTCCAAGATGCTGTTGCTACCAGAAGCTAGTTATTATAGTTACTATTTAAAAAGTTTAAAATATGGATATTTGTCCTACAAAATGGCATCGATTACCCGCAAAAGACCCCTTGGAGCTGTTTGGATTACTCCTGTAAAGGGTGGATGCACTTTTTTGGGCTTCTAATGGTACATTCACAAGGAACAAAAAGTGTGAACGCTTGACAAAAGGCTTGTCTGAAGCGTGGCCAACAGCCAATCACAGTGTCCGCAACACATGCTCTGGTCTTCCATAAACGTAATTGGCTGGCTCTGCCAAGGGTATTTGCATAAGGCTGACGCACGTGTTGCCGCTTGAAAAGTTGAGAAATGTTCCACTTCTGCCACGAGCAACGGCAGTGACGCGGCGCTAACAGATCTACAATTCAGTTCGGCAACGCATGACGTCACCCATTAAAAGTGAACATGAAGCATAAACGCTTACGCCCCATGTGAACGTAGAGTAAGTCAGAAGTTGTTTCCTGATTTATACCATTATAAAGCTTGGAAAAGCAAGGATGTTTACTGAAATAACTCTGTGACAAATGTGTTCGTCTGAAAGATGATGGACATTTGTATCCCAAATTGCTTGAGGGTGAGTAAATCATGGTGTAATTTGCAGTAATTTTGATATTTGGGTGGAGTATTGCTTTAACCATGGTAAAATGGTATATATACCATGGTATTGCTTTAATAAATCTGAAGTGGTACTGTAAGTGTTTCTTTAATTACAGGCATATAGATTCTCACATACCTGAAAGCCTCAATAAGTCTTTCAACTTTTTGGGCCTCTCCCTGAACTTTAATCTGAGCCTGAAACTTCCTTAGAGCGTCATCGAGATCCATTCCAGAGAAGTCCATTTCATCCACAACACAACTGACAAAAAAAGGAAAATAAACATTTATAGAGACTCATTTCAAAACATGCCTCATTTGTACGTGAGTCGTGACCTAAAGTAATACGAATTGAACACTTCAAGAAGGACCTTCATTTTTTTATAGTGACTAGCTTTCAAATCCTTCTCATTCTTTTGTTATAGTATCAGTAGTATCAATTGCAGTATTTAAATCAAGTGTGCTATTTTGTATATTGCCTATACAATACATGTCTAGATTATGTAATCACTTCATGAAAAAAGTTTTTTGGCAGTCTAATCTTTTAGCATTTCTACAATACTCTTAGCCAAATTATCCTAGTCGCTCTATGGTGGCTTTATTATGTGGACTCACTCCAACACATCTTTGTTAAACTGTTTCTGTCTGTTGCCAAGGAACTCTCCAATCATCTGTCGACTCAGTCCTTTTCTCTCCAGCATAAAGCGAGCGATGCCTACTGGTGTATCTGACACAAAGCCCTTTTCAATCAGATACTGGATACCCTTCTCTGGCTTCCTGCAATCCGGTAGAACAACATCACAATTAAAAAGTTTACAATAGTAGAAAAGACAAAGTACATGTGAAGTGTATGTACATATAAATCATGTTACATTGTTGCAAGGCTTTCAACTCACTTGTTAAAGAGGTTGAGTCCTATGCGATATTGTCTTCTCTGAACCACGTCGTTGTTAAAAGCGGGAGAGTCCCAGCTATGTCGGCTTTCTCTCTGGTAGGTCTGCTTTCCTAGTGGAGGCAGTGGCTCCCTTAAACTGTCCCTTGATGAGGAGCCTGAGCTGCAGTTTATGGTTTCATTTGAGTTTGTGGTTGAGTTTAATGAGTCATTATCCCCATCTGAGCAACACTGTTGCTCCAGGCCACCAGGGGGCAGTGGTGCTGATGAAGAGGATGAGAGTGGTGTGGCTGGGGGCTGTTGAGGTGATGAGGAGGATGAAGGGGTGTCAGGGTACTGGTGATGGTGGTGATGATGGTGATGAGCCATGTGGTGTGGGATTTGCGACGGTAGCGATCGGCTAGCAGGGCGCGTTTGACCCTGTGCGGTGGTCGAGGATGTTGAGCGAGCATTTGGGTTGTGTTTTAGTGTCCCCTGAGGTGACCCTCCCCCTGAGTCTTGCTCGTACACTAGTTGTCTGGTAAGGGAACCTCGGTCGGATCGATCACTCATGTCCACCGAGCTGTCGCTAGGCGGTTCAATCGTGAGAAGCGGTAAGTGGCCTCCTCGTAATCTGAAATCGCGGCACTCTGTGCAAGGCGTGCTTCGCCGACTGTTGCTGCTTCCTCCCCCTTCCGTGTCACGGCTGTCATCCCTACCGCCCACTCCGCTTCCAATGCCCCCCCAGAATTCAGTGTCTGTGCTGCTGGGTGCCCGGTCAAGAGAGAGCGGTGAGGAAGGTAGTCCGTCATCCATGTAGAGCGTGACGTCGCTGTAGGAGGTAGCTGTGCTATCTTCGTGCATGCTTAGGCCCCCTGTACCTCCTCGATCTCTGTCTCCAAGGCCTCTGCGGAGGGACGCGTGGCTGTTGCTGCTCCAGATGCACTCCCCAAAGTCATCCACGACAGCACTTCCGTCCCCTATGCCTTCCTGGGAGTCATCCCTGCGTGTTCGGCAGGTCAGGGCATCATCAATGGAGTCAGCCAAGGACTTTACCTTGAGTACAAAAAAATTAAAATTACATAAATTATAGGATTACTGTTGCATAATTTCCCTAATGTGAGGCAAGCTAAGTCAACCAGAATTTGTAGTAAAGCTAGTTGACCAACAAAAGTCTTGCTAGCTGTGCAAATTTTGTTGGTCTTTGAGCAAAGTGCAATAAAACCATGGTTGGGTAAAATATGGACAAGCCCAACTGTTGGTTGAAGTTGCACCACAAAATGTCCATAACAACCAAGCATTTTAACCTAGCATAGGTTAATTTAAACCCAACAGTTGGGTTTTCCCCAACCTTAGTGTAGACCCCCTCTTAAAAGTACTAACTTGTTTGGTAAAGGAGTCCTCTAGGTGAGTGTAGTCAGGCCGTAATGGGGAGCTTGGCTCCGTGGTGCAGGTCGGAGAGTGTGGAGGTCCCATTCCTGGGCTGTGACTGTAGTGAGTCGGGGTGGGAGGTTGAGGGTGCCGGTCGTCAAACGAATACTGCAGTCGCATGTTGGAAAGGATGATGCGTCGTGTCATGCGGCTCTCAGATGCCGAGCTACGCAGGCGCTCAAAGTTCTTGTTCATACGATATTGACGGAACGCCGTCTGGATCGTCCTTGCTGCTCGTCTACTCACAAAGTAACCTCCGTATTTCTTCTCCAGCATCTCCACCTGCACATCGAGAGCCAGATTGATATTTACATCAACAGAATGTGAGCTGAATCATTGATTCAACAATTTTGTTCTTCTTTTCAAACTATTAAATGTTTGGCTAGTGCTTATTGCATGACTTACCTTCTTGTCTTGTAGGTCTGTAGAGAGCTCATAGCTGTCCGATAAGGTTTTGCACCTCTTGTTTTCCTCTTCCTCTTGTTTACGTAGGGCCAGGCTAGCTGGTTGGTTGCGTGTACGTTGTGCCCATGCGAGACTGGCTGGACTCGGAGGAGCCACAAAAGGTGCCCGAGGGCCTGGGGGGCCACAGCTGTTATCCCCGTAACGGTCAGAGCTGTGTACGTAAAGAGATTTACTGCAGGAACTCTCTGAGAAGGGACGTGAATCTGAACCCTGGGTTTCCTTCTCACTGAAGGAGTGGGTGAGGGAGAGAAAGAGAGAAAGAGGAAGAGTTAGTCATTTTACAGTTTGAGACGCCCCATAATAAGAGCATAAGATAAAAATCACAAACAACCGAGGAATTCATGACATTGTTCATTTTCATGACTTAGCAATTGACTTTCAGGAAAGCTTTACCCAGGACAAATGTTGCAAACAACAGGCTTTCCCATAATTATCACACAGTTAGACATAAAACCTTTAGAGAAATCACAATTCGTGTTAAAGTTAAAACTTATAAGCAAAACATGCAAGTACCTCAATACGGTCTCAGAATTGCTTCATCAAGAATCATAGTTAAAGATACGCACAGTACAAAAACTCAAATCTTCATCAGTTTAGAGTACAAAAAGACAATGATGCTCGATCTTCGAAAAGGCAGCTCTTTTGTGAATTTGCTTTTTGTTCCTGTCATATGAGAGGTTTTGGAATGCAATGCACATAATCAGCCTCATATCTTTGCTTATATCTTGTACAATTCTTATCCATAATGACTGTCACCACCAAAAGTGACTCATTTATCCTGCAGGGTACCGGAAAGTTTTGATGCACACACACTGACAAATATAAACACAAACGCATGCCGCAGTAATCACATCCGCATTACACATCCCACAACTATTAATGGTTTGCATTACACTGAACTAGACTGTTACATTTTCAGGAAAAAAACATTTGTCAGTTGTCAGGGTAATCCAGGATTCTGACTGATTGTTAGCACATTGCTATACAGTTGCTAGGGCATTTCTAGTGCACTGTCAAAACAAATGGTCAAAAGATGTACCCCAGCTGTAACTGGGGCTGTACTGTTTCAAAAACAGTTTTGCATGTAAAGAGTTTATATTAGTACCTCAGAGGTACATACAAGTACCAAATCCATATATATCTGTCCTTAAAGGTACATATTAGGGGCCTTTCAAAGGGTACTGCCCGCCCCAGAGACAGATGGGGTACATGTTTTGACCACATCTCTATATTGTTCTGGGCTCTAGAAAAGCCTCAGCTCTCATATGTAATCTCAGAAAAAGGGTACAAAAGTTGTCACTAGGACAGTACTTCTAAAAAGGTCATAATATGTACCATTTTGGTACAGATATGTGGGTGATTCTCAAGAAACCATTGAAACACCACAGCACTAATGATTTTAGATATAACATTTGTAATATAGTAATATTAAAAAGCATCAGAATTAACACAATACTGTGTTCTACCTTGCACAATGTGTGATTTCAACATAAGAATTTATAATTTGTCAATTTTATCAAATTTTCTGCTGAAATTCTCATTACCGCAATGCGTCCAGCTGTGTTTGAACATGCGTTATGTTGTAATTTAAACAAATGAACAAAAATTATTTAGAAAAAAATAAATTGATGTTTTGCTAGACTACTTTAGATAACAGAAAAATAATTTACTGAATATTCATGTATAATAATAATGAAGGAAAATGATGTGTCCCTGCCTGATGTTCTCATCCGCCGCAACACTTTTTGAGAACATAGCACACGTACAGAATTTCTATTTACTGTGCATGACTATTAATAATCCATTTTTAAAAATGTGAAAATATATTAGCTTTTCTAACAGTGTTGATGTTTTCTGACTGTTGCGGTAATGAGATTTTTTAGGACTTATTTTCAAAATTATGTTACAAAAAGTGTTAAATGATAAGTATAACTTTTTTAATTAATGTTCCCATATACTCCAGACTTTGTTTCTAATGTCTGGTGGGAAAAAAGTAAATTTAAGCAATTTTAACATTTCATGCTTGCCATTTTTACAACCAAGTTTTCGTGAGAATCACCCATGTACTTTTGAGGTACCAGTATGTGCCTTTAAGGTACCAATGAGTACCTTTAATATACCAATATGCATCTTTTAGATCCAAAGTGTATTTTTTGAAAAGGGATCGCCTCAGTGGCAACTTTTTGTACCCTCTTGTACCTTTTCTTTCTGAGAATGTGGTATTGTTTATTAACCAAAAGGTTAGAAAAGCAACATATATCGAGCCTCAAAATATAACATATCATTCATGTCTGTAGCACAAATCATACAAAACCATAATTCAGTAAGCACAAATGCATAAGTATTCACAAGAAATAGCAGTTTAATTGATAGAGGAACATGATATTCAGGGTCAGTCACCCCACCATAGAGACGCTGACCCTTAAGTTGGATATAGGAAACACAACAGCATGTGATCAGAAGATATAATCCTGACACAGCTTTCTGACAGGACAGAGTTTAGGCATTTCTGAATCACTGCCGGCAACTTCCTGTTCTCTACGAATGAGTCAGAATAAGTTATTAAAGACATAATCTCATAATAATGCTAATGCACTGCAATACTATTGTCATTCTGTGTAAATATTTTTTTACTGCACACACAAAAACATACACATATAAACAATCTTTGCTGTAAACCACATTTAACAACAGATTATCTTTACGCACCTGTCTAGAAAAACCCATATTTGTACAAAGCATGACACCCTTTTGTCACACAACATCATTGTATGTAGGAAAACAGACACCTGTAGCCAAAGAGGCTTAAGAGTGAATTTTATACCCTATTAACAAACACATGTAAAACTGTAACTGTACACTTACCACATTTACTAAAGCCATCCAAACAAATGCATAGTTTCTATATGCCAAGTCCAAATACAGCAAAATGTCACTGAAAACTCCTTGAATTCACAAAGTTTGTCGTTCTGAAGTTATGAGCGACTGTCAGCAGGTCACCACCACCTAGTCACATGACAGAGCCTCACCCCTCCCTCCTTCATTTTTCTCTCTATTTACATTACACAGAGTGCAGTGCTGTAATTTGCTAAAGTTAATGGTTTGGAACAAGTTGCCCATTGCATAAACCGTAGCTAGTGGTCCGGTCAGCTTTAGAGAAAGCCCCCTTACATGTGATTCTCTTCATAATAGTTGTCAAATGAAAACAGGTGTTTATATTGTTTGTTGTTTGTATATTGAAAGTTGGAGAACATAGTGTGTGCTTGTTGTGCTGTTCTGTATTTTCCAAGCCTAATATGGATGGGTTCCTGTGTTTGTATTGAATTAAAAAAAGTTAAAGGAAAGGAAGGAAAACACACAATCATTGCTTTTTGAGTTGCACTGTGACAGTTTTCCATAAAAACACCTCAAAACAATAGAAATGGTTTCTCCTGACAATGAGACCAAATGGACAAGTCACTTGCTTCTCTTATTCTCATATGTTTTTTTCTATAGATCTCAATAATGTCTCAAACTGAGAACACATGTTAGCATTTCCTATGCAATACCTAATATTTCTTAATAAAATCTTTTCAGAGCAAAATATTTGAGGGATCCCCAGTGATTTATTACCAGAATTCCTACTATTTGCATGTTCCATAAACTCTATTAGAATCCATAATTCCAGCGATTAGTCAGTGTGTATGTAGGCTTTATGCATTTGTATAAATATGTTAAAGTCTCAGTTGAGTCTTGATCTCTCCCAAGGTTTTTAATTCTGTCTCTGTTACAATGGACTCAAGATTACGCAGTAAGTATAACCATGTGGATAGCAAAGTTAAGCTGAAGATGGATGGCCAAAGAGGTGGTGTTCATGGGACAACAACATACCTTCATGATATGCATAATATCCAGGACAACAGAGATGATACCCATGTTAAATTTGTTAAACTATATATCAACTATTGTCACATTTTTGGAATTGTAGAAGAAACAGGTTTAAGTACATAAATGAAGAGGGTCTAATTTTCCTATTTGTACTTTTTTTTAGACTTTATTCAGGGACCATTAACTGTGTTTATTCATCTGCATTCTGAAACTCTGCTTTTTGGATTTTCCAAACCTCTCATGTCCTTGGTTCTGAGCTGCTTATATAGCAGATCTCTGTGCATTCATTGGTATAATGATTTTTCTGACAGCAAATAATGTAAGGTTGGACAATGTGAGTTTGGTTCACTGATCCAGGACGAAGGCCAGCTTACATATCACAAATGTTTAACTATTTTAATATAAATAAAACTTTCTATATGGTACTGATTTGTGCAATTAAATATTATTTAAAGAAATAGTACCCAAAAATGAAAACTGACTCTGAAACCATCCTACACTGTAAAAAAAATCTGTAGAAATTACAATGTTATTGCAGCTGGGTTGCCGGTAATTTACCGTAGATTTAAATTTATGTTATATACTGGCAAGAGTTTGTTCAAATTTAAATAAATCTTTATATTTACAGAATAAAACTATACAATAACAGCCTCATGCACAGCATTCTAGGAACCAGAAATCATCATCAACCTTTTTCTGTTGTTTGCTTCAGATTTGGTTTTCCAGAAGGTTTTGCTTGATGCTGTGTTTTTAGTTTTACTCTGTAAAGACAAAAACTTGTTAATGTTTAATGTTCATTTAACTTTGAACAAAATGTTGCCAGTAAAAAACATAAATTTAAATCTACGGTAAGTTACCGGCAACCCAGCTGCAATTTCTACGGATTTTTTTTACAGTGTATGTGTATACAACTTTCCCCCTTTATCCAAACACTGTCAGAGTTATATAAAATAATGAATGGTGTTGGGATTCAGAAGTGTTCCATTTTTAAAGCTTCAAACCATCCATCAAAAACGAATCCATACATTTATTAAAAATCTTCTGAAGTGAGCTATGGGTTTTTGTAAGAAAATATTAATATTTTACACTTTACAAACTATGATAACTGGCTTCCGGCAATGGCTATACACACATTCACGAGAGAGTCAAGATGGAATTTGCTTTACTTGGAAAGACATTGAAGATTAACTGTATGGATTCATTTATATTATTTTGTGTATGGCTAAAAGAAGAAAGTCGTATGCAGGGCCCTCCATAAGTATTGTAACAATAAAAGCAAAATTGTTCTGTTTGCGGTAGAGTCAAGAAATATCTAAACATTAAAAGGTGAATTTTAGACAAAAGTCATTTTTCACATGTTTTAACATATATAATTTTCCATCTTCATCTGTAAAAAATCCATTGCTTCTATCTGAGATTTTATTTGGTGAGTCTGGTGACAACACACAAGCAGAGGTGTAAAAAGTACTCAAAAATTTTACTCAAGTGAAAGTACAAGTACTGAGTGTAAATTTTACTCAATTAAAAGTAAAAGTATCTGGCCAGAATTATACTTGAGTAAAAGTAAAAAGTACCACATTAAAATTGTACTTGAGTATTAAAAAAGTAAAAGTAACCGGAAGAAGGAAAACGAGAGATTCACGTTTAAGCTTTTAATCTCTAAAAACATGAAGTGAATGAACCACATACAAGGTTTTATCCTTTACAACTGTTTGTAATTATTTGTATGTTCCGTGGTATAGTCACAGAATTTTTTGCTCATTTATCCGTGTTATTGTCACAGATCTCCGCATTTTTTCGTGTCTGTACCACGGGCTTTCTTTTCCATGTCAGTTTCACGTATTGATTACTCAATTGTTTTTCCTATTTTTAAACCATTTTCGCGTGGGTTTGGGGTTTGATTTGGGCTTTGGGCTAGGATGTCACTTTAACTATTGGTTTATACTATTTTTCCATACTTTTAAACAATTGTCGCCTGACGTTAGGGTTACGCCGGATTTCCACCGACTGCGGAGCGGCTGCAGATCTGCTCCGCTGCGTTACGGCTCCGCACTCGGCCGTCCGTCAATACCCACCAGTTCTGTATTGGTTGCAGAGCAGCTGCGTGCTGAAGTGACGAGGACCCATGAGGTCTCGCAAATTCACGTGATGATCGCGTGATACCTAGTTCTGTCTCCGCCAATTATGACTTGAATTATGACGTTTTAACAAACCAGCCCAGATCACAACACGAGATCTCGCGTAGACAGAGCAGTACATCAAATCCATCCAAAATTCCAAAAATAAGAAAGCTGCTAAAACCATTTATTTATGCTCTATCTTTAATGTATTTATTATACCATATACTTGATCATTTAACTACCCCTAGCTCTGTTCTTGTCTATTATTTGTTGTTTCTATATTAATGACTTTGTAATGTTTGTATTGCAAAGATTTAACAAAGGAAAAAAACACGAGATCTCGCGAATTCAGGTATGATCACGCGATAAAGTCATGGCTCCGCCCTGCGGAGCTGTCCGGCATCCGTCAAAAATAGAAGCTCTGCGTATTTGTGCCGGAGGGCTGCGGATGGCCGGAGATGTGACGGATTCGGAGCGCAGTCAGTGGAAATACAGACATTGACTTGAATGGAGACCGATTGACTCCGCCGCCGTTCCGCAACGGATCCGCAGCCGTTCCACAGTCGGTGGAAATCCGGGGTTAGGAGTTGGGTTTGGATGACATTTTATGTTACAGAAAGTCATTCTAAACCCAAACCCACGCGAAAATGGTAAGAAAATAGGAAAAACAATTGAGTAACAAATACGTGAAACTGACACGGAAAAGAAAGTCTGTGGTACAGACACAGAAAAATGTGGAGATCCGTGACAATGACAATGAATTTTAATGTGCAACATGCTACTCAAAATTGTAAAACCTTGAATTAAATTAAATTTCAAGCTCTATCAAGCCTCTCACAGGCAGCCGATGCAGGAAGAGGTGTATTAGACCTTGTTCACACTGTCAGTCCAAATCCGATTTTGGTGCATATCCGATAGGAATCCAATCACATTTAGAACGTGTGAACGGCCAAAAACCACATGAAATCTGTTTTTTCTAATCCGTTTCAGGCTACATCCAGAGGTGCTTTGAAATCCTTTTCAAATTGCATTTCCGGAAATCGATTTCAGTCCTACCGTCCTGATCGCATTTGTATAGCTTTTCGGTTACGTCATGCTGTCACGTCACATAAAACACATCAGACGTCGAGTCAGATTGTCATGCCTGCGCGACGTCATTGCCATTGAAACAGTGCAGATAATCCGGATAACGGCTACAGGACCCATAGATCGGATCTGAACAGTTGTGATACACAATGTGGACATAGAGTCTGTTAAATTAGATATGCACCAAAATCATATTTGGACTGACAGTGTGAATAAGGTCTTAGTCTTGATAGAGAGGCTGCAAATAGCAGGGAACGTGTCACACTTCATGTGTTGTCGGTTTCAAAGAGGCAAAAAATTTTCATCATTAGATAAACTGTTGGCCAATTCCTTAGTGTGGTCCAAAGGCTCCAGAATAAATAACATTTAAATTAAACTGGCCATCAGCGCAATTAAATTGGTTTGATAGAGCAAGCGAAAATAGATCTCTAAAATAGAAGTACTTTTTGACTGTAAATAAAATTGTAAGGAGTAAAAAGTACTTTTTTTCTTTAAAAAATGTAATTAAGTAAAAGTAAAAGTACTGATTTTTAATTGTACTCAAGTAAAGTAAAAATCCCCAAAAATAATACTTAAGTACAGTAATCAAGTAAAATTACTCAAGTACTTTACACCTCTGCACACAAGTCAGGATGAAAGTCAGGATGAAAGGTTGTTGTTCTTTGTTTGTAAAGCATGTACTGTATGTGTTGAAACTAGAGATGCAAATTTTCAATATAAAATTTTCCACCTATACAGATAGCAGATTGATCAGACTGATATCGGTCGATAGCGTTAGTTTGTTGGTTATAATAACTTGAATTAACTCAAATCTAAAGATTTTTTATTGTTATTCATTCATATATTAACCATTAATATTTACTGTTAAACTAGTGATGTGTCTTTACAATATACACATAGCTCAAATTCATTGCATTTTCCTGTTCTCTTTTGATTGACAGGATATATTGGCAATGACTATTAGCTGTTTAGCCGATACAGTTGATAGTGTTTAAAATAGCTTTTATCTACTGATACCGATCATTGGCTGATATATCAGTGCATCTCTAGTTGAAACATAATTAAAGGTGCAGTGTGTAAATTTTTGTGGCATCTAGTGGTGAGGTTGTGCATTGCAACCAACGGCTCAGTCCACTGCTCACCCCTTGCTTTTGAAACTAACAAACATGTCATCGTCGGAAACAACTTAGTAAAAAAGTTTGTCCGTTAAGGGCTTCTGTAGAAACATGGCGGCACAAAATGGAGACTTCCATGTAAGGGGACCCTAGGTGTATGTGTAGATATTACCTCTCATTCTAAGGTAATAAAAACATAACAGTTCATTATGAAAGGGCTTTATACACCCCTGATCATATAGTTTTGTATAATATTTTGCATTTATGTCAAGAGATCTTTCTAAAAATTACACACTGCACCTTAAAATGTTTATAATATTTTGTACTTTTGTCACTCTTACAAATTTCTTGTCTCCACAGCAAACAAAGCAGTTTTGTCTGTGTATCTATAGGAGGGCACTGAACATCATGGTAAGTAAAATATAGGCTAATTTTAACTTGTGAATTATTCCTTTAGTCAGGGCCGGCCCTGGGCATAGGCGGAATAGGCAAATGCTAAGGGCGCCGCCGACCCCTTGGGGCGTCCGTGCGCCCAAATTATTATTTTTTTAATATATGTATATAAACATTTCACTATAAATATTTATATATTTTATAATATAAATATTTTGCACAAGAAAACAGCAGTTATCAATGAATTATTAGTAGCATAGTATCTCGGAAGATCGTGCTTGTTAAATAGCTCTGTGGCTATACTGCACTGAAGCGGCAGTTTAAAATATAAACCCAGAAATAAATTCAGCGAACGTCAAGAACAAGAAAACGGAAAAAACAATCAGACAGAGACGCGGAATTTACATAATGTTACACAGACCATGTTTAAATTGCAATGTTTCTGCACAGAAATACCAACTTGTTCACTTTGTTTGGTATTAATAAGCTGCGCATTGGAGTGCTGGCCGCGGTGCTGAAGACGCGCTCGGACGGAGTACTGGTGGCAGCACAGATATTTACGTGCAACCTATTGGAAACTATTATTCGTTATTATATAATTAGTATTCGTTGTTTTACTTTATTACTTCCACTTAAGAAGAGTTCTGCACTTTTTTTTCAATATTTCTCTTTATATAAATACTATTTTGTACTTAAATCTATAATTTCATTATTTTACTAACCCAACTAACTCATCTGCGCTTTCCGATAGGTTGCACGTAAGGAGAAAAGTATAGCTTTCTTCCACTTGAGAAGAGTTCTGCACTTTTAAACTTAAAAAAATATATCTCTTTACAAAAAAAAAACGTTTTTCTTCTATTTAAAAGCTTTAATTTCGTTATTTTACTAACCCAGCTAATGACTCCTCCATTTCCGATAGATTGCACGTACTGTAGATATCTGTGTATATGTGCCATCACGCGTCTTCAGCACCGCGGGGAGCAGCCAGCACTCCAATGTGCAGCTTATTAATACCAGACAAAGTTGGTATTTCTGTCCAGAAACATTGAAATTTATACATGGTCCGTGTAACGTATAAATCCCGCGTCTTGGCCTTATTGTTTTTTTCTTGTTCTTGACGTTCGCTGAATTCTGGGTTTATATTTTAAACTGCCGCTCCAGTGCAGTATAGCCACAAAGCTATTTAACAATGAGCACAATCTCCCGAGACACTACAACATGCTACTAATAATTCATTAATAAGAGCTGTTTTCTTGTACACAATTAAATATTTTAAGTTAAATGTTACAGTGTTAAAACATGTAAAAAAGACAAGATTTTAACAATGTCAAGATCAAATGCCTGAGTAACAGGGTATTGTGTGTATGTGTTTGTGTGTTTGTGTGTGTTTCCAAAACATTTTCAAAATAAGAAAAACAAGACAAAGCTGTGCAGTTTGTTTCTGTGTAAGTTTATGAATAAAATGATTGGAACACAATTGTGATTCTGTGATTCTAAAGGGCACCAGGTGAAATCTTGCCTAGGGCAGCAAATTGGCCAGGGCCGGCCCTGCCTTTAGTATTATATTAATTATTAATTGACAACTATGTTTTTCTAGTGATAGTGGCACATCATGTGACCAAGATAATTTTCAAAAGTTCCAGTCCTCTAACTTCACCAACTGTTGAGGAGAAGTAGGATTATTTACAACGTATTTTAATGACAAAGATAATTCAATAGAAACCGCTCCAAACAAAAGACTAAAAAGTATCTACAGTGCTGATAAACTCAACTAGGTACAGGAGATGATAACCTGTAACTATGGCAACAGATAGTAAACAGGAAGAAAATGTACACATAAAATGAAACCAAACAAACAAGAGTCCATTAATACATGTCAAAATAAAAGTCCTTGTGTTAAACACAACCAAAGTCAGGGAAAATGCAACTCTAATTTAATGTCATTTGATTGAATGAGTTTATATTTAGTATAAGATCTAGCTCTAGACAGACAACCAATCGTAAAGCTTGGCTCCTTTTGCATAGAAATAAATTAGCCAATTGTTATTTCTGAAACAAATGATTGTTTACTGTTGTATAATATCAACATCACACAACTGCGCTGTAATAAATCCCAACAAAGCTGCAATTACATGCAACCAAATCACTTAAATTACTGGTAATTGTGTAGATTTTCTGCTGTATGTGTCTTAAACTCTTGTCTAGTCTTTTTACTTTACACTTGCACCGCTTTCTAAAGTTGGCAACATTTTATTTTAGCAGACACTGCAGCATGGTTTTAAAAGACAGTCTGGCACCTGCTACCTACATTTAATGACAAAACTGAAAGGCGTTTATATTCTGGGAAAACATCTGCTCATAAAATTGCCTGCGTACAATCCAGCCTCCATCATTTCTGCATCACGTCTTCATTTCCCTTTCCACCCACACCTCACACCCCCTCACACACACACATGTAGGAGTGAGAGAGGTACGGTTGCTTAGTGACAGTTGCCGTGAGACCACCGTAGGAGTTGATGCAGTCATTAGAGAGACTGTTGCTATAGATACACAGAACTAATACAGTAACCGTAGGTGTTGGTGGATAAGTTGCAGGTTGTAAGACCGTGAGACTTTGAGTGTTACAACGAATGAATCTACCTACACATATAAACCAAATTAAACCACACCATCATCCAACATCCGCCTGTGCAAGGAGAATAGGATGAAAACATTACATTTGCATAAATAAATAGCTATATTCAAAATGATTACATGTGCATTTGTTTACTTGGATCAAAGCAACTTCCAGTGACCAGCGTACTCTAGAAAACATTACGTTTGTTTGTAGCCAGTTACAAGACTGTAAAACACAAAATCCAAACACTGGTTAATCTTAAAGGGGCCATGTCACAAGACTTTTTTAAGATGTCAAATAAATATGTGTCCCCATAGTACGTTTTAGCTCAAAATACAATATAGATAATTGATTATAGCATGTTAACATTGCCACTTTGTAGCTGAGGCAAGAACATAGTAAAATATTGAAAACGATGGTGTTTTCCTTTAAGGGACGGTATTATACCCTTCTGACATCACAATGGGAGCCAAATCTTTTCACATACTTACAGACAATGGTTTACCAAAACTAAGGGTGCATTCACAGTAATCCCCAATTACTCCTGGTGACATATAGACATCTTGTGAAGCAAATTGCAAGAAATCTATAAGGATTTTGTGAACATTATTTACAACATTATTAGCTTAAATACAGAGCCTTAACCACATAGGAAGTGCGCTTACGCTCCCACTCAATAGGGGGCACTGAGAGCGGGAGTATAATATTGAGCACAATCTCCTTCTTGTAGTTTTTGCTGTTGACAAACCAGCCTCTTAGCGCCATCTATAGAGCAGGAGCAAATAGTGCACAATATATGTTGCATAGCTTGTATATTTACGCTAACAGTGTTTTAAATAACATGTTGTAAATATCTTGCAAAAACAGATCGATTTGCTTCACAAGACGTCCATATGTCATCAGGAGTCATGGGGATTAATTTTGTGGATATATCTGCTTTTTGAGCTTTCAAAGTGGCGGATTTGTTGACTTGCATTATATGAAACACAGATGGGGTTTTTGCTAAATATCTTCTTTATTGCTCTCCTAAAGAAAAAGATGAATAAATAAACTGCAAATTTTTCTTTTTGGGTGAACTGTAGAAAATTACTACAAACTGTGCAGCAGGATTGCCTGCTGCAATAAGGTTAATGCAATATTATATTGCCTTCATAGAAGCCACAGAGCATATTATATTATGTATAGAATCACATGTATATATGTGAGATATAGAGTTTTGCTCTGCAAATCAGAGATCGACGGATATGGAATTTTCAGTGCCGATGCCGATTTTTGTTCCATCAGCCTTAGCCGATGACCGATACAGGCTGCCGATTTTCTTGAGCCGATATTTGGAGCCTATACTGCTTTTGCTCACTCAATTTACATCATAAAATGACACAATGATGACGCCAAATGTTACAAGTCTCAATTTCAAAAAAGTAACATTTATTGAACTTAAAAAACTATATTTAACAAATAGTTAAAACAGGTGAGGGTGCTATGGAACAATCTTTCGATGTTGTCATGGAAAGGTTGGTTGTTTTTAGTCACATGACCTGCAATCGCTTGCGGCTTCCAGCACTCTGTCTGTAAATAATGCGGGAAAAAAATCAGCGAACACGGCAGCCACAGATCGGCCGATGCCGATACACATAAAACTCGCAAATATCGGCCCGATATATCGGCCAGCCGATACGTCGGTCTATCACTACTGCAAATGTAAAAAAACTTAAAAGTGGACGATTAATATAATGTTAAGTGTAACACAGAGAGCAACGAATGATGTGACAGACAACTAATTGTCGAGTGCGATGCCGTTTACACACCACAACTTCTCTGTAAATGCGGTTGTGAAACCCGAAAATTTAGGGGTGTGAGGTCGGTTATAGAATGCGGTTGTCAAACCCGTAAATAACCGAACTGTGTGTGAACGCAACCATCTTAAGGACTCAAATATGGTTTTGACAACTGTATTATGGTACCCTGTGAACGCAGCCTAAATTACTGGCTTGATCTTTTTCACATTTTCTAGCTTGACAGAAGCACTGTGGATGCGATTATAGCACTTAAACATGGAAAAAGTCGGATTTTAATGGCATGTCCCCTTTAACATTTCAGCTAGATTGAGTTGGATTTTCTAACCAACCCCAAAATTGTTGCACATTTCACAGTAAACATAAGGCTAGTCGCATTTGAAAAAAGTCAGATGCAAAAATAAACTCAGCTCCACGGAAAGGTCTGTCTGAAATACATTTGGCATTTAAAACCTGTGAAATGCTGGAACATTGCTCAAAAAACCTGCTTTTAGAGTTTCCTTCCTTAAGAAATAATAAATAATGCAGAGCGGCTACCTGAATTTTTAAATGAACCTATTGATGGGTGGATGACTGATCAATTACCCTTTAATTATTCTTTATTATACTCTTTGCAATACAACAAACAAAACAGCTTTTATGCTGAAGAATTAAAATCACGGAAATATGTCTACAAGGTAATATACTGTAATAACACAGTGACTTTTGGGACTGCATCATAGGGTAATTTGCTATTTCATAAGCTGTTTTTATTTGCCTTGGTTGTGCCAGTGTAGAAACTGCATGATGATATAACAGCCATGCTGTGTTTTTAATATTTAAGATATACAGTGTCTTTCCAGCCATGCATTGTTTCCCAGCATTGCATAGTGTTTGGTTTATTTTTGCTTTCGGTTTATAGAAGGAAGTAGTATGGTCCCGTCAGGATATTATTTTTGGAGACAGGAATGTTGTAGTAACTTGCTGAGCGAGTTGAATTAGAAACATAAGCTCTTCAATCAAATGCTTCTGAGAACAGAACAGTCAGCATATTTGCATTATGTTTACATGATAGTCAGTTTATAAGAGAGAGAAAGCTACTTTTAACATTTTCACAGAATATTATGATTTGTCTTTATGATTATTGATTTCTCATTATGATTTATGACTTTTTTTCAAATGTTTAGCACTTTTTTACCATGTAATTGCACGTTCATTGGTGGTTGTTCATCAGCATTTATTGATTCCAACTTTAGCTCCTTTGCAACATTAGGGTCTAATTATATTTTAATGGGTTGAGAGAAGCGCAATGTGTGTGCAAATGGTACTTTAAGCAAAAGTTTGAACATTTTAAACATCTGAAACATTTCAATTATGTATTTTGTTGACACAGAGTTTAATAAACTGACAGTTTTTTGAGTTAACTCTTGCGTTGTTATGTAAGAGACACAGTTTTTCCATGTGGTTTAGTATGCAGGCTAATCAAGTTTACAGCGCGCTAGCAAATTTTCATACATTTTATCAAAGTTTGGCCAAAGGAATATGTTGTTACAGCAGTTTGCATGACATTTCATACAGCAGCACTATTTGAGAAACATTGCATTCACACAACTGTTTGAGACAACAAACACAATTATGTCCAGCTATTTCATTCATTTTTGCTCTGATGTCAAAAACAAGCAAAAAATCCAAATAAACCCAAAGCAGGATTAAGCATTGTGCATCGCCAAGTAAGCCATAAGTAAAGTATAGCTACAAGCAAACAAACACTGTCAAAAGATTACAGAACAAGAAATTTTAACATACACTGTCTGAAAATAAGGCCAAAATATGTACCACAGATACGAATGGGGAAGAACCCTTTCAAAAAGTACAGCTTTGGACCTATTGGGGCGGTTTCCCGGACAGGTTATCCTAGTCCCCTAAAATGCATGATTTGTTAATTTAAAGACACCTTGTACTGACATATCATAACATATTAGTGCCAATGTTTTGTCTCATGATGCACACTTGTATTGTTTTTTTTTTGTAGGGCCTAGTCCCGGATTAATCTAAAAACTGTCTGGGAAACCGTCCCAAAGAGTTTATACCTCACAGGTTTATATTGGTACGTCAAAAAAAACGCGTTGGTAACAAATTTATACATATGGTACTACCCTAGTGACATCTGGGGTGCATATTTTGAACTTTTTTCTGACAGTATAGTGGTATGCTGTGAATCTGCTCCAAGAATCTCCATAACAGTTCACAATTGTGGTGGCCATTGAATCTTAACATTTCTTTATATCATTTTAATATAAATACATATTGGATTTAAATTTGACTCAGTGTGTACTGTATGAGACTTTATCTACTATTCAGAACAGAACATCTTGTGTTATAAAAAGGCTTTGTCGTGGCTGGATAGTGACCATGCAGAGCAATAATGACATTGACCAGAGCTGTTGACTGTATTATTATTGAGACTCCAAATATCTCGGTTGACAATGGCATTGTGGACTGAAGGCCAAATAAAACCATGTGGATATAAGGTAATGATCTTCAAAGCTGATATTTTAAATTGCATTTATGGATAGTAGTATTGAATATAATGCCATGACAGAAGCTGATAACCATTTTGACTGAAATGGGATTATTTTTTATCTCACAAAACCTGTTAAGAAAGGTCTAGGTTATTCAATTTAAATAACGGAAATAATAAAATTGAGAGGTCAAAATGTCAACCACTTAATGGCTTTGTATGTAGGCTTCATTATAAATAATAAAACTTGGACATTTTCTTTACAGGAATTACCTTAGAACCCCTAATTATGAAAATTAAATATTTAAAAAGAAGTGTTTCTGTAACCAGACTGCTAATTGGTTTTGACCTGGAATTTAAGTAGTCATAAAGCATCAGAAGGCAAAACTTAAGTCTAAGGAACTTGTATTAGACCAAAATTAGATAGATACTTAAACCGTAATATCAAGTAAAGGTTTGAGAAAAGGAAATTTGACAGCTACTTCAAACATAAACCAAGACAATGCCTGAGATGGCATCAGGACAAGGCTCTGAATGTCTCTGACTGTCCCGGTTAAAGCTCGGTCACAAGCTGTCAAGTGCTTGAGAGGAGGTGTCAATATACAGGTGAGCAATGCTGCTAGAATCCTCCAGAAGAAAACTCACAATTCTGTTGCAAAGCTCTGAATAAGCTACATAAAAAATCATAAGAAACTAATTCAATTAAAGCTCTACTGTGTACTTTATTGAGTTAATTCTTAACAAAAACCCATGTTTTCTTTCAAAAGTATGTGCTCATTCATGTGTAATTACTTCCCACCCACTAATCAAAGTATTCTCGTAAGTGTAGAATCTGCTATATAAAATGCATACCGTCGAAGCGCTCTCTGGCTGAATCCATGTTGTGCCTCCATCTTTGAAATACATTCGCCGACGAGGAACATTCCTGAAATTCAAGCTCCGCCTTTCGCGCTTTCACTCTACACTCACGCTGCCCGATAGCTGAAGCCTCCAGAGGTTGCATGTGTAGGCGGTATACGTCATCAAGACAGTCTTATTTCTGAATATTAACAATTATAAAGCTGACAATTATTCTTAGTTAATTGTAAATTGATGTAATATGCGTATGACTTGCGAATGTAATGCTCAGTTAATTTAAATAAACCAGGCTTGATGACGTATCCAGCCTGTGACCTGCGTAGCTTGAATCCTTCGGATTTTACAACAACCGCACACCGTGATGAACCTGCGATCTAATGCTTTGATTTGAAAGCCTGTTGAAGACATATTCTCGAGGACATTAAAACAAATCGCCAAGGATGCGAAACGGGGATTTTAAACGACAACGTGACAGGAAAAACATCAAGACCAAAGTCACTATTGGAGTTAGTTTTCCAAGATGTGCTCAAGGGACACTGAAGTTGCACTTTCTATATTCTCCACAGGTAATTCAGCATATTCGTTTACATCTATACAGTCCATGTTGTAAACTTGAAGTTTTATAGTTCCTTGGCTAACTTTAGCATGATTATGCATAACACTTGTTAGTGTAAACATGCATGTGGTTTAATGTGTTCAACAGACACACGCCGTCTCTCCGCCCATTTATGTAATCTGAGGTACTGAGATAAATGTTTTCATCTTTTCTGACCTCTAGCACAAACACACGGTGACAGCGCTATTTTTAGCCTTTCATTGATAAAAGCGTCTGATCTGCGCGTCTTTCGTTTCATTTTACAAGCGTGTGAATGTTGCGCGATCTTTTTTCACCAAAATGAGAGAAAGCTCTTACATATACACGGACATGTAACATGTTTACTTAAAACATAAGCATTGTACTCTGACATAATGTCTGACATAATACTCTGATAAAGTGAAAGTTGCGCGATCTTTTTTCACCAATCTGAGAGAAAGCTCTTACATATACACGGACATGTAACGTTTACTTAAAACATAAGCATTGTACTTTGACATAATATTAGTTCGCGTCCATTTAAACCCGTCATGGTTGCTTTTTGTATGTGATTTTAAGCGGACATATCATGACAATCAGACTTTTTTCATGTTAAACATAAATCTGTGTGCTTTGATGGATCACAGGCAAAGGACATTGCAAATTGTTCATTTTTTCTCATTGCTTTTGCTTTGTAGCTACTGGAAGCCATGTTAACCTTGGCATGACACGGCCGGGCCACCGTACGAGTTAAAACGCGTTCCGAATGGGGAGGGCTAGAAAGTAATATTCAGTTGCTTGTCATATAGACTTTCACCGCTAGATGGGAGTAGATCTTACACAGTGGAGCTTTAATATGGCAAAACAAAACTATCTGCATATTTTCTGGTAGCAATGTACCTTCATAAAGTCTGTGTATTATAGAGGTGAAAGGCAGTTACAGTATGAAAGACATATTCAAGAAAATTAGTAAGACCTAATAACAGGTGTAGCGGCTAATTGTAATGCGCATCTTAAAATCTGGGGGGTGTTTTCCCATATAGAGGCGATTTCTTGGATAGGGTTTATTCTAGTCCTAGTCTAAAATGCATGTTTGAGCAGCCTTAATTTTAAACATCAGTGCCATTATTTTGTCTCAAGATGTCTCAAGGCCTAATCCTGAATGAATCTATACTCTGTCCAGGAAACTGCCCCACAGGGTTTATATTAACCCACCAGGATTAGGCCTTAGTTATTTTAAGACATTAAAGTAGTTTTTGCAAACATATACCTTACAAAAACAATACTGGTGTGCATCTTGAGACAAAATAGTGGCACTGATATATGTTAAGATATGTAAGCAAATATTGTATACAATTACAAATAAGCTCATTTGTGTGAAAGCATGAAAAGCTAACACACATATACAAGAGAGATTTGCCAGCTGGTTTGCCACCTCTTTCTATTCACCCTCCCTCTCACTACATTTATTATTGATGGACTGCCAACACACATAACAGTATATAAGACTGATATGAAGAAAGAGACAATCATAAATTGTATCACATCGACTTACACATACCTTACGCATTTAATGAATTTGTGATTATTATGGTAAAATAATCCCATAATATTACTTCTTCAAATAATAATAGTTAATTTGTATAATATTCTTTATATTTATAATATATGTTTAGGCAATAAGCAGATGCATTTATCCAAAGTGATTTATGAAAGAGCAAACATTAACTATTAAAAATAAAGGTGCTTCACAATGCCATAGAAGAAGCACTTCTGTCTCAATGGTATAAAGAACCTTTAAAGTCCCCATAAAAATTTTTAATACAACTTTTTCCCTTTACTATAAATATGTTAGGCTTAAGAATAATATCAACTGAATGGTCCAAAACACTGAAAACAATCTCATACCCAAGATATAGTATAAGCATACAAAACCGTTTTGTCACATGCGCTAAAAACTCAAAACTTCAACTTCTCATCAGATTTCCTGTCCAATCAAATGCTCAATAAATGCTGAAGCGTCCTGCCTTCTACATCTTGAAACATTACGTCTTTGCTGGACTGTGCCATAAATGAAACATTATCGGGGGGTTTTTTCTCTAAAAGGGGGAGAAGTCTTCATGATAGTTCCGTTCTGACTTCCTGTTTTAGTTAAATTGACATCATCACATCAAATAAAGCTGCACATTACAATGCACTTCAGTGAACCTTTAACATCTGAAGAACCTTTCTGATTCACAAAAGGTTCTTTGTTAAAAGGTAAGAAAGAAATGGTCAAGAGGAACCAAAAATGGTTGAAAAATGTTCAACTTTGGGTGAAAAGCTCAGCTCATCAATGTCACTTTTCACTAGTCTGTCCAATCACAGTGGTGGAGGGGTGAAACAAATATCACAGCAATCAAGGGGCGACAGTGGTTCATGTAGGTTGTCTACAAATCGAAAGGTTGGTGGTTCAATCCCCAGCTCCACCTGACCAAGTGTCGAGGTGTCCTTGAGCAAGACACCTAACCCCAGCTGTTCCCAACAAGCTGGATGGCGCTTTGCATGGCTGACACTGCTGTCGGTGTATAAATGAATGGATGAATGTGAGGCAATATGTAAAGCGCTTTGGATGGCCATTGGTGTATGAAAGCGCTATATAAATGCAATCCATTTACCAACTGTCGCCTCATTCAATGACTGACAAACAAAGCAAAACTATAAAAAGCTGGCAAGTGCTGTGTCCGTCTGGCGTTTCAGCCGCGGTTAAATGCTTTGGTGTACATGCTGTCTAATAAAAGAAGTGTTATACAAAGTTTCAGCTTCAAGAGTTCTTCCTCAGGATGACCACACATTTGAAGCTTCATAGAAATTTTCCTGACCCTTAAATATGCCCACTTTTTATGATGAAATGAAACCATTTACCATCAACATTTAGTCAAGGATCAGTCTTAATCAGTCAGAATTTCCCACAATTCATTCTACAAGTTATTCATGAAGTGCTGAGTAATGTGTGACCCTGTCCATGAAATCCAGGCTAAAGATTTCAATTATTGACATGACTTTACTCAGTCAATATTAAAGATATCAAGGTTATATTTTCACAGAATGTTCTTTACATAATGTAGAATGACTTGTGTAGAAAGCAGTAAATCACAAAAAATGAGTTTTCACAGGCATGGTCAAATATCTCTTTAAAGTATGAACAAAGATTAACCTGCCATCTCTTGTATTTTGTGCTATGGGCATCACACAGAAGACTGTGTGTACTTTCACTTGTCTTTCTCACCTTTCATCTGAACTGTGCTCTAAATAAAACTACTGTGACTTAACACCCTTGCATGCTTACAATACATTACAAGAAATCATTTCCCCAAAATCCAAACAGAATCATTTGCAAACATTGCCTCTCAGTATTTCATCTTTTGAATGTATTACAATTACTAGTTATTTAGGCTTTAGACAACTGCTGTTAGTTCAGCCAGTAATCATACTAAATACTTATAAAACTAAAAAACATTTTATGGGACATCAGTAACATGAGCACATTGTGCCCGCACACATCAGCTTTAATGTGACAGACACTGAGGATAATCTTATATATGACTGAAGCAGGTAACATGAAGACTTACCGTGTTGCTGCCACAGACCGTCATCCATCCATACTGGCCCAGAGTCACAACAACCACACCCTCACATACTCATGCAAGCGTACACACACTCAAACATACTTCCTTCAACTTCAAGTTGAATGACTGCATTTTTGACACCTCTAGAAGAGGGAAAACAATGCGTGTAAATATAGCTGAGTGACGTACATATGATGATTAATGCCGCAACATTAACACTGGCGGGGAGGAAGAGAGGGGAGGGAATGAGAGATGAGCAACGCTTTCATTTACCTGCTGTCATTCCTCAACAGCTTTTGTGGAATGAAAAGGGGGTGGAGCAAAGTTCATGTGCTTTTACAGCCTGCTGTGAAGGTTTAAAAGCTAGTTAAAGATTCAGGTATTGTTTAGCTATGCCTGTATGTGAGAGAGAAAGTCAAAGAATCTTTCAGACATTACTTTTATTCGACTTTACAACATTTTTGATTTAAGGGTACAGTGTATAATTTATAGGCCACACACATAAAAATGTTTCCAAAAAAAGATTTTCCCCAAGATTACTGCAATAGTCTGCAATAGTTCAGCAAACAGATAGTCCCGCCCAAAGTTGACATGTCAGGCTGCTCAGCCAATAAGAGGAATGCAATTTAAAAAATGAATAACACCACAGAACCACGCTAATGACTCTATGGGGAAATCAACCTATGATTGCCATCTTAGTAGCTGTCTGAAGGAAATTCAGACAGTATTATAACAAAAGCAGACATATAATATTTAAAAAGTACAACGTTGCCTGTGCATTTTTATTATGTACATATAAGTGGCTTATGTATGAACATTTTATTTGATTATGTGCTTCTGACCTTGAAATATTTTTTAAGCAATCATTAAATCAAGTCATGACATTAAAATATATATTTCAATAATGTCTTCCATCATATTCACTTTCTATGCATATTCAGCTTTACTATATACTTCCTGTTACATTTGAAAACAATTGTGCAGAATAATTGGCTTTATGCCCAGCTGCACTACTTCCTGAACTTCAGCCAGCTCCTTGTTTCCTGTCTGCCATTATTGGACAAACTGATTAATCCAGGTGTGTCTGATTATTGTTGTTGTGACTACTGAGGTCAGACACCTGGATTAATCAGTTTGTTTGTGACTACTGAGGTCAGGCACACCTGGATTAATCAGTTTGTCCAATAATGGCAGACAGGAAACAAGGAGCTGGCTGAAGTTCAGGAAGTAGTGCAGCTGGGCATAAAGCTTATTGTCTACATTTTTGTCCCAGAGGAGGTACCCTTTCAAAAGTACATCATAAGAGTTCATATTAGTACCTTAGAGGCATGTATTTGGGTAGCAAAGATAACTTATTAGTACCCTCAAAATACATAGGCTATTAATATCTCAAAGGTACATGTTGGTACCAAATGCATATATATCTACCTAATGGTACATTTTTAAGAGCTTTATAAAAGGTACTGCCCCCGGGGGTTTATATTTTTACCATTTTATCTAACAGTGTAAACAACAATTGTTCTCATAAACTATAATGTAGTGATGCATACAGACAAAAACAGTTACAGTACATTTCAGTTAATGTTCATACATAAGAATGCTCCTAATACAAAGTGAGTAAAAAAATAAGCAATTGTATTAAAATGTTTAAAATAAATATGAAAGAATAACCAAACATATATTAAATGCTTTTGGAATAACATGTTAATGTTAGTAAACACAGCATCAAACAATATCTGTGATCTTTGACATAACAATTCACACTTTTATATACTGTATAGTTATTCTATCATGTGCACCTCATTTGTCAATGCATGAAATATATAAAGATGCTATTATGAAGATAACATTCATAAAACAATTAAAACTAATTTTGCTAATGTTCTGTCCAGGAAATTTTAAATTGTTGGCAATGCTTTTAAAAAATAATGCTCTAAGGCTTAATTACATAAATTAAACAACTGTTACAATAGCTTACAGGAGACCGAAAACTATCACAATAACATAAATTCTACAAAAAAGTAATTTCGTGCTAACAATGTCAATCCTTGCACGCTGATTGGTTGCGGGTTACCGAGAGGAGGGACTACTGCACTGGGAGGCGGTGCAACAGAACTGATGCACAGTATTAGTCTCCGTCTCCTCCTCCACACTAATGTGCATGGGCCATGGGGCAGAAGGTTGAAAGAGAAAGAGATACAGCGACAGAGTCAGACGGGAGTAATGAAATGTGTAGAAAGAACATGAAAAAATGCAAACAATTGTTTTGAACAGATGAGTTTGTTAGCTTTCTAACTAAAGTAAGCTAAAATAAACTAAAATAAATAAACAAATAAAGTTAGCATTAGCATTTACTGTATATTTATCATCATGCTCAGATTAACTGCTTTGTTTACTTGTGTCCACTAGATGGCAGACTCAACATATTTCAATAGCTGAGTAAAAGTTGATGTATTGTACAGTTGTATATTGCCTTATTCCTCTACAAGCATATAAATATAAGTAATTAATAATAATATAAGTAAGTAATTACTACCTACTGTTTAATTAAAAAAGATGCCATGTTTAATTTAACAATATATTTGAATTGTTTTGTCAATGCAAATAAGGCTGTGAGGGATAAGACAGGATTTTGGAGATGATGACACCCTTAAATTTGGAGGCAACTTTTGCGCCATTGGTACGATATGACATCACCATCTAATCGCTTTAATAATGGTTTTACAACTCTAAAAACCTTCCATACAAGCAAAATTATGATTGCAATGCAAATAAGTAAATGTATATGAATATCTAAAACATGTATCTTAAATAAGTCACTTATACTATGAGCTGACTTGAGGGAAGCCTAATGAAGACACATGTGTGTATTGGATCAAACTAGACACAAACTAGAAACTAGACTGGACACACAAAAAGTTTAATGGATTTTCAGATTTACAAACAAACAGCAAATGGTGTTTTGTCTGTAGATTTTAATAATTTTACTCGAAACTTAAAAAAATACATCCCCGATAACCTCAGCATCAGCACACTTTTATTTATAAATGTAACTTTGAAGTAAATGTTTCTGACAATGTTGTCTGTATTTTAGGCTGTGTTTGTTTTTTTGTAATGTTATGTTTTAATATTGTGTGCACCTGCCCGGGGACTGCAGATGGAAATTAGCTTTTGCTAAGTCTGGTACAAAACATCTTTTCATAAGATTAATGTTTTTTGTACATTGACCCTGACAAATAAACTAAATAAATACATTTTAAAAAATTAGAATTTTTATTCAAAGCATACGAAATTCAAAATTTGTATAGATTACAATTGAATCACTTGACAGAGTTCATTTACAGTCTATTCAATATATTATGGTTCTATATCATGTCTTATTTTCACAACCAATTTGTGACCCTGGACCACAAAACCAGTAATGGTTAATTTTGTAAATTTAAAATAAAGAAGCTATCCATTAATGTATGTTTTTTAGGAGAGGACAATATTTGCAGAGATACAACACTAAAAATCTGCAATTTGAGTGTGCAAAAAATCTAAATATTAATAAAATTGCCTTTTAAGTTGCTCAAAAGAAGTCATTAGCAACTGCATCCACTCACAAAAATAAAGCTTTGATATATTTACAGTAAGAAAATTACAAAATATTTTCATTAAATCATGATCTTAAAGGGATAGTTCGGCCAAAAATGATATTAAACCCATGATTTACTCACCCCCAAGCTGTCCGAGTTGCATATGTCCATCGTTTTTCAGACAAACACATTTTCGGATATTTCAGAAAATGTTTTAGATCTTTCAGTTGATTAAATGTAATGTTACAGGGTTCACCAATAGTCCACGACCTTCAAGTCCAAAAAAAGTGCGTCCATCCTTCACAAATTAAATCCAAACGGCTCCAGGATGATAAACAAAGGTCTTCTGAGGGTAATCCGTGCGGTGTTGTTGTAGAAATATCCATATTTAAAACTTTATTAACAAAAATAAATACCTTCCGGTAGCGCTGCCATCTTAGACTCCTCTGTATTCAGGAGAGAGTATTAGTGTAGTGTACGCACTTTTCTTAGTGACGTTTGATAAATTCAGAGCACAGAGCAGTAGCAGAGTAGCCTCCGTAGGCTGCGTAAGCTCTCATCCTGAATGCGGACGTTACTAAGATGGCGGCGCTACCGGAAGGTATTTATTTTCGTTAATAAAGTTTTAAATATGGATATTTCTACAACAACACCACGCGGATTACCCTCAGAAGACCTGTGTTTATCATCCTGGAGCCGTTTGGATTTAATTTGTGATGGATGGACGCACTTTTTTTGGAATTGAAGGTCGTGGACTATGGTTGGACCCCGTAACATTACATTTAATCAACTGAAAGATCTAAAACATTTTATAAAATATCTGAAAATGTGTTTGTCTGAAAAACGATGGACATATGCAACTCGTACAGCTTGGGGGTGAGTAAATCATGGGTTTAATATCATTTTTGGCCGAACTATCCCTTTAACTTAATATCCTAATGATTTTGGGCCCAAACTATGTATTTTGGCTTTTGCTTCAAAAATACCAATGCTACTTAAAGGGACACTCCACTTTTTTTGAAAATATGCGCATTTTCCAGCTCCCCTAGGGTTAAACATTTGATTTTTACTGTTTTAGAATCCATTCAGCTGATCTCCGGGTCTGGCGCTAGCACTTTTAGCATAGCTTAGCATAATCCATTGAATCTGATTAGACCGTTAGCATCGTGCTCAAAAATAACCAAAGAGTTTTGATATTTTTCCTATTTAAAACTTGGTTCCTCTGTAGTTAAATCATGTACTAAGACCGACGGAAAATTAAAAGTTGCGATTTTCTAGGCCGATATGGCTAGGAACTATACTTTAATTCTGGCGTAAATATGCAAGGCCTTTATAACATGGCTGCAGGAGGCGCAATGATATTACGCAGTGCCGGAAAATAGTCCCCTGCTATTAAAAGTTACCAAGGTGACTACTTTTGGGCACTGCATAATATCATTGTGCCTGCTGCAGCCATGTTACGGCAGGAAAATCCTTGATTATTACGCCAGAATGAGAGTATAGTTCTTAGCCATATCAGCTACCGGCTAGAAAATCGTGACTTATAATTTTCTGTCGGTCTTTGTACATGATGTAACTACAGAAGAGTCAACTTTTAAATAGGAAAAATATCAAAACTCTTTGGCTATTTTTGTGTGTTTAACTCTATGGGAGCTGGAACATTAGCATATTTTCAATAAAAGTGGAGTGTCCCTTTAAGACATATTTTCACAAAGCATATAAAGACTTATATTTTATGTTTTGTCCACTAAATAGGCTTTAGTTATATTATATACAGCATTGTTTTCAGTCATGTCAAATTAAATATGGCACCTACCTTAACTAATGTCCATAAAAGTGAATCACATGCATTGAGATACTCAGTAAATGGAAAGAAATAGCACAACATGATGACAAACAGAGTGCAGAAAATAGGAAAGTGAGAGACCGACAGGGGATAAAGTAATGAGGTTGCACTTATTTTAGGAGGCATTCGCCTCGCAGACATGCACACAAGCTTTAAACGAAACAGTTTAGGAAAAGAGGATATAAAGCAAAAGAGATCAAATTCTCTCTCTCACACACACTTTTTTTCTGTCTATTGCTTTGCTCTCTCTCAAGCATGACTTTATAGGAGTTAAGCCTTGAAAGCATCAAAGATCATGGCAAAAGCAATGCTAAAACCGTGGGATTAAATCCCAAGAAATGCATGATCTGATTAAATAATGTATGTACTGAACCTTGAATGCAACACGGGTTTGTTTTTAAAAGGAAAAACAGCAAATATAACTGGCGTCTGTGCAATTATAAGACATTAATCACCACATTTCACTTCCTCAGCCACCTCTCTGGCATATATCGCTTAGTATCATGAGTGATCACATCCTTTTTGCACGAGTTTGCCTGCTTATTCAGTCTAATAGTTAATGGTAAACAATCTTGACTTGCTGTCTTCGAAGGGCCTTGAACCTCAGGCACTGCTCAAGCTCAAAACCCTAATAGAAATGCACAGATAAAGAATAAGAGCCAATATAGAGGAGATATATGAAGAGGGATGCCAGAAGAATTGTCTCTAAGACTGTTGATTGACAGGACTGAATTTTTAGGCTCCTCCCACACAAACCTATTAGAACTTTATAGCATCTTTTACTATTTTACAGAGAGAGAAGTAAGCGAAGGAATGTACCACAGCCATAGAGGGCAGCAAAGACACAAACTGTACAGTTTGGGGTGGGTGCAACAGGTTCAAGGATCAAAAGGTGAAGGAGATTTTGTAGCAGGGTTTGAAGCTGAAGTGCTAATAATTATCTGTGTTTGATGAGTGCTAAGTGTTTCCAGAGACTTATGTGACAGCAGTACACTGTGTCCTAACCACATGCAGCGCAATTTGAAGCATTTATAAAGTCCCGGCTCATTGTTTTGGCAGGATAATCACCAGTGAAGTGCTTGGAACTGAGGAAATCTTATGGTGCCATCAGTTAGGACATCATTTTTACTTCCTCCATGGTGATTTGTTTTATAGCGCTTACAGAAAGTGTTTCTTTCCAAACATAATTAGCATGAAACCACTATATCCCTGCACAGATTTTGTCAGTGGATGGGTTGACAGCATAGTCATATCCAGTCATTTAGGATATACTCTAATGTCTGCAAATTAACATATGAGTGCACACTACCGTCTAGTCCAACTAGACAGCAACAGATGCTTCATAGACCATAGACTGCATCCCTTTCCCCAATTTTAGTTGGACTCCAATTTAGATCATTAATCCTTCTACAGTTTAGAGGTGCAATGTGTAACTTTAAGAAGGATCTCCTGACAGAAATGCTATATAATATACACTCACCTAAAGTATTATTAGGAACACCTGTTCAATTTCTCATTAATGCAATTATCTAATCAACCAATCACATGGCAGTTGATTCAATGCATTTAGGGGTGTGGTCCTGGTCAAGACAATCTCCTGAACTCCAAACTAAATGTCAGAATGGGAAAGAAAGGTGATTTAAGCAATTGTGACCATGGCATGGTTGTTGGTGCCAGACCGGCCGGTCTGAGTATTTCACAATCTGCTCAGTTACTGGGATTTTCACGCACAACCATTTCTAGGGTTTCCAAAGAATGGTGTAAAAAGGGAAAAACATCCAGTATGCAGCAGTCCTGTGGGCAAAAAAGCCTTGTTGATGCTTGAGGTCAGAGGGAATTCAAGCTGATAGAAGAGCAACTTTGACTGAAATAACCACTCGTTACAACCGAGGTATGCAGCAAAGCATTTGTGAAGCCACAACACGCACAACTTTGAGGCGAATGGACTACAACAGCAGAAGACCCCACCGGGTACCACTCATCTCCGCTACAAATAGGAAAAAAAGGCTACAATTTGTACGAGCTCACCAAAGTTGGACAGTTGAAGACTGGAAAAATTTTGCCTGGTCTGATGAGTCTCGATTTCTGTTGAGAAATTCAGATGGTAGTCAGAATTTGGCGTAAACAGAATGAGAACATGGATCCATCATGCCTTGTTACCACTGTGCAGGCTGCTGGTGGTGGTGTAATGGTGTGGGTGATGTTTTCTTGGCACACTTTAGGCCCCTTAGTGCCGATTGGGCATCGTTTAAATGCCACAGTCCACCTGAGCATTGTTTCTGACCATGTCCATCCTTTATGACCACCATGTACCCATCCTCTGATGGCTACTTCCAGCAGGATAATGCACCATGTCACAAAGCTCGAATCATTTCAAATTGGTTTCTTGAACATGACAATAAGTTCAGTGTACCAAAATGGCCCCAACAGTCACCAGATATCAACCCAATCGAGCATCTTTGGGATGTGGTGAAACGGGACCTTCGTGCCCTGGATGTGCATCCCACAAATCTCCATCAACTGCAAGATGCTATCTGTCTGTCTGCATATTTATAGTCGTTCATCCTATCAACTAGGGATGGGCACAAGTGCTCGAGTACTCAAACGTGGCATCGACAATTGATCATGAAAACAATCATGAAAATGGTTATTGCGGCATTTGAAGGTCAGGTTAGTGTTACAAGCGCCTGTGGTAGTAAAGACTGGGTGCGTGTTTAATTTCGTGTTGAGCTGCGCAGACCGGCTTATGACATCAGTTCCATGCACGATTCAATAGCAAACAGATAAATCCGCTCCAATGGTGCACATTAAGGGTGTCACGATTTCGATTTTAAATCGAAATCGATCGAAATTAAGTCACAGCTTCGAACTTCGAATAAAAAAATGGGATCGTCGATGCTGCCACGCCCCCATGTCACGTCCGGTCGGCTTGCCAAGAGAGGGAAAAAAACTCTCAGAGATGCCTTTAAAACCATCTGTCCAGCGGAACGCGATTATATTTTAAACACGAGGGATGCTACAACTCCTTGAAATGCATATCATAAACAGGATTACTACCTAGTGATCTGCCTTTGGACAGAGCGCAGCTCTCTGCTCGTTCGCGAGAGTGAGAGAGGCGCAAAGATGCAGCGGATTATATTTGAAACAAAAGGGATAGTTTGCATCAGCTCGCATGAAACGCATAAAACTAAACAATTACATAAGGATTACTACTTTAGTTTATGTTTAGACTTTGGACAGATGCGAGAGCACGAGCGCGTGCATGTGAGACGCGCAGCTGCTAATGACGCTGGATTTATTTCAGATGCTATGAGTCCAAGACACGCGCATTAAGTCTATGTGCATTAAGTCCATGTGCGTGCAACGTTGTCTTAGACGGTGACACGTTTGTCCTGTGGCACCTACCGTAGCTTCTCATTATGTTTCGAAATTGAGGTTGGTTGCAATAGTACCACTAGATGCCGCTAAAACCCCACATTACACCTTTAAACATGATCTTATTAACTCTTTCACCGCCAGCGTTTTTAAAAAAGTTGCCAGCCAGCGCCAGCATTTTTCGTGATTTTCACCCAAGTTTAATGCCTTCCAGAAAATGTTCTTCTTTAAATATATAAACATACAATATACCAAATGAAAGAACAGACCCTCTGCTTTCAAACAAAAAAAAAAAAACGTTTCATCCTACCTTCAGTGGTTCTTTTATAATCAGCTTTTGAATATGGGTAGGTTTCTGCAAAAACACCACATTTTGAGCAAAAAGCAGAGATAATTCCATTTTTGTGACTGACTTTTCATAGAGTTCCCATTCAGAGCGATCTTTAAAACAGACACGGACATGCAGCCGCTTGCCATAGGGCAATACTTCCGGGTTTAAAAAGTTGCGGAAGGTGGTATAATAGTGGTATTGCGGAAAGACGGAAAATCTTGTCATTGGCGGGGAAGCATTTTCTCTTAATTGATGAGATACCTCGTCAATGGCGGTGAAAGAGTTAAAATTGCATCATGCAATTTCTTTATTGAACACATTACTTATATATCACATATACTGCTTGATAATATTTGCCATACAGTACATACTTTTTTATTGTAATGCCATAGGAGAATGAGCGCCGTCAGCTGATACAGATTTTTTCCAATATGAAAACTTCTTATGGAGCTTGTTTAAATGCCACAGTCACAGCTTAGGTGACTGGCTTAAAAATTGTTACCAGAACTGAGTGTCCAATGTGACTTCATACATATCTCAAACTTATGAGGCTGTATCCTGGTGAACTGCTTTTAAAATAAATAGGATTGCTAACGGTGAGCTCTCTCCAGGAATTATAGACCTCTGTGGTTTACACAGCAAGCCTTCCTTATAATCAACAAAACTGTCTACCATCAGGCAGTGCAGCATCTATACAGGGATATAATCATTATAGTCAGATATAGCATGCGAACTGTGCTCGGGGGGAAACACTTTCCTACTGCATGAAGTACCACTATAGTCCAGCACAGCTCATCCATTCTGAAAGAGACTCATTTTGGGGGAAATGTGCAGTTATGTTTTAGTTTAAAACATAACATTCATTAAGTCTGGTTAGGACACCGTGTAAGACTAAAAATAACATGGGAATCTAATAGGTGGGAACTGGGATAGGGAATTAAGCTAAAGTGCCAATGAGGAATGCAGTGGCATTTTGGATCTGTCAGTCCTTTGCTGCTCCTTACCTGGCCCGCGCCGGGTACCTGTCAGGTGGGACAGTTCTGCCCAGCCTAGATGGGCAGCAGAACTGATGATGACTGTGACTTTTAGCAAGTTGATGGGAACTGAAGGTTGAAGAGAGATGAGTGAGTTTGGAGCAACTGGAGGATGAGTGTAGTCTGACACCTCTGAAATATAGATAAAGAGAGAGAGAGAGAGAGAGAGAGAGAGAGAGAGAGAGAGAGAGAGAGAGAGAGAGAGAGAGAGAGAGAGAGAGAGCAAGGAAAAGAATAGCAAGCGAAGAGAAAATGGGACAGATATGGACAGAGAAAGAGGCAGATAAGCAGATGATAGCATGAAACAGCAAAACACAAGCAAAAGCACTTAAAGTAGTTAAAGGCGGGGTGCATGATTTAAAAAAAAAACTTTGGAAAAGGGAGTCGGGCAGAGTACCAAAACACACTTGTAGCTAATCAGCAGTAAGGGGCATGTCTACTAACCGACATTGTTATCTGGGCTGCGTATGTGTGGGGCGGGTCTATCAAAAAAGGTTTAGATTCTATTGGGGGGGCGTGTTTGTTTAGGTGATTTCAAATATTAACTAGGCTTTTAGAGATCATGCACCCCGCCTTTAGATAGACATTGCTGGTTATGAGTGTTAATAAGTAATATAAGATGAAAACATTAGAAAAAATATACAGCTAAAATGCTGGACACAAAACAAATTAGACACAAATTAACTATTAAAACAGAAAACGACAACTGACACCTATAATAAAATGGATGCAACAATATGCTAAAGCAAATGTTTTATGTAAGTAATGTCATTGTAGAAATGCAGTAGTTAGCCATGATTCATTTATTCAGTGAGAAAAAGTGTAAACAAAGTAAAAATAATACGCTGGATTTCCTTAAAAACACTTTTTAAATTAAGTTTTACTTTAAATTTTAAGAAATTGCATAAATTGCTTAAAATTCCATGTAATACTTACTTAAAAAAATGAATGCAATATATTTTTAAGTAAATCCAGCCTTTATTTTTTTCAGTGTAGCATACCAAGAAATATTCAACTGGTCGTGTGATCTCAACATAGCCAGCCCCTGTGGGGTGACCCGCTCCTTGAAAAATGAATCACCTTTCATTAGGTTACTGCCTGGTATGACTTATTTTTAATAAGAAAAACTTTTAATATGAACATAGTCTCCATGTAAGACCCCTATTCAAATGTCATTGTGAAATAATGGTCGCCCTGATAAAATGTAAAAAAGTAAGCTGATCGAAAAAGTACAGAGAGAAAGAAACAGAGAAAGAGCGCGAGTACTTTTTTATAAAGGAAACCAAAGACTCCCACCTACCCAGTGTCTTACATAAACCAACACAGGCTTAAATATGCATATTGTATAAGTCCATTCATTATGTGTATAGTATTTTATTCAATCATGTTCATATGCGTCATGATATTTGATATTCCTCATATTTAGAAATGTTCTTAATGCTGCATACATATGCTTCTGTCTATTTTCCCAGCAGACCGCAACTTAATGACCACTTTTGTCTGATTTCTGTCATCATATCAAAATCTCCATGGAGAAATTAATGACATAGTGTTCATTAAAACCTGCATCTATTTCCAAACAACAACTGGGCTGCATGAATCACACCATCTGTAGCATGTTAAATGTGCTTTAGGACCCAACAGAATCCAATGCTGATCAAAAACCTTTAATTTTACCATGGAAACAACATCATGTGATATTAAAGTGTATGTTTCCTTTTAGATTATGTTGCATTAGGCAGCTCCATTATATGAAGAATGATACGTGCCAATGCTGGCTGTCATTTTTACAGTAGCATTATTAAACCTGAGACAACACTAAAAGCATTTTTCCTTAAAGGTGACATAGAATGATTGAACGGGGGAATATCCTTGTTCTGTGATGTGACATGTAGACAAACATTTGGGTCTGTAATGCCTTAGAAGCTTGTGGATTTGCACTTATTTGGCTCCTCCAAATGGCTTAACTTGCAATCTCATTACTGATTGGCTGACTTTGCTGCCACTCAAAAAATATAGCCAATTATTTTAAAGTGGAGGGGCAGTGAGATGCCTGTGATGTCATAAGCATCAGTTTTTCAGATTGGGCCGTTTTCTGGCTGATATTTCTAAAAGAGGAATTTCTATGAGACTGAGATGTTTAGCATGTCTAGCACTTTTTGTATGTTCGTGAATGCGGGTAAACTACCATTATTCAACAAAGACAAGGTAAAAATGTTTTTTATTCTCTGTCCCCTTTAATAATGAAATAAATATTATAAATACTCTGTCACAAAAAACGCAAACTGTAAAATGTAAATCACCATCGAGTTTCTACATGCAGCTATGCTATATATATCACTTATATTCAATTTTCGCAGCTTTTAACACTTCTTGTATAAATGCCACATGAACCCCATTCACAGAGCATGTTGTTCCCAGAAAAGTATTGTAAAATTGCCAGCCAATTGTTTCTGGGATCGTTCTATTAAAGGGGACCTAGTAATATTGCCGTAACAATTCTGTTACGCATCCTGTGTAGTGATGCACCGATGTATCGGCCGCCGATATTTATTGGACGATTTTTTATGAATTTGAAACCATCGGCATATCGGCAATAGCACGAGAAAGGCCGATACCGATTGTTTATTAATTAAATGCATACATAAATCCATTATATGTAAAAATGAGTTAATGTTGTTAATAAAATAAATGCTGAATAGCAAAAACCACCGTTGAAGGTTGTCATGTTGTCTTATTATATTTGTTTTAGATTAATTTGTGCCTCTCTTATTATGTTGGTCAGTTGAATGTTAATTAGATCTAATCCATGTTCAGTAAAAATAATTTGATGCAGAAATAAACTAGCTAATAGACCAACTGTATAGTTTTGTATACAAGTGTTTAATATCGGTATCGGCATCGGCCAGAAGTTGTCTGTTTAAATCGGTATCGGCCCAAAAAAATCCTATCGGTGCATCCCTAATCCTGTGTGAACAAAATGCAGAAACAATGCAGTAAGGGGTGTGTCGTACGTAGTAAGGACACGTGTGTCATCGCAACCAAAAGTTATCGTTCAGCTCTTTGACACAAGGGCTTAAAATAAAGATTAACAATCAAGACGAAAAATGTTTGCAAAATGGAATGAAGCAGAGATCAGGGAGCTCGACTATACTCACTGAAGCTGAGATCGATGGGAAGCAAAATAGAACAGCACGTTATGCGCTAGTTTATGATCGAAAATCAAAAATGCATGCACATGGTTTCTCTCTTGAGAGAGAAATTGCAGATATAAACAAACTTGAGATGCTGCAGATAAAATCCACCAAGTGCACGACTGCAAATACAATATATGTCACGTCTTTAAGAGATATTTACAGAATGTGTGTGAATGTGCAGATTCCAGAAAATCATTGGTAGTTTGAATAAACCAAAATAAAATTAAAAATAATTAAAAAGTGTATTTTCCGTATTCTGTATGCGGAAAGGTATAAGATGTATCACGTGTTATATTTTCAGCTGTTTCAACTGGTTTGACAGATTCCTAGGGCTCTATTTTAACGATCTGAAACGCAAGTGCGAAGCGCAACGCGCAAGTGAGTTTGTGGGCGGATCTTGGGCGCTGTTGCTATTTTCCCGGCGTGAGAAATAACTCTTGCGCCGGGCGCAAATCAATAAGAGGTTGGTCTGAAGTAGGTTCATTATTCATAGGTGTGGTTTGGGCGTAACGTCAAATAAACCAATCAGAACGCTAGCCAACATTCCCTTTAAACGCAAGGGCGCAAGTTCCATGGCGGGTTGCTATTATTATGACGGATTTACCAGGCGCACGCCAGGACCGGTTTACAGCCGAGGAGACCCACGTTCTTGTACGGGGGAATCCCACGCTTGCCAGCATAAATCGGGCACGCCGTGTAACGGGAGGTGGATCTGCCTCAGGACTTGACGCCAGCAGAGGACATCGCTGCGTCCACCCTCACCGCTGAAAGGGTTTGGGGGCTTTGAAATCGGACCCAAGAAACGCAAGCAAGGTCCAACCCCAAAGTACTCTTACAAATCAAGTTCATATACATTAAGGTTTCTTATGAAAACATTTTAACTATTATTTACATAAAATAAACGTAATACAGCCACACAACAAAGTTATGAAAATATTTTAATCGTTATTTGCATGAGAATAAATAAAAAATATCACCACAATGCTCACCACTATGATTCTCCTTATCTCGTGTATTAATATTTTTAAGTGTAACAATTTATGATTTGCAAAAATAACTGTTGCATCTGTGTAGATTAGATAAGCAAAGTGTATGCGCGTTGTGCACGCTATACATTATGGTCAAGCATGCGCCCTTAAAATAGCATAATGAACCACGCGCAACACGCCACTGACTTTAGACTAGTTTTTTTTTGGTTAGTAGCGCAATTGTTTTTTGAAACTGCAAAATAGCATAAGAGATGGTTTGCGCCGCAACACGCCTCCTTTTTGCGCTGAACCGCCCAGGGAGCGCAAGTTCATTCCCTAGTTTGCTGACGTGCATCTGTGGAGGGAAAAACCCCGCTGTGCGCCGGCGCAAAATACGAATGATACATGCGTCACTGACAAAGTCAATTGCGCTGGGTGCAAGATAGGGCCCATTATATTAGTTACCTGACAATGAGGGACACTTCAATGATCCCCAGTCTGTATCACTTTAGACCTGAATGATGAAGTCCTATGTCTATAACGTATGACTATCTCTTTCAGGCAGGCAGACAGCAAAAGGATGCTTCATTGAGCACTGTTGGATCCCTGCGGTCAGTTCTGTTTGGACTATTATTACACATAAAATGTAATTGGATAATATTTTGCACATAGTAAACATTATTGTAATGGGAAAGATGGGCTTTACTGTGAGGATGTGTGCATGCACTACCAGCTGATTTCAACCACACATTGTCATAACACATCATTCCTTTCCCTTAATTAATCTCATGAATGAGTCTGTTTCATTACAGTCTTGATAAAAAGATGGAAAATACTTGAGACATTTATAATTTTTGCTGTTCGGTTACACTAAATAAGGCCAAAATGATGTAAAAGAAAAAGCTGATGAATTACTTTTCAAGTTCATAATGTTGTATAACATGCCACTATGTTTTGATGTTTATGGTGATAAAATGCAGAATAATTAACTCTAGTGCAGAATTTTTTTTTTATCAATAGCAGGTGCACACTGTGTCTATTTCTAGTCACTGCAAATTATTTCAAAAACATCTTATCTTTCTGGGTGTTTTTGACAGAACCTGAATTAAAGGCATAGACAGTCAGACCCTTGGGCGAGAGCTCCCAGTGGAAAGATTACGCAATCCCGACAGTGAGAGCTTTTCTGGAGAGGTGCATTTATTACCCTATACACCGCAGCCTGCATCTATCTGCGAAAGCCTGAGGTATAAGCTCATCTGAGTGGCTTTAGTTTTCACTATACGCACACTGCGTACAGGCGTAGCTCTTCCAGAGCTTAAAAATAAAGCTTGATCGCCATCTCGTTCTTGTCACACTTAGCTGTAATTAAAGAAAGACTCTCTCTACTGCAGATCTGTCTATTTTTATTCCTCAGTTTTCCACACGTCCGTTTATCTTCTCCATCTCTCAAATGCTCAAGCAACTGTTTTTACTCTGGCATGCTGTACGGTCACATCATAGCTGTGTTTATATATATTAATGTAACGTTTAAACGCAATACCTATTGTAGTAAGCATGAACCGTAATGAGTACACTCTTTGCTGATAGTTTTATTTGGCATCCAAAGAACTGAACTTAAACCTAGCCGATACCAAAAATATCCTCTAGGTAGGCAGCTCACTAGGTTTTGATGCATAGCCAGAGCGTAAGTGAAGGAGAGCCAAAGAGAGAGAGAGACATCTATAGATGAGCAGCAGGATATGTGAAGAAGCACCTACACCGAGCAAAGCATTTAAGGGGACCACAGGATGGAGGTTTGGAAACACACGTGGCTGAAGTACAGATCCGGGCCTTTACACAGAGGTGGAGAGGAAAGTGGGTGGAGAAAACACAATAAAAAAGTATGAGAGGCTTTGTGGGGGCGACTGAGGGCAGGGAAAGAGAAAGAGAAGGATATATTGCTATTGACTTGTAAAATGATAGATGTTTAAAATGATCAGTGTCAACGTGTGGGAGCATCTGTTCTTATTAGAGGAAAAATTGAGTGCAAGAGAGAGAAGAATGAAAATAACAGTTGATATAAACAACATAGGAAAGATATGAAGAAAGAGAGACAGACACAGAGAGAGTGTGTCAGTCAGATTGCTGGAGACATGCAGCATACGGTCCTCATGTCACATTATACTGATGACTAGAAACACGCCAATAACATACTGTATACACACACAGCACATCCCACTGTTATTTTTAGATTATTTGATGTTACTCCTCCACATAATCTTTTTCAGTTTCAACTTCTATTAAATGTAAGCGTCTCCGTACCCACTGTGTGCTCTGTGTAGTGTAATATTGCTCATTTATTTCCAAGTTTGTGTTTACAGGCATTTTTTTAATTTTTCAGTAATTTGGATTTGTGCGAATACAGGACCAAAAGTACTACACTACCAACACCATTGCAGAAATATCCTATTCACTGGTGTATTTATGATGACCAGTTGTTTATTCAATCTATGTGTTAAAGTGTCCAACAGGATGGGTTACCACAATACAGTCAGTAGTTTAAAGGGGACATGTTATGAAAATCAGACTTTTCCATATTTAAGTGCTATAATTAGGTCCCCAGTGCTTGTATCAACCTACAGTAACTTAGTTTTGGTAAACCATTCTCTACAAGCATGTGAAAAAATAGGTAATTGAAATTTGGCTTTCTCTGTGATTTCACAAGGGGATAATACCGCTCCCTAATCTGCACTATCCAACCACGGCACTGCCATTTAGTGCAGAGATCAGCTTATTTGCATTTAAAAGACACCCAAAAATGCCTCATTTTTGCTGACACCTACAAAGTGGCAATTTTACCATGCTATAATAAACTATCTATATGATATTTTGAGCTAAAACTTCACACATTTACTCTGGGGACACCAAAGATTTATTTGACTTTAAGTGATTTCAACATGTCAGCCCCATATAGAATAAAACATATATAAGTCACCATCTTATGAATATATATCATTATAAAAGTTTTTACAATGTTGCATTGTTACAAAGCAGCTTTGCATGAAAGATTTGGGTTTGTTTTCTACAAATCAGAAAAGTGGAAACTTTATGACCATACGTGCCAACAAATGTGGTCAACAAATACAACTTCCGGAAGACACACCCAAAATCCTGGCCAGGACCCGTCCGGGAAGAATGGCACGTATGGTCACACTAATATATTGTATAGAGAATAAAATATATAGTATTATTGCAAATTTTTTATCATCCTCATAAATAGATTACAAGCTAATAAAGACAAATCCTCTTTATCGAACATTTGTAGTAGTCACAAGAAAAAAACAGAGTCTTACATAGATATGGCTCATAAAAGAAAAAATATATAAGAGCAGGAGTTTTCATCAGTGGTAGATAGTAACGAAGTAAATGTAATTCGCGTATCTGTACTTTACTCAAGTACTTTTATTTTACTACATTTTAAAGTCAAATATCTTACTTTTTACTCTACTACATTTCGAAAAATCAGTTGTTCCTTTTTATTTATCAGTGGATAAAAAAATTAACTGGGCAAGCTAAGATGCACAAAAAAAACTAAGATGCACACGTATACCCTGGGTATCTTTACTTTTACTCAAGTACATGATTTGTGTACTTCGTCCACCACTGTTTTACATTACATAAAGAAGTTATGAGGTCAGCAGTCTCCCAGTAAACAAGAGCAACTGCAGCAAGGAACAAAAACTCCACTTGTAGAGACACCTTGTAAGAATTCAGGCTTAGCCATAACAGCCTGTTCTGCATTCATTTTTATGTATAAACTACAGCTGATTTAATATAATATATTTGAATAGCTAAATGGATAAATACGGTACTTTCATATATTGAAATGTATTTCATGTATGTAGAAAAACTCTCAGAAAAAATGTATGCAATTTAATTTTAAAAGCTCTTCTGGTATGTATAACAAAGGCAGAATTTTAGCAAATAAACAAAAAAATCTTCATTTTTTCTGGTTCTGGAATGTACACAGCAACTAGGTTAAGTTCAAGTTCAAAGCATTTATTGACATTTGCACAGTTCCCACAAAGAAATGTGTACTTTGCTTTCCACACCAAAGCCTTCAGGAAAAACTGACAAAACAGGATAAAACAGAAAAGAAAGTAACTAAATAAGCCTTCTTTCAAAAACGAAACACATTACCAAAATGTCTTTGATGTTATCAACTAAGCTGTGTGGTTACAGATTTATGATGAAATCAAATCTAGCACAGGTAACAAAAGGTGAACTGACAAGTCAGATAGCAAAATTGAATTCTTTTTACACCATAAATCTGCCAGTCTGAGAAACTAGCAGATTTTTATCAGCATTTATTTATATTTGCTGTAGTGCACATTACTGCTAGTACTGCCAGAAGGTCTGTTTTTGTACTGATTTTGAGTGAATTATTAGAAATCAGCTTGAAAATCAAACTATTTGCACTGTATGTTTGTATGAGTGCAGCCATTGAAAACACACAATCCAATAGAAAGATGTGTTGTCTTGGGATTATTTCACAGTACACAGTCTTTTATCCCATAACATCCAATTTACACTGGAAGCTCACAGTTTGAAAATGTGCAGCCGGCGGTGCAGCAAACACTGCTTTATGTAACATTGTCTCTTTGTTTAGTAAAACACTTCATTCGCTATTTAGTAATACAATAGGTGCCAAACTTATTGACAGGCTGTTTTGATAACACACATCTGTTCAAAAAACATCCACAAATCATTAAAACTGAATTTTAGCATCTGCATAGCAATTAAAACGACCTGTCCACTTCATGTTATATGTTAAATGTCAGCAGTTTCAGGAGATAATCATTATTTTCTGAGATTGATGCTTCTGGTTATGGAAACGGTGTAGCACTGGACTGGCATTGCTTTGTCCTCCAGTTACCAGGACACAACTCTTGCTGCCTGGCAACCCAGCGGCTGTGTGTCTGTGTGGGTGTAGCATGAGTAGAGCCAAAAGATGAATCCCAGTGTTCACAGACAAAGATTGAGGATTATTACATTCTGTCAACCGGCACCTGCAACCTTTTTTATTTTCCAGCTTTTCTAGGACTTCCACTTAAGCTCTGCGGTAAAACTATTGCCAGTGCGCTACTGGTTCATCACAGGGTTAATCTACTTTGGGTCGGCTCATGTAAACACTAGTAACTACTCAAAGTGAAACTTCTTACACAAATATTACATAATACATCATATAAACAGAACTTTTTTTTCAGTTTATTCAATTTACAAAGCACTATAACCTCTTATTTTAAGGTACTACAAAGTTGAAGAGTGCTGTTATGTTTACACTATAAAAACTTTCTGAATTTAAAAAAACACCAGCACAAATGATGACACCCTGTAATGCCTGAAATGTTATTATGATAAATTTCTGTCAATCACAGCTGTCAGATTGCTTTTTATAGTCTGCCACACTTTTCCTACTGGGAATACAGCAATTTTGAAGAAACATGCACAAAACGTGTTAATGGGTTGTGTGGACCATGGTGTAAAAGCAAGAGGTCTGTTGAATCTCATTAATAAAAACATAAAAGATCTGATTAATGTATTACATACCAGGAATATTTCCAAGTTAACACAGGCTCCTTGTTTTGCTGTACAATTAGATGAATACATTTACATTAATAGCAAATGAATAGAAAACTGAAATATAATGGGACAGTATTTCAAAAAGACTGAGAACCACTGCTGTAGATGCTAAAGCTCATGCCTGGTAATAAGACTCCTGGGGCCGGATTCAAAGAAACATAAAGAAATAAGAACATTCTTAAAATAAATTATAACAAGTTCGTATTAATGTTCCTAAGTACAATTCTTGAACATTTCTTAAGAAGTTCTCAAATCTTTACATAAGAACATCTTATATATTAATATTTGTCTTAAGAATAAAATGGAAAGCTTTGAAATAAATAAATTTACCCTGTTCATGAGGTTATCCGTCCATTAATCTTTTTACCACCTTGCAATCATTAACGTGATATATACTACATAAATGTGTGATGTGTTAAGACTATATTTGCTGTTATAACAGCTAGTGTAAGAAGGTGGTGCAGTGAGTAAATATCATTCCCTAACCTCCCAATCAGTCCATCATGCCAGTCGAGTGCTCTGGGCCCTTGCGTGCTTCACTCTATGTGCCCGGCTCCCGCACACACGCGTCCGCATGACAGAGATGGAGGCGGAGGGTGGAGTGTCCCCAGGCTTTTTGAGCATTTGACTCACATGACAGACCGATTGCCGGTTCGACTCCCGCACAGAACGTCTTTGAGTAGAGCTGGAAGTAATTTCTCAATGAATGTATTATGAAGGAAGTAGCTAATATTATCACTGATGTGTTTCGTGACATTAAAATGTATTATGATATGAGTATAAAAATTACTCATTAATCTAATCTTTGTAAAATTAATTTTCTGACATATCACATTTAAACAATCAAATTAACTTATAAAACATCTTACATTTTGAGATTAAAGACTACTGTGAGGTTATCCTAACTTTAAGATGTTATTTAAGAGAATTTCTTTTTTGAGAATTCGAATTCCCTCATAAGATTTTTCTTAAGAACATCTTTAAAGAAAAAAAATAAGAACTTTCTCAAGAAGCTATTCTTAAGAATACAAACTATTCTTTACTTAATGTTTTGTGAATCCGGCCCCTGGTTCTCTTCTTGCTAAGAACGAGCCATTGCACAAGCATTGTGCCCTTAAGCTTTGGTCGTTCCAGTTGAATTGCTCCTGTAATAAGTGTACGGTAAGTTGCATTGAATAAAAGCATCTCTAAATGACTTCCTATTTGGTCAACAGTAATGTCAGGCTACATCATGAAGGTCTAATTACCACCTGAAGAAATGTCTGAAATCTTTAAAGTTAACATGATTTCTAGGCAAACTTGATATTAGCTTCACTTAAAACAATATTAAATGTGCACTATAGACATTTTTCTGTGACAGTGCCTTTTAATCCTGGTTGTTAGTTTCCAAAATGTTTAAGCAGTAGTCAATTGGCAAGCAGTAGTTTTGCAGTTTATTACAATGAAATAAATCCCTGCATTACATTAATCTCGTATACATTTACAATAAGGCCTGGTTTCACAAATAAAGCTTAGCCAAAGTCAAGACTAGGCCTTAAGCCTGGTATACACTGTACAATTTTAAATTGTCTTTTAGGATTGTTGCTTGCCACACAGTGCGATTAAGATCGTAAGTAAATCTATGTCACACTGTATGATCTCAGTTTCCATCAATGTCAGACTCTACGAGTTTAAAGACTTTTAAAAATCGGAGGCAAGCAAACAAACGCGTCCGCAGTTTAACGTCATTGATCGACGACGGCTGGGAAAACACACGCTGAAGCAAATGCTAGCAAACCGAAACAACATTTACCGTTCATTTAAATCATGACTTTTCTCCAGCATAAAAAGAAGAAAAAACGAAGGAGACGAGTACCTGGCATTTGAAATCCAGCGCGATATCTCTCCAGGCTGCTTCATTTTTATCCTATCATGGTACATTGGCGATGACACGTTGTACAAACACTCTTTATCTTTTCATAACTCCACAAGTTTCTCCTCCTGCTGTACAGTCTACCTGGTTCTTTTTTACATTTGTCTGCGTTGATTTGTTGTTGTCGCCGCACTAACTGTGTCATTGGGTTCTGTGCTTCTATTGGTTATTGATCTGTTGGTTATCGTAGGCAGATGTCATACAGCAGGATCGTGTCTCAAAATTTCTGACACTGCCAGGAATTTTGTCGGAGGATCATTTTGATCGCAACGGTCATTAATCGGCTGTCTGTGAACATGTCAAACTAGCAATCAAAGACGGCAGACTTTGTCTGTGAAACCGGGGGAAATAGTAATAGTGTGATTTTTAAAGAACTGAGCATGCTGCAAGCTGTTTATGTGAGATTATATATATATATATATATATATATACACTTGAACTTATATATATTAGTGGTTGACCAATATATTGCAAATGCAGAAATGTTTTATAGCAAACTAGAGAATCTATTAGCCAAATGGAAAGATTTATCAGCCGATGCCAATAATACAAATTTGGCAAATGTCATCCAATAAATCTTTCCATTTGGCTGATAGATTCTCCAGTTTGGTCATGTTAGGGCATAATCATTTTGTTCCTTGGGAAGATAAATACACTCGATCCCATGCAGCGCCCCACAGACGGTTGGTGCACACGTCACCAAAGCACTGTGAGGGCAACCCGAGAGCAAACAGCTTTATGTGCTTTCAAATCACTCCCGCAGTACCCGTTTCACATGCCGACCGGCTCATGCAAGGCCGCACAAAGTCGAACACAGAGCCAGCGTCTGACAGACAGTGAGATAATTAATCATCATTCCCTGTTTAATGTGACGTTGTGTGTTACACTTCAAGCAAAGACAGAAAAGTCTCACTCAAACAGTTCTGTATGGTTTCATATTCGCAGCCCAGCGGTAACTATAACTGGCGACACGAATATAACTAAAACAAACTAAAAAATTACCTCACAAACAGTGAGAATTCCCACGACTGGCTCTTCCTTAGATATGTGCGTTGCTGAAGTTAACTTATAAATAACCTGCGTCACCCGAAGCCGGCAAGAAAGCTGTACGTTTGTGTGTGAGGACAAGACATATGTTCAAGTTTGTTCTGTTTTAATGATAAACTACATGCCACTAACTAAGCAAATATATAACTTAGGCTGTGCATTTTGTTGTGTTTTTGTATTGTTTTTACAAAGACAAAACAAAAAACTTAATTAATAAATCTTTCTTTTGTCTAGTAATATCTTTTTAACTATACAATGCACTGTTTTTGTGTGTGCCTCTTTAAATGCAAAGAAAGCGTCTGTTTCCCTCCCCTTATGCAAAGTAGGGGGTAGAGTGCCTACAAAAATGGCTGGGTTATTTTTAACCCATAATGGGTAAATATTCGACAAAACACGTGCTGGGTTAAAAATTGACCCAATGCTGGGTTATTTTAACCCAACTGCTGGGATATTATACCCCATGGTTGGATAACAACAACCCAAAATTGGGTAATTTTTAACCCAGCACGTGTTCTGTCCAATATTTACCCATTATGGGTTAAAAATAACCCAGCCATTTTAAGAGTGTGGTTACACATGTGCTTTTGACTACATCAAAACATGTGTATCTGGCAGAAGGTTGAACTACGCGTAGTTATGACGCCTCATGAGTCTGTGAGGGGTTATTGTTGGGGCGTAATCAATGTGACATCACATTGATAGGGAATCCCCAACAGCCTGTTTTGTGTGACTGTTGCGGTTTAAAGGAGATTACACAAAGATGAATAGATGGAATTGTATAATAACAGGATGTTTCTGCACACACACTGGTGACTCATTTTCAGCTAGAAAAACATTTAAAAGTGCATTTTCTAGGTTAGGGGGCTTTAAGAAAGTGAAATAACCTCTAACTGAGTAACTTCATGCAATTTATTTGTTAATAAAAGGAATTAAATACTCTTTTGTCATTAATTCTACATTAATTTTACATATTTATAATCTTTTGTTGGATTAAAAAAGCAGTAATTATTTACTTCATTAAAATTTTAAGAGAATATTGAATAAATATTATGCAGAAAGTTGCTTTAGTCTTATTTGTTTGTATGTTTCCCACTTACTGTAATTATATATTTTAAATATCAGACGTATGTAGGCCACATTGCTTTCTTATAGGGATGCACCGATAGGATTTTTTGGGCCGATACCGATACCGAGATTTAAACAGACAACTTCTGACCGATACCGATATTAAACACTTGTATACAATGCTATACAGTTGGTCTATTAGCTAGTTTATTTCTGCATCAAATTATTTTTACTGAACATGGATTGGATCTAATTAACATTTAACTGACCAACATAATAAGAGGGTTTTTGCTATTCAGCATTTCTTTTATTAACAAAATTAACTAATTTTTTACATATAATGGATTTCTTTAATAAACATAAATAATGCCAGTGGTTTTGCTTTAAACAGAGTGTAAATATTGCTACTTCGAAAAAAGTTGGACTTCTTTTCCCCCATAAAGTGCAGTCTCTTTCTTTTTTTGTCCAAGACATTTGAGCCAGCTCAACAAAGGTTTTCTGTCTGTGCTTAAGTGCACACCAGAACATTAAATCATTTTAATTGAACAACAGACATGCAACTCATTGCCTTTATGTGGTTAATTAATAAACAATCGGTATCTGCCTTTCTCGTGCTATTGCCGATATGCCAATGATTTCCAATTCACAAAAAATGGCCGATAAATATCGGCGGCCGATACATCGATGCATCACTACTGTCTTAATATCGGCACCGGCCATTAAATAAACCATATCGGTCGACCACTAATTATACATATATATATATATATATATATATATATATATATATACACTGTAAAAAATGCTTGTGAAATCTACAGTAATTAACTGTGTTCATGCACAGCAAATAACTGTAATAAAGGTTCACAGTGGATTACAGTGCATTCAGTGCGAAATCACAGTAGTGTTTTTAAACTGTAAAAATCACAGTAAAAAGGTATGTGCTGTAGAAAATCACAGTAAATAAAATATCCTGCAAAGATTCACAGTAACCAGCAATGTACTGTAGAGACTCACAGTAACCAACATTGTACTGTAGAGACTCACAGTAGGGGTGAGCAGGGGCGAAAGTAAAATTTTTCAGAAAAACTTAATTTTAAAAGATAAAGATTTAGACAGATATATTTTTGCTGTTATTAGTAACTCAAGTGTGGACTATGAATTCCAGGTGAAATTTTGGAAACAAAATGGCCTTAGACTCTGTCAGCAGGGACGAAAGTAACACACAAGTGGCTCAAAAGCAGAACAGAACAAGATAGATTTTTGTGTTACACTTGTTTTTAGTAAATAAACATGACTATGATCTTGTTTATATGTATTTTCGGTTAAATTTTGGTTTCATCAAATGTTTCTAAAGCAACCTGACAGTACAAACTTGAATTGTTGAAAAAAAAACATTTTTAACAGTTTGAACACAATAAAATTAAATCAAATAAAAAAATATAAATTTTCAACATAATGCAACAGTATTGGCAGTAGGAGAAGAGTAACAAGTGTTACTTTCATCCCGACAGGAACTCCTGACATTTAAACCCGATTGACTTTTATTTTTAAAAACTCAACTTCATGATGTGTTACAGCACATTTTACAGTAAATGTATTTAAGTCCAGTCAACAACAATTTTTGTTAGCAACATGCTGATGTCTAATCTTATTCAGGATACACAAAATAAACTGAAGAAAATTATTTCTTCAATAATCTTTGTTGGGAATTCCTTTTTAAAGTATATTTATTATATTATATTTGAGTATTATGCTAGTAATGACAAATTAGATTTATTTTCTATTTCTTTAAAGGAGAAAGATTGGTAGGATAAATAGTTGCAAAGTTACTTATAATTAGTAAAATGTCTAAAGTGGACTATCGAAAAAAAGTGTTACCAAATTGTATTGGCTGACTCGTCATGTTGCTTTGAGTATAATTGGTTAATATGACTGTCATTCAGTAAACTGGCCAATGACTGCTGTGTGAGCACTGGTTTAGTTTGAACAAACTGAGGGTGCATCCCAATTCAGGGTCTGGATCCTTTTAAGGCCACGGACTTTGAAGGCAAGGCTCAATATTTGAAGGCAGCAGCCTCTAAACGCCACGGAGTGAAATGAAATGAGACGGTCTAGCCTACGGGGGCATCACTTGCTTTTCCCGCCCACTACGCTTGTCACTGGGACACAAAAGCTGAGACCTATTAGACTTTTAAAAATAAATATGGTGGCAGATTTTTTATTTTACTTTAGAAAATATAACACATTGATGCAGATTAAACTATCCAACAGTATGTAAAATTCACTAACCTTAGAAATATACAAAAGCAAAACGCAACACACAACATTGCAGCAATAATATTAATTTACATCACTAAAACATCATTTATAATAGTTAAACAGACACAAGGACCTTTAATTAGCAAAATATACAATTTTATTTAACTACAGTTTTTTCAAAATACCCAGACTTCATATTGAATTTTGGGATAGCCAAGGCTGTGAAGGATACATCTATGGATCCTAGGTAGGGCTGTAACGATTTATCGTGCAAATGCGCGTTTTCTCAATTAATGAATTTGCATGAATTACGGTGAAATGCCGCCACATCCAAAAGCCAGGGGGCGCTCTCGTGCAGAAACTAACTTTGTGCCACAGAAGAAGTAGGCTAGCATTGCAAACGCTGTTCCAGGAAATGTCTACAGGAATATTTATATTGCTGTTCTTCAAATAGTTTCAGGTATTTTCATGATAATAAAGAATATTTTTAATGATTTTGTTTTATTTTGAATGATTATGATTTTTGATGCATAATCAGGCAGGTCTTTATAATGGGACAAGCTATAGCGTTACAGCCCTAACTTGGTTTCAGTGGGGAAAAGGCCACAGTAAGGCTTTTATATGAAGGAGCCTTCGAATTGTGACAGCCTTCGTCACAGCCCGGTGATGTCATTTGCCTTTTTAACAGCGCGTCAGATCTACAGACCCGCGTCTATCTACAGCGCGTCAGATTTGTTCACCAGAACCCCTCCCGTCAGGTAAAAAAAACTGCGTCATAGGTATTTCCGTTTGTGACGGTGAAAACAAAAATGAGCCAAATTGAGGAGTGATTTAACTCAAACTGCATCAAAAGTCGATGTTTATTTACTTCCATCATTCCTGGTCTTCTCAAATTATACACAAGAAGTTGCTGTTTCTTTTTTTGTGGGTTAACTTGCTTAGCTTCTTCTTCTGTGACTTCTTTTGCTGCTAAAATATTTAATTTTAGAGAAAATACACATGGTAGGCTAATAGATACTTTAAACAGTATTACACTGAAATCATCTTGCCCATATGCTGGTGAGACATGAAAACACATAAGCCCTCTGAATGGAGAGCAGTCATGCCCATTAGAGTTTTACGAGTGGCTAAACCTGCACACAGAAAATAAAATTGCACAGTTTCATCAAAGTGAAATGTGTATAAATAACGTAATAAATAACTTTGTTCACATATATGATACATAATCTATAGGAAAAGGTCCATTGTTTGGAGTCATGTTTTGGTGATTCACTTAAACATCTGATAACTAGTCCACTCAAAGCTGATATTATTTCGTACTTAAATGTCAATACAGCCACGTTTAATGTTAATTAAACAGTAATGTGTTTAAGCATATTGAATATAATTAAAACATAAATTCTAACTTTTAGTAAATCTTGTAAATATGTTTATTCATACTGTAGGATCCAGTAGATTACTAGCAATTTAAATGAAAATAGCTTTTCAATCTCTTAACATTGTCTGTTGTGGTATGGTTTCACTGACCTTTTTGGGCATATTTTAATGTTACTTATACACTGTAAAATTAGGATTCTGAATTTAGAATCATTTTTAGAATCAATTGGTTGTGTTGTGCACTAGAACTATTTATTTTGGAGTGAAAATATTGTAGACATAAATTTGTTTTGCATTTCAGTTATTATACTTCACAGTAATATTGTGTTTAATAAAAATTGGAGGAAACTTTAAGTTTACTTGTAGTGTACTTTTGATTTATAATTAATTATTTTGTTTTATTTACAGATTGTACTGAATTATATTTAGATATTTTTAGATTGTAACAAAAGTTTAAGATGTTTTAAGATACATTTCTTGGGAATTCATACTTTTTCATCCAAATTAAAATGTTATTTTACAAATGTTAGCATGCATTTATTGAATGTATTTGACTGTAAAAAAAAAAATTTAATTTAGTACATATCTGTGAAACAGTAGCATTTTCCCTCAAATCAGAAAACTTATTGTATTGTTTTGTAATTTAGCATATTTAAATTAGATCATTAACGTTGTGATATGATCACACAAGATACATGTTTTACCACTCATTATATTGTGACTTATGTATATTTGAGTTTAAATTAGTTTTACATGTTTTCTTAGCCATTTTATCCTTTTGCTATTTTATGTGTGTATGTCTTTTATTTTGCTTCGTCTGCCTGTCATGTGAGAGGTCACATGACATGGAACTTTGTATAAAAGGAAGGAGCAGGAGCACATGGTTAGCTGACGTTATAGCTAAAACAAGCGGTTGCTGGTGTGTGGAGTTTGTGTATTTGGGCTTACCTGTCCAGTTACGTTTTATGGACTTTGGATATCACTTTCTTGGATTTTATATACACAGTGGAAACTTTGCACATTTGGACTTTTAACACGCTTGGACTTTTATATTGTTTTAGATTTGTTTTTTGTATTTCCTTCTTTTAACAGTCTTGAGTTTTTAAATAATTGTAACTCAACCTTTAAGGCTGGCCGTTACAACTTTATTTTAACATTGATGAATGTTTACAGAAAATAACTAACCAATCAAATGCTGTAGGGAAAACCACAATGAACTATATATTAAAAACATATAATCTCTGCTTAGTTACTTGTCAATGACTGCCAGTAAATTACTGTGGAAAAAAATCACAGTAGTTACCTGGCAGCCATTGACAATAGTAATTTACTGTAGAAAAGAAATCACAGTAGTTAACTGGCAGCCATTGACAAGTAACTTACTGTACGGAAAAATCACAGTAGTTAACTGGCAGCAATTGACAAGTAACTTACCGTACGGAAAAATCACAGTAGTTAACTGGCAGCCATTGACAAGTAACTTACTGTACGGAAAAATCACAGTAGTTAACTGGCAGCAATTGACAAGTAACTTACCGTACGGAAAAATCACAGTAGTTAACTGGCAGCAATTGACAAGTATCTTACTGTACGGAAAAATCACAGTAGTTAACTGGCAGCAATTGACAAGTAACTTACAGTACGGCAAAATCACAGTATTTAACTGGCAGCAATTGACAAGTAACTTACTATAGAAAAAAAACACAGTAGTTAACTGGCAGCAATTGACAAGTAACTTACTGTGCTTTTTCTAAAGTAAGTTACTTGTCAATTGCTGCCAGTTAATTACTGTGAATTTCACAATATGTTTTTTACAGTGTATATATATATATATATATATATATATATATATATATATATATATATATATATATATATAGATAGAAATATAGATAGATAGATAGAGAGAGAGAGAGAGAGAGAGAGAGAGAGAGAGAGAAATTTGGCCTTGAAAAGAGAAATGAAAATTCTTCCAAAATACATTGCTAAAAATTGTATGTTCATGTTAGTATGATCAATGAACAGAACTGAACGTAAACAAATTTGGCTCACTGTCTGACTGAGGTCTCAAGAAGATGTGATTTTAGTAATTTAGTAATTATTACACATAATGTTAAATAGTGGTAATGAAGGGATGATGAAAAAATGGTTGAGCAGCAGCTGACTTACAGTATGGGCTGTTCACACAAACTGTGTTTTGTATTTCAACCGCCTTTTTTTTCATTGTTCTTCTACGTAAACACACACTAAGCGAATGTGCTTGACATTTGCGCTTCCATCTCACATCATTTTAAGACAAAATAACAGAACAGTGGACCAATCAAAAGACCCCGTAGGCGGAAAACTTTATTTAAAGTAATTCACAGGAAGAAAGTCAACCAGTCACATCAAATGTCCTGTTTGACGCAAACCGTCATTGCTAATAGTGTCTCATCTAAAACAAATGCTGTGTCATTTTTTCCCACACATTTTCCCCAACCTGTTTATCCCCAATCTCAGCTGTTCTCCACATTACTCTCTCTCTCTCTCTCTCTCTCTCTCTCTCACTCTCTCTCTCTCTCTCTCTTCTTCCTCCTACCCATGTTTCTTTCACTGTTCTGTTTCGCCCACTGAGCTGCTCTGAGCTCATACAGTTCCCTCGGCAACAGATCTCCTCCACTTAAAAGCCATGTTTATTAAAGAGACCCGAGAGAGTGCTAGTTATGGCTTATCGCAAATTACATATTCAATACCTTGCAAAGCCAAGACACGTCATCAATCCAAATGTACACTCAACTCACTGTCACATTACCCTTATGTAAAATACAAATGAGTTCTCATGTGAGATTGATGAATCAACTGTAAGAAATCAAATAAGTGCACTACATTTTCTTTTCAGCTTTATAAGGGTTTCCCCAAATCAAAGTAAACTCCATAATGCCATTCCATCATCTATGGATGTATTTATGGCGAGAACTGGACTGGTTAATATACACATAAGTTAAACTGTACCCAAGTTAATCTACACACAAGTTGAGAAAAGACAATTTGGTATCTCTAATTCACCTAACCTGCATGTCTTTGAAACTCCACATAGAAAGGCTTTCCGATCCAGCTCAGGCTCAAACTAGAGACCTTCCTGCTGTGTGGTAACAGTACTACCCACTGAGCCACTGTGGCACCCCTTAATAGTAGAAGTAATATATGATGGATGTTTGTAACAGTCCTACTTAAACCCATTCTAGACAACCCTGTAAATAAATGTAAAATGCATGCATTTCCTATTAGACCAGCTGCAAGACTGTGTTGCAGCTACTACACCATAAGAAACCATACACTTATCTACAGCATGACTATAAATAATACTGTAAATAGAGCCTACAGACTGTAATTAGCATCTTTTAGACACTATAATTGACATAAAAAGAGGCTTTCTGTGTAGTAAGCTAAATGTATTTCTTAGATCAACTGGATTATCTACAATGCATGATGGGTATGAAAGTTTAAGGGCTTGAACCCCGTAAAGAGCAAGCTAAGTGATATCATGAAGTTATAGAGCTTTGTGTAACAAACTGACCGAATTCACTTTTCAACTTACAAATCTTTTTGTAATCAATTAATCAGGCTTTTTTGATTAATCGACTAATCGGATAAAAACATAAATATTTACTCGATTCGAATTTCCACTTATTATAGCTAAATAAGGCTCTAAATTAGGGTTTTTAACATGTAGAAAAGCCACACACTACAAGAGTTTTACAAATTTAATCTTTTTGATTTTGATATTTTAAGCCTTTAATAAAAAAGTTTGTGCAGCTTTTAAATAGAATTACATCTTAAAATGTCAAAATAAAAAATTATAAACAAAACATATTGAGTCTAAAGGGATGTACTGGTGAATAAATTTAGCCACAGAATATTAACTTTATTTAATTTTATCTTCAGCTTTAGACCTTGATGAATAGTATTAACATTATTCGTTATTAACAAAATAAGTAAGCCACATGATATGAAAGTGAAAAGTAAAAGTATAGCCTACATAGTTGCGTTTTACAGAAATAAAAACCTGGATTTCCCCACTACTTTAAAGGAACAGTATGTAGGATTGTGGCCAAAACTGGTATTGCAATCACAAAACTTGTGGCTAAAACTGGTACTGCAGTCACTCAACTGGTGGCCAATACGAAATGACAACATAAACATCAGTTGAGGGCTGCAACTCCACTTTTTAAATAACAATATCCTGGCCAGATCACTGTTGTCAGTGATATAAGTATTTGAAATGAAAATGATTTCTTAATGTCTAGTGACATATCAGGGCCATTTTATGATTAATTGATATAAATTTCTTACATACTCTTACTTTAAAACAGACGTTCATTACTATTTTTATGAAAATCCAACAACAATTAAACAAATACAAACTCACTCATATTAAGGGACGAAATGAAACCTTTATTTAACTAATGGTCTTTTGAGCTTTTGCTTCCGTCAATGTCCTTCAGGGTTGCCAGACCTGAGTAACAAAACCAGCACAAAGGCCATTAAAAATTAGTCCAAAAGCATACCAATGACTATTCACAGCCCAAATACAAACAACTAATGCTGGGTACACACCAAAAGATAATCGAGCTGATTTGGGGCCAATTTGCCCCCTTCCAACAATCCTAGCTATGTACCGATTATCTTCATAGTTCTACAGATTATCTTATCAGACTTTCCCTTGTTGTGAGGTGTTTTAAGAGTGTCCAAACCTGAACGGAAGAATGCCGGAGCCACCCAGATTGCGAATCGATCAGAAATTCAGATGTGTGGGGGGAACCCGGAGGACAAAAGCGCGCACGCTCTTGAGATTATCACGTGAAACAAAACAGTATCCAATAAAAAAAGCAAGATGATGGAAGACGGAAGCAGTCATGGCAGAGCACAAAGTGAAGTTGATCCAAAGTGAAGTTGTACAGACCATGTTCCCGCTGTCTCCATGACTTCACCCAAACCCTTTTCTTTTTTCCCTTGAATTTTCTATAACAATCATTCAAAACATTATCACTGAAATTTCTTCCTGCATATCGTCCGCCATGCTTATTCTTACGTCACGCAAAAATTTGCGAGATTTCCTGTGTTCACAGTCGAGACTCTGGTTGAAAATCTGTTTGTGTGTGGTGTGCTGTCTTTCACACATCATGGCAGACCACACACTATGGGCTCTATCTTACACCCGGCGCAATGCAGCGCAATGCGCGACGCAAGTGTCTTTCGCTAGTTTCCACCCTAATTTTCACGTTTAGCGCCGCGTTGTTTAAATAGCAATTGCATTTGCGCCCCCTTTTGCGCCCATGGGCGTTCTGGTCTGAAAACGAGGTGTGTTCAGGCGCATTGTTGGCGCGTTGCTATTTTGAGGCAACTAAAATAGACTACGCCATTGACCAACAAAAACCTGGTCTAAAGTCTAAAGTCAATGGCGCAATGTGTTTTATGTTATTTAAAGAGCGCATTAGTAAAATGCGCCTAAACACGGGAGGACAACGCGGGTTTGCTTATCACAAGGTACATAATGCGCAGCAGCACAAAAATGCTTTTAAATATGAAAGATTAAAGGATTGAATGTAAAAGATTATTATTGAATCTCTTGGACATAAATGAGGACAGATTATGAGACGTTAGAAGGCGCAAAGAGCTGCTTCACCTGCAGCCTGCTAAGTAAATAAATGCTTTGCTTTAAACAAATGCGTCTGTTTTTAAATGTTTTTTTTTTAATGCTACCTCACGGATTTATTGTCTATGATGACTCTGTACCTGTGGATATGGTGAGATGAGAAACATTTTTAAGTAATGCTTAAAAAAACTCTTTGCTAAAAAAAAACGCTGTCCAAAGTGCTGAAACGTGAGGAGAGCCGTTTGTAAATTCTTTATCTCCTGTTTATTACAAATAAAGTATTTTTAGAGTACAAACCTTATCTTACATGCTTGTAAATAATTTTTTGATGATATTGGATAGCCATACATTAAAAGCAATTACAAGCCTGCTTTTTACTTCCATGACTAAAAGAAAACGGGTTTTAAAGGTTTTGATAAAAAAATAACAATTTCAATACAAGTGAAAAACAACACAATTATTTAACATTAATCTTAAACTGGGGATCTTCTTCCTCCGCTTATTTTTTCAGTTTACAAAGTCCGTCATCTAAATAGGGATTAGACATAACGCCAGCGCAACTAGCTTTTAAAGGGGATGAGAGCAGAGACTCTCATTGGTTTATTGCACGTTACGCCCAAAATACTCCCATTACAATAGGACCTACCCTTTTCGACCATGAGTCCGTCATCTAAATAGGGATTAGACATAACGCCAGCGCAACTAGCTTTTAAAGGGGATGAGAGCAGAGACTCTCATTGGTTTATTGCACGTTACGCCCAAAATACTCCCATTACAATAGGACCTACCCTTTTCGACCATGAGTCCGTCATCTAAATAGGGATTAGACATAACGCCAGCGCAACTAGCTTTTAAAGGGGATGAGAGCAGAGACTCTCATTGGTTTATTGCACGTTACGCCCAAAATACTCCCATTACAATAGGACCTACCCTTTTCGACCATGCGCTCGGCGCAAAATCCATTTTTCCCGTCGTTAAATTAGCAAAAGTGGATTCGGACACGCCCATTTAGATGTTGCGCTGTGCGCTTTAGACAATGCGCTTAGATCGTTAAAATAGGGCCCTATAGGTTTAAAATGGTTATATTTTGGATTTTTTATCCTCATATTTGAGGTCTATCACATTTTGAAACCTTATAAGTTGTAAAAATCTTTTGGTGTGTACCCAGCATTATGAACCAAATCCTTCCATCTCTAGCCAGCAGAAAAACATCAACCTGCTGAAACAGTTTAAAAGAAGCCCAATTCAGGCAACGCAGGTCTGCTGGTCGCACAGTGGGAAGAAGATAAACGTGGAGCTCACATTGTATGAAGAAAAAGTGCCTGACTTTGAGTGGGCAGCTCGCATTGTATGAAGACAAAGTGCTTGACTTTGAGCACGCAGCTGGCACTGTATGAAGAAACAGCACCTGACTTTAATTATATGTGCACAGCTGGCGCTGTATGAGGCGGATGCATGTCCACGCTGTCCAGCGGTGATGCAGGAGCATGTGATGTCACAAACCATCTATTATGATGAAATTTGTTAACGAATCTCATAATTGATTATTATTGATTTTATCAATTAGTTGTTGCAGCCCTACTTTTAAAAGCTTATTTACAGTTCTGCATGTTTAAATTTTGCATATCTCGATCGGTTAAGAGAGACTTCATCAAATCTAATCACTGAAAGAGTAGGTGTAAAATATAAAGAAAGGTGATTTATTTCTGTATAGATAAGATAGACCATTTAAACGAAACAACAAACTGCTTCATGGCTGATTTTTTTTATAATCATGCAATATGATAACTCAGGATCACAATAAATAAGCCTTTTTTCCAGTACAAAAGAATGTGAGACGTTAATGTTACTTGAGAGCGCTTAGTACCTTTCATTATTGAGTCTATTGTGTTGTATGGATATTTCTGTACTGTGTGTGATTGTCACTGTGTAACTTTTGATCTGAAACTATCAGCTTTCACAGCATGGACATTTATCACAGTTTGAACTGCGAAGAAAACTCTAGTATACTGTATGGTAAAGAGACCTTGAAAGAGGAAAGAATGTTTTTTTTCTTTATACCAAAAAGGGCACTTCTGATTTCAATAACCTAGAGGCAGGTGAAAATTGAAACATTAAAGAGTGTTTTAAGAATGTATAATATGAATTGAATATGTAATATAATGTGCATATATCTATGTGCATTGCTCTGTAACAGCCATGCAGACATTTTTTTGTTGTAAAACAATGTCCAGTCTGCATGTCAGAGACTACCTGTATGTCGCCCAGCAGAAAAAAGCACTACATGAATAACTGGTTTGCTGAATAAAATATTATTTCAATAATCTTGTGTTCTTAATGATTTCATGGTGTGGTGTTTTATAAAATTAATAATGCACTTATCTGAACATAGTCATTTACAAAGGGGTAAAAGGAACTTAACTAAGCTAAAACATCCATCAGCTAAGATTATATTCACGAAATATCACAGCGTCTGGTATCTTAATGCTTTTACATTAGAGAACTGGGATTACTTGCAATTCAACTGTTAAGTGCTCTCCATTTATATTATAATTCCCTATACAGTAAACAAATAAAAACCAAGTATATTTTCCAGAACAAAATTGTATTCCCTTAAATATGGGGTGACACTATTATACATGACTTGCAGTAGAAGTAAATGCTCACTAATGAGAAAACAAACCAAAGGGGCAGCCAATTATGATAATGTATGACAGCATACAGTACACACTGGAGCAATGAAGGTTCTTCCATGTACTTTGTGTTAATTCAAACGGAAACATTTCAAAACTCATGAGGTTAATTGCTTGAATAAAAGTGTTTTTACAGTACACCATTGCTGGATTTAGCTTTTAAAGAGAGGCCTAATTGGAATCAACCCCATTTTTTTCATTTGGTTGGGATCAAGAATCGGGTATTCAAATCTTTCTTAATTGAACGCAACACATTTACTAGAGAGCTGCAGATGTTATGCAAGTGTGTAATTCAGGAAAGATAATGTGTGGAGTTATGGGAATGATTTAGCAACTAGAAGGCATATTTCATCGTAATTGTTAATGCTAACACCCACCTTTATGGATTATCTTTTAAAGAGGTAAGATACAGAGCTAAGTGGTTAGCCCACTGCTTTAAAAGCTGTAGTAGCAGTTTTATCTTTCAGTATGATAAAACTTAAAGCTGTTTCAGTCAACTTTTACAAAAATACAATTTATTGTAGAGTACAATGGTCGATATTTGTTCACATTAAAGGCACGTATTATGCAATTCCTAGTCTAAAACTTGAATTATAATTTTTTAAATCTTCTAAGGAATATGGAGATTTTTGTTACTAACAAGCTGATGGACGACACTTCAAAGCCAAGCTCAATTTTTTTGGTATGCAGGAAAATCTTGCTTTAAAGCGCTCCTTGTTTTGCAAGTCATTCTGTAAGGCAAGGTTGTCATTACCAGTTACACAAGACCTATTTGAAAGATGTGAATGAGTAATCCATCTCTGAGCGGAGGTGAAGAGGATGCTCTTACACGCGCAAACACACACACATACTCGCTCTGAGAAGCGTCTGTGGGTGGGAGGCAGGGGCGGAAGGGTGCCTCGAACCCTACGAACAGCCTGCGGGAATCTTTCGTTTCCACAGCAACAACATTATTCATACAACGATCTGCTTTTCATGTGTGAAAAATGCTTTTATGAAATTAAAATAGACTAAATTGAAAACTACTTTGCTTAGAAAGCAGCTGTGTGTTTGGAAACACAGACACAAGCGTTTGTGAACACACGCAGGTGTGCGTAAACTCCAGCCTGACTTTTTGAACTGTGATGTTTCGATAAACCAAATAAATAGGTTGTGAATTGATTTTATGGTTCCTGGCCAGGATATATGGACTATATAAAAAAAACTCTTATGAAAGACAAATGTTCACAAGGGAAGTATTTTTGGTGCACATAAATTTCAATGCCTTAAAGCGCTTTTATTATGTACAGTGTCTGAATATATACTCATAGGAAAAATAAATTAGATTAGTTTAATGTCCATTATTATGCAAATACCATGATTATGCAAATTAGTTCCCGCCTCCATGCAATTTCACCAGACTGATCCATGTTGACATAATTGGTTACGACATGTTTGTGATGTCTAAAACAGTATTGTAATTTACTTGTGTTTTATTTAATATATAAACCGGTAAGTTTATAGGTAGGGGTTGGTTTCAACTGTCATACCCCAACATACAAAATAATGCCACATTATAAAAATTCATATTGTCCCTCGCATCTGGTTTTGGCGCTAAAGGTTTTCATTAAAATCCAATGAAGAACCATGCACACCGAAAAAAGTTGCCGAATGGGTACCATGTGTGTTATAAGTGATGCCGAGAGGCACTGACCAAACATCAATATGTGAGTAAAATTGTGTTGCTCATACTGAGTTTTGGGACTGTCTTTGGGAAACTGCAGTTTTAGGAATATTATATTCAACGATGGTACACATAGTTGGGTGTAAAGCTTATTAAAAACACCACATAGACATGCACAACATTATAAACTTGATTTCCACCCTGGTCAAAAATTTCTATTACAAAAACTACACTTAGATTCGATTAGATACAAAAGTAAAAAAAAACTCAGTATGAAGTTTCTATTTTTAATCAGATTGTTCCAAGACCAAACTGTCTGATCTGTCTGAGTTCTCCACTCCTAGTGTATATCAAAATGTATCATAAATTTTGCCTTTGGGTACATAATGTACACAAATAAATAGCATTCATCACATAGAAAATGATTTCATACGTGCACACAAATGCATGCCTGCAACAAAACCCAGGCAATACTTTGTTGTAGTTGAACATCTCTGCCAAAAAAATGCCATTTTGGCTATTCCAGTGAGTACAGAAGTGTGCGTGCAAGTTTGTGTGTAAGAAAGGCATTTTGCAGAGCAAAAAATAAATAAATTAATAAATAAACGCAGAACTTATATAATATGCAAGGTGAGAGTGCACTCAAATAACCAGGAGGAATGGTGTACTTCAAATAGCCATCCTCTCTCTATCTCCCTCTTTCTTTCTCTACAGTATCTCTCTTTTACTTTTACAGCCAGTCAACCGTGAGTCATGGGACAAACTATTTTGTGACAGCCCAGTTCACCCCACTCTCTCCACTGGTGTACTCCTTGATGAATGCTGTTGTTTACCTGCCATGAGGGGAAAGCAGGCATGTAGCACTGGCACTACTACAGTACTATCACTGGAAGCATGAGATTACATCATCATAGCCAAAACTCTTACCCCACCAATTAGGGTCACTCTTCAGTGAAGCCATCCAAGATGTCAATCTTCAAGAAAATAAATAAATATAAATAAAAAGAAGACAAAGGTACGACCACAGGCCATGTTTTAATGCTTTTTAAACGCATTTCCCAACCTATTCTCCAACCCATACGATTGCTTTGGTCGTTTGTCCATTTCACCAAATACGACCAATAGATGCATTTACTAAATTAATACCTCTACCAGCAGCATGTAAAACTTAATATATTAGGGTATAAAATATATTTTGGGGTATAATTTTGCTATGATGACATGTACTGGGATAAGATTTTCAATTTAAACCACCAGGATTTATTGTATTTTATCACACATTACACTTCAATGTATAATGTACTTTACATTTTAAGTGTTCCAAGGTCAAACGATCGATTTATTTGAAGAAAAGATGCAAAAACGATGACAATCCGCTGTAAATATCAGATCCGGTTTACACTGATTCAAAAACTGCCGCCAGAAGCAATGATACGTCATCTAAGATTGTGAAAAGGAATTGGCTCTCGTGTGTCTTGTGACTGATTGCATCATTACGTTCGCTAAGAATGTGAGGTATGGTAATAAGAACAATTCGCAAGGTTTGCAATGCGAATGGTTTGTACTACTTTTATACTGTTTTATGCAATAAATACCTGATTGTACATTTACTTGCGTGTTGTGTTTTATATGGTTAAGAAGTGGTTGGGTTTAGGGTAAGGGTGGGGTTAGATGCTCCAAAATATTTTTAAAAACATAAATGTTTATGAAACCGTTTCTACATTTACAAATTCATAAAATTAAACGTGTCTAATCTGATGTATAAACGTAACAACAGGTTGTATAAGCTACTGCCGCTAGACGCCACTAATCCCTTAATACGTCACTTTACTTCATAGTAAGGTGATTGCAATGCACAAACGACCTCATTATTTTTGTAGAACAGTTTCACATTTCTTAATTTTAGTATATGTCCTATAAAATATTTTAGGCAAATTCAATGTATTCATGTAATCCTGAAACAGTAAGTCTAGCTAAAACTCTAGTCCTTAGTTAGACTAAATGCCATACTTATTTGATTTAATTATAACCAAAACTAAAAAGTGTGAGGAATATAAGTGTGTTTTTCAGTATTGTGTATGTTAGATCATATCACATTTTACCATCCAATGTTTTTTTATACATTATGTTACTTTTATCTGCCTTGTACATTACAGTAAAATTTTAGAAATGCGATAAACATAAACTGTCATAGCAGGGGTAAAAGAAAGATTTTAAAAATTGGGTAGGGAACACTCATTACATGAAACTTAAAGGGATAGTTCGCCCTCATGTTGTCTTAAACCTGTGTGAGTTTCTTTATTTTGTTGAACACAAAAAAGATATTTTGATTAATGAGGGTAAGCAGTTACCTATCGATTTCCACAGCGGAAAAACATACTGTGGAAGTCCCTGGGTACACTCGCAGAAATAAAGGTACAAAACTGTACCTTTTCTGTCACTGGGGCATTACCCTTTAAAAAAGTACAGCTTTGCACCTAAGGATTTCATTTTAGTACCTCAGAAGTACATTCTGGGACCAAAGAGAGCGAGCTCATAGTACCTCAAAAATACATATTAGTATCTCAAAGGTACATATTGGTACTAAATGTTTACATATCTGTACCTAATGGTCCATACAATTACCTTTTTATAGGGTGCTGCCCCACTGACAACTAGGGTATATATTTTGACTTTTTCTAACAATGTAGGTCCTTAAGGTACGGTAATCTACAAAAAAATTGCATTCTGTTTTGTGTTCCAGTAAAGGTTTCAAACGGAAACTTAGGGTACAGCCCCAGTGACAGAAAAGGTACCGTTTTGTACCTTTATTTCTCACAGTGTACCATCAACCGTGTATACCACCACAACAACCTTTTAAATGCCTTACTGAAAGACTATCGGCTATTTTTATCTTTTCAAATTGTATAAAGCTTCCTGTACATGTTATAGTTGCATTGCTAATGCTAAAATATAACTTATTAATTCATATAAAAATGAACACATTTTAGATTAAGAAATCAAAACATAAAAACGCCATAAACTTTTGAACAAAGCACTGGCGTTTTATCTACAGGCTTGCGGTGAACTATTTTGAATATTTCTGCCATTTTATATGGGCAAATTTAACTTACATCTTCTTAGAAATTTGTAAAAATCTAGTAAGGTATGTCACTGTTGAGTGCTGTGAATGTAGAGAGAGGAAGATAATGGGCAGATTATGAAAAGATAAGAGAAGAATGACTGTGGGGTAAAACAGAAAGCGTCACCTAATTTTCTAATCTGAATCACAGCTACAGTACAACACACACACAGAGAGAGATTAAAAAAGACAAAGGAAAACTGATTCATTGATTCTGTGATAAAACAAAACGTGTCCGATCTGATAATGCAAACAATTAGTTATTAAATTGCCCACACATATTTTATAACCAATGACGGTAAAGGACAAGTGTGTGATAAAGATTTACAGATAAGAATACAGAAACTATCATAAAAAATAAGGCATCATTTATGAAACAGGGTACAACAGAAATCTTGTATGTATGGTCATTTCCATGCAAAACCTGCCATTTATCAATTTGGACTTGTGCGGTGTATATTATTAAATCTTACTTCAAGGTTCAGCCTGTTTACACAAGCGGTTGAGTTAGCGGAAAGGTGAACTGTATGTTTCACCCATCTCATATCTCAAAATGAATAAGGAGGACTACTGGGAAATAGTTGAAAACACTGTTTTCGATTAGTTAAACAAATATTTTGAATTAAATACATGCTGAGATTCTGAACTCGCAAAATGTAAGAGTTTAACAGTTTTTTGGTGTAAAATCCATTTTAATTTTTGAAGAGGTGGTTATTATCTTTTATCAAAATATCTTAATAAAATTTAATTGTAGTCTTGGGGCTACAATTGATGCGACATTTTGAAATGAAGCATTCCTGCAGTGATTAATGGCATGTTGTTGTATTAAACTGTTAGAATAAAACGTGTATATGAATAAATATAACAGTAAAATGTAAATCTTAAAGATGAAGAATGACATTGATTACAGGGATAACATTAAGTCTTGAGAGACAAACTAAGATAAATGTATATCTAGCAGATATCAATTTCCTCCATATACGAGTTACATAAATAAAAATCACAGTGGTAATTAACACCCCTGGCTTACTGTAATTACACTCAGGTAACACTAATTAAACACTCCTCTTCTGTATGTGCTGGACTCCCTGACAGGCTGTCTGGCAGACAGGTGAGCTGAACAGAGAAACTGTGTTTGTTCTGTAATCTGAGTTAGATCAAATCTAAGGAAGTTTTTCTTCATTCCTTAATTCCTTTAATTTAGTGCACATCAAGTCAAGATGAATCATGTTATACAAATTAAATGTTGTTATGAAGAACTGATCACCATTAATAGCATAAATCTACGTGTGAAAAGGTGGTAATTGCTTCTCCCTTTGTTCAAGTGTTTGTTAATGAAATTACGTCTGAGTATCCACACCAGCTGTGATGAGTTATTATACATGGAAATTTTATTGTGCATATAAAACGTCACATACTATTTTAAAGCAGCAGAAATGCAACTGAAATATTTACTTAATTTGCTACTGTAACTTTAATATTTCTATATGTTAATCTAAATAACCCTTGCTGTGATTGGCTAATCTCTGCATACGGCTGCAGTTAACGCTCAAGGTGATTTGCTGCTGAATGCTAAATAGGCTGGACTTAATAAATTGGACTGACAGCAGACGTGATATAGCCAGATATTTATACACCTAATGCCCTGTGACAATTATATGATCATGCCCCCTCTCCATTTAGTCCATTTAATGTGTGATTAGGCAATTCAGAACATTCACTCACCCTAATTAAATAACAAATTATTATGTCCGTCTATTAATGGCACAATCATAAAATGTGTAGTTAGCTTTGAATCAGTGAACATAATTGTAGAAAAATGCCCTACTTGATGTTAAGACCCATGTGAAATGTGCAAAAAGTGCAAAGTAAATGCAGCAACTAGTGCCTCTGAATTTCTATATGCAATAGCAAATTTAGCTTAACAGGTTTCAGGTTAACATCTGGCGTGCCATACCTTCTGCATTTGACACTTAAATATAGTGTTTACAGTGCATTTGAAGGATTTAGTTTCTTAGTATACAAAACATATTTTATTATGTGAGTCAGATCATAGTTAAGATACTGTAACTTTGTTGTACTGTTTCTATAGAACTTTTCACACAGAGATTACGGAAAATACATCCAGGATTCACGCGTCATATTTAAAGTCCTGAACTTGGTAGGTTTTGCGACATCGACTGAAGTTTGCTAATTATCCAGGATTTCTTTCTCGAGAAAACACACGCTTGCCTTTTTGTTTGTTATGACAAGATCATAAAGAGCGTGTGATGCGCTGTTCTGTCATGCTGGTGAATGATCTCAGCTTCAGCGCGGATAGTGACAAGCTCCCTGCTTCAGTCCAGTTTGTTGACATATCTCATCGTAAATGTTGATTTGCGTTTAAATCCCTGTGTTAAATAGCTGTACCATAAATTCTTGTTTCGATGACACGCGCATCCTCACTAAGGCACGCTAGAGGTCTTCACGGGTCAACTTAGATCCGAAAACCCGAGGTCCGACCCTAGGTCCGACCTGATCGGGTTTGGTTCTTAAAGTTTCACAAGTGCCTCGGACACTGGTCGGGAATAATAATAGCCGCATCGGGTCTCGGGTAATTTAAATGGATGTGTTTTTGCCGAACGGACCCGAAGACCCCAACTCTCTTGCGTGTGTGCATCAATGTCCTTTTCAAACCTATCCTCTGTTTGTCATGAGCGCTTGCAACATTGTGTGGCAGGCGGTAGGTTAATTTTCATTGAGATAAACATGGCAGTCAATTTTAAATGTCAATTTTAGCGGTTACCTTTGTGTTGTTGACAGATAACAAAGTAAAACAAATTGAGCAGCTCGCCAACTTGGTTGCGAGACCAGCAGCGTTTCTTTCTGTCTGACTTTTGCATGCGGGGCTGCAGACTGCACACACATCGGTGCCGTTTACATTCGGGTCCAGTAGGTAAAAAAAATTGTCACTAGTTCGGGTCGGACTCAAGTCTAATTTTCTCGGGTTTGTTTTGGATCGGGCCTTTCTTTAAAAAAGAATTATATATGCACATCGGGTTCGGGTATAAAGTGATTCGGGTCATTTCAGGTCGAGTACATTTCTTTGGACCCGAGAAGACCTCTAAGGCAAACCCCTTACTGCATTGTTTCTGCCTCTTGTTTACACAGAATGCTTTCTGTGAATGTTACGGTAATTTTACTAGGTCCTCTTTATGGGCGCAATCCCAGAAAATGTACAGGACGTGTTTGTTTTCACATAGAAGTCTCTGTGTGATTCCAATTTTATGGAAATTCTCTGGGACCAAAGTGCTCTGTGAACTGGATTTATGAAAGACATAAACAAAACTTTTTTCTTTAGAATACAGTACCCTGTTGACATATACAGTAGATAAATAGGTTCAATTTTCAAGTTGACTACTGTGGTAGAAATGTTCAAAGTTATTCTGAAGGGCATGAGTTCAGCTGGAGTACATGAGCTTCACATTGCTGGCACACACAGGACTGGATGACTGAGGTGTCTGAGCTCTAAAAGCACAGCACAAGTCAACAATTAACACCCGCTGAATAACCATGACCTTTTGCAATATAATACACACACAGATAAAGAGTGAGATAAACAGAAGGAGGCATGAAAAGTTATTTACTGTCTGAATACAGGAAGATGGGAGACCTAAAATGGTGGAGAGGTAGGAGGAAAGTGAGACTGGCAGAGAATAAGCGAAAGAGAGAGGTAAAGACAGGGAGAGAGAGAAAGTCCTTCTCTCAGCATGCTGGACTCTAAAAGAGAAAGGATGGAACACACATACTGATTCTCCATATGTTGGCCATAGAAAGGGCGGTGCACATAGAGAGAGAGATAGGGAGAGAGAGACTAAAAAGGATGGACAAGAGATAGTTTAAAGGCAGCGGGAGATGCTACTGAAGAGGGGAGACATAAGTCAAAGAAAGAAAGAGAGAGGAGGCAGAGAAAAGGTATAAATAAAGGATGGCTGTAGCAGTGAATTGAGGATGCTGGGGTTTTGAGAGATGAGTGTGAAAAGAAGTTAAGATGAGATTCAGAAAGCAGAACAATGTCAGGACAAACATGCTTCATGCTTCCACAAGAAAAGAAACCATTTGGAGAGCCTTTAAAATACTTTTAGTGGTACTGTTATAAAGATGCTTAAATCTAAATAAAAAAATATGCCAAAACCAATCATGATTATGTTCCTTTAATTTCCCAACTGAGGCTTTATACAAGCAATATGTTACCATTTGTTGACCTTCAGGCATCTTAGATAAACATCCGGACGGGTGGTAAATCTCTTCTTTAAAAGATGGTTTAGTCTTTGGATTTTGATTTCATGTTACATAACTGAGCAAATATCCTTTTACAGTTTGATTAAAATCAAGCATTATGTATTATTTGTTTTATTCTTTCTGATGCAAACTATAGTCCCTTTCACACATACAGTCTTTACTGGTAATTTACTGGTAAATTGCAGTTAACATGTCATGTGTGAACAGAACCTTTCCGGTAAATCAGTGCTCCCAATTTACCAGTAAGACAGGTTGTAAGATTAACGGTAATTTGCCGGTAAGCACTGTGTGTGAACGAAAAATATAGCATTACCGGCATTTAGATGACGTCAGACCGCGCTGACAGATTGGGCAGGCCAATCAGAAAGTTTTTTATACAGGTGACGCGGTTTCCCCCAGACTACGGACGTTTCCACACACATGTTGCTTAAAAGTCGAGCACACCTGAAGTTAACATCCACATTTCTTCACCAAAGTTGTTTAAAACAGCTTACCATCTAATTGCCAAATTGCCGACGTCCTTAGCACACCATCTGTGAAGCCTAATGTGCAAACGCGCAGGTTCCGTTTGACGCCGCCTAACGCAATGTTGTTTGGTCACGAGCAACTTCGCGACCGCTTGCCACAGATGTGAAAACAACAAAATACGGACCGTGGATATTAAGTCATAACCCGCCGTTTACAAATACGACACGGACGGAGCTCGCCGGCCGCGCGCCACAGGTAACTTCCGCTTTCTCTCCGAGTTTACCGGTATTTTGATACTGATGTGTGAATGATGTCTTACTGGTAAAAAGACGGAACGTCACTGCATGTGTGAACAGCACATTTTGGTATTTACTGGTAAATTCATTCTGGTAAATTCATGGTAATTTACCAGAATTACTGTGTGAAAGAGGCTAATGTCTGCGGACCATGCACACAGTCTGATCCATAACATATTGGTGCATATTGCACACAAAAACTGATACGAGCTGTGTCTGGTTGCTTTATATATCCATCTTATGAGTGTTTCTGTTTGAGTGGAGAGTTTGACCAGTTTAAGCTGCAAAAAGCTACAGATCTGTGGCCGGGCTTCAAGGTTGACACACCAAAGAACACACAATAAAATGTTTAATCTTAGACCCTGTGACGATTCTTAACTGTTCTCAAATTATCATAAATCACTGTACATGGAAACCTTTAGTCAATGGTCATAAATCCGAGAGGTGCCAACAGCTAGTATAAATGCATAATTAAAAAGTGAAGGAGGTAATTAGATGAGCTTAAATAAATCCACACCATGCCTCCGCTATGATCTCTGTAGTACTGAAATAAACCGCTCAGCCAATCAGTGCTGTATTTTACACCCACATAAATAACTAATATGTGTTCCTTACTAATGACTAATGGCCCCATGGGAGAGAGGCAGAGGAGGAGCAGGATGAAGAGAAAGTGAAAAGAGAGGGAGAGAAAAAGGGGAAGCGAGTAAATGAATACTATTTGCCAATGATCAAATGAATTATCCAATAACAGATATCTTTTTAATCCAAGGGAAAAATACAAAATTAAATTCTGAACACACAGCGACTGAAAAAAGCACTACTCCAGTTTTATCCAACCCATTGATCATTTGCATTATTTCTATTGCCATTTGATTTTGCACGCACTTTTTTCTTGTGTATTGCAGGGTTATTATGGTAAACCAAAACTGAAACTATTAGTGAATAAACTTTTCTGTTAACTGAAATGAAATAAAAACAAAGTTTCCACAAAAAAAAACTACACTGCAACTATAATGTGCACCTGCAAAACAAGTAAAAACTAAATTAAATTTATGAAAACAAAACTTTGTTTCACATTTTAAATGGTTTTGGATCCTCATGTTACCAAAAAATAAATAAGCAGATGTTACTAGATCATTAACTAATTCGCCGCCTGCCTTTTTTTTGAAAAGTTGCCCACCAGCATTTTTTGTAATTTTCACAAAATGCATTCCAGAAAAATGTTCTTCTAAAAATATATAAACATACAAATGTATCAAATGAAAGAACAGAGCCCTCTGCTTTCAAACAAACAATAAACAAACAAACAAAACTGAAAAAAAGTTTCATCCTATCTAGGGATGCACCGAAATGAAAATTCTTGGCCAAAACAGAAAAACAGGAAAACAAGGCCAAAACCAAATAACCGAAAGAAATTATTATGCCAATTATAAGTACCATTTTATTTATGGCTATCACTGTGTACTAACTTTATTATGGGTGTGACAGATCACAAAACTCTTGGTTCGGATCACATTACAGTTTTTGAGGCATGGATCGGATTATTTTTGGATTAGCAAAAAAGAAATTGCAAACATTTATAAAAAAAAAAAAAACAAAGTTGCACATTAAGTAAGGTCTGAAATTAGCATTAGGTACAGAAATCGAGTTAAATGAATCATAACACTTTCTTTATTGTTTAATTTAAATATAATTATTATTATTTTTAGAGCTACAGAAGTTATTTTCTCTTTGTCTTTGGTTGTTTGATTAACATTAATGACAAAGACTTAAGTAGGTTAATTAAGGTTTCTGTCTCTTTAAGACCAAGTAAGCACAGACTGGTTTCTGACTGTACAGTAATCTATACATACACTTAAGACATAAACAAATGTTTTTTTAGAATAAGAATACTGTGGAGATCATTTTGTGTCTATGTGCCCTGTCAATAAAAGAAAGATTTTATGTTCACTTATTTTTTTTAAACGCATTTCTCTGTGTATGCACTACTGAGTGCCCTTAAACACACGCGCACACAGAGGCCGAGGGCGCATCCCATGGACAGTATGAGACACATTAGCGCAACTCTCTCTAAAGTTTGCACATCAAGAGTTCTGATCGATCACGTCTGACACATTCAACCGCATGTGCCTCTGTGCGTACAGAAAGCTGCTAACTTTAGCGCCTTTTGCGGTTAAATACGTCCACAACGCAGATGTTGTTTCAGACAAGCACGTGCAGGTCGCGGTTTCTGTTTGCGTCATCACAACATTTCGGCCGTATTGTTTCGTGATAAAAGTCTTTTGAGCGAAAACCGGAAATGCTCTTTTGGGGCATTTTCGGCCGAAAATTTTCGGTGGAGGAATATTCGGTGCATCCCTAATCCTATCTATATTTTTACTCTGCTTATAAACTCTTAAATATAGGTTTGTTTCTTAAAAAAGTAAAATTTTTAGGCAAAAAGCTGAAATAATAGCATTTTTGTGAAAGAATTTCGTTAGAGATCAGATTAAGGACAAATATCAAAACTAGGGATGCACCGATACCAGTTTTTTGGAATACGAGTACGAGTACTTGCATTTCAGTACTTGCCGATACCGATACCGAGTACTTAATAAAAAAACATGATTTAAATTTACAGGTAACAGCTTTAGTCATATAATTTAACAAAAAAACAAAGGACTAGTTTTCCAGTTTGTTGTAAACTCTGCCTCTTTGGACAACACAAGAGGCATTAACCCCTTACACGCCGCTCAAACATAGACATTTCTCAGACCGTGGTATCGATTCCAGGTATCAAGGGACTTTTAACGAGTACGAGTACTTTAGAAAATGTGGTATCGAGGCAGATACCCGATACCAGTATCGGTATCGGTGCATCCCTAATCAAAACTAAAATTAGTAAAAAAATTATTCAGTCTTTTATAAATTGGGTAAGTGTGGATAATCGCGGTATTACAGATTAACACAAAACCTCATCAGGAACAATTTTTATGCAAATGTTTTCACTTAATTGACGAGATAACTCGTCAATGGCAGGTAAAAGAGTTAATGAAGTAGGTGGCAGATTAATGTCCATTAGAACTGACCTGCACAGTAGCGTTAAAAATATACGCTGTGAAAATTTGTAGACACAGTGGTTTTTGCAACTGACCTTATTGCATATTCATTTGCAATAAGGAAATAGGAAAATAGAAGTTTTTTACTTCCAGGCGTAAATTTTTGGGGGGAGAGAATTTAAATTAATCACACATTGTGATTTACTAAGGTTTGCTCTAGTCAATAAACTGGTATTTTCGCCATTATTTAACCCCTATAGACGGTTTCATTGGACGCGCATGCGTTGTCGTGGTTACGCTTCTGGTCAGAACTTTACTTCCAGTTTCTATTTGTTTAAGGGTCTGACTAGTGGCTAAAATGAACCCTGGAACAAATACCTTGTCAAAAATAACAAATGTTTTGGTTTTTCTAAAGACGAGAGGAGACCGCAATCATGGATTACCGCTATGCAAAGGGAGGTTTGGCAGCCGGTTTGTAGTTAACATTGTATACATTATAGTACACATTTAAACAGCAACGTTAGCACAGTGTCGTTTAGCTATAAAATATGAACTAAGGTAATCTACTTGTTGTTTATTTTGCTTGTCATCAGAAATAAGGAACTCTAAAAGGACTCTTAGCAGAGGTTACCGGAAGATACGAGTGTTCCACGAAAGCCGTTATGTTTATGTTGTTACTGCTGAAACCGTCTATAAAAAGCATGTATTAAACTTTACCCTAATTTGCTACACTCTTCAAATTTAATATTTGTGTTTTTTAACCTGTGCTTTGTCAGTAAATCACCCACAGAAATGTTCACTCCCATCTGCCATTTGAAATTGCGCTCTCATGCTAATTTGCCTTTTGTAGTAAATCTGTTTTTCACAGAAAATTTGTTTGACCACAAAATAAAACATAAAAAATGCTGGAACTTTGTGAATGTTGAATAAAATTAACCTGTGACTAATTTTAAGAACAAAATATTTGAGATGTTTGAACTGGAGTGACAAAAAAATTCATTTCAAAGACATTCATTTTCAGTATTATAATGAGATCCAACAAATTGGTACTTGTTATCCCGTATGCAAAAGGGCATAGAAGTAAGCTCAATGTATAGTCCCCAATAACAGAAGAACACAAAATAACCTTTTCAACGTTCAAGTCCTTTATATCAACCCAGTAGAAATGTCTCCAATTAGAGATTGCAGTCGAGAGAATTATTGGGCCAAATCTGGGCTTTGAACAGCACAATTAACACGTCTTACAGTATTACCACCAAACTGTGTTCCCTCTAATAAGCCTAGTTTATTTTAGCTTCATTTCCACTTTTTCTGAACATGATGATTCAACATTATGAAAGGAGACTGATGGATTGTTTCAGTCAATAGTCTTAGACAAGTGAAGATGAACGAGGAAGAAAATGAACTGATCTGAGAGCTCTCAAGACACTTGAATTCAGAATACAGGAGTTGTGCTGCAGCTGCCGGCAATAAGCGAGCAAACATAATTATATGAGCCGGGGTAACGGGCTGAGCCCACTGAGGCAGAGAGGAAGACACACGCTGCGTCTGGCGCTCTGTAGCTGCTGCTTTTGTTGATGCCTGAAACACTCAGAGATGCAGAAGAGAAAACATCTGCAGAATACTCAAACTTTAACCCATCAATAACAAATTCCATGTGTTTGCTTGTTTAGATCTGAAAATGTATGAAAAATAAAAACGCAAGGAAAATAAATGAGCAGTGTTTCATGTGAACTCCTAAAAAGTGTGCAAACAACTTGCAGTGATTTGTGTTTTTGTGAAACACATGCAGAAGAACAAACACCCATGTACATGAATAGAGAGAACCTCTTATTTTACATAACTGCAGGCATTGCTCCCACATAAAGTGATTTATAATCCCAGCCAGAGCTGAATAAAACTCAAATACCAAACACAATCTCTTATTCACAGTGAGAATTCAAAAGAAAATGGCCAAAACATCAAACATGCTAAATCAACCTTAATGTTTACAGAAAAAAATCAGGCACTTACTGTTTCCGTAGAGTTGATGTGTTGTTGGTACCAATGCTGTCATTTCGTTCCAGTCTCCCCCTTTCTTTCTCAACCGAGGCTGACCCACAAGACAGGCCTCGGCTCAGCTTCGCGTGTGTCCGTCGAGCTGGACCAGGTACCGTGGATGTGGGTGTGTTACTGTTGATGTTCTGATGCACACCTCCAGCGTTGTGGTTCGGTAGCGATGATGGCTGACCGGACTTAGAGGTCTGGGTGAAGTTGTGGTTCAGTGTTGGGTTCTCGGTTCCTGGGGTCTTGTCCTGTCGAAGGTCCTTGTTCTCCTGGTTGACGCGGTCTAGCTGTGTTTCGAGCTCCTCGATACGTTTGCGTTGCGTATCTAAAAGTTTGGCCTGGTTCTCGATGATGTTATTTAGCTCCAGAAGATACTCCACAGCCCGACTCGGGCTGTCTGGATTGGACTCCATAGTTGGGCTTTAGCCAGTCCCCCCCCCCACCTGATGCGTACAGTGGGGGGGAGATAAAACAACTGGTGAAGATGAAGGTAGAGGAGTTGTTATAACTGTATCTCTTTTATATGTTGTAATTTGAGATTTAGCAGCTGGATTACACCAAAAAGAAACATACAGAGTAGCAGTGATATATGTAGTTGATCAACTACACTTCAAAGTTACTTAGACAAGTGCATCCATGAGTCCTTCAGACATTGATGGGTGACACAGCTCTCAGCGAAGGAGTTTAAAGGTCTGTGCTTCTCATCTTCTCAGCTGTGATTGTACTTCAACAAGTTAGCAGTCCAGTAAGATCAAAGAAAGATGGCATGGACAGTTCTGAGCATCAACTTATTGCTCAATTTGAATCCATGTAATAATAAAAAGCCCAAAAAATGATTCATGCAAATTACTTATTATATTTTAGTCGAAAGATGGCATCTGTGGAGACTTCCCTTCTGCTGTTTTCAGAAGACCGTAATTAAAAAATTTAATCATCTTGATATCTGCTGTGCTACACACAATTCCAATCCGCTGAGGTAGCACAGTGGAAAATGGGGAACAGTTGCAAGAAAATACATAACTGATCCCTGAAATTCACTGGATTCAAAATTTGTATAGCTTGAGATAGACAACATACTGTGAAAGTAAACTAAACGGTTCTCTTGTCTTTACTAACAAGAGTTGTGGTAACACAATAAAGTCACATAAAGCTGTCTTCAAATTCAAAACTGAATAACAAATAAAATGTCCTTAAGAGTAGCAAGAGAGAAATTTGCGAATGTGACAAAAAATCCTACAAATTCAAAAAATGAAACACCTGCACGCGCTCCTGCTATCTTCCAGTCGCGTGCCAGTAAAATATCTGTTTCGAAATAAAAATGTACACATATGGCTTCATGTTGTTGAATAATTATCTTACTCACGACTCCCTTTATGGACGTTTTCTTTTCCTCAACCCATTTTCAGTTTTATATGACGCTTGCAGTCCAGTCAGACGCGAACGGTTTGCGGTTTCCCCCCAAAAATGCGCGCGTAACGTACCTCGTGCCTTTTTTTACGTCGACGTCTGTCGAGTTTGAATAATAACGTCGCTTAAGACTTTTATCAAACAAAATACCTCAAAAAGGCGTGAATCTATCTTGCTGCAAAGTTGAGCGCTCTTCTGTATTATTTCCCAGTCAGCGACTCGTATGTTGACGCGCGCGTCGGTTTTCGAGATGAGCTCGTGGATGCTGAGCGTCGTGAGCGTGTTTCTCACCTGACAGATCCGATGGCAAATGCTAGAGATGCGTTAAACTCGTCTCTCCTGCACTCGTCACACATTCAACCCACGCGTGATCTTTTCAATACATGAGGGAGAGAGAGATTCAACAGCGAAGCTCAGATCTCACAATAAACATTTAATAACTGTAAGAGCATCCACATACAAAAGCTTACCATAGCAACAATATTTCTGCAACTGGCGTAGAAACAATAGGCGGAGTGTGGTGGCTGTTTTGTAAAATGTTTAAAAGGGTTCAAATGAGTAACTTAGAATGCAATTACAATACTAAGTGTAGCAATACAGAGTAAATTACCTACCTGTTATTGTGTGGTGTTTTGGCTGTCAATCATCTTTAGACCATATGCTTTTAAGCTCATGCTGTGCACAACATGTACATAATTACATAGTCTACTATTCTACATTTTTCTACTGTGAAAAAGTTGTATTATTATTTTACTGTAATAAAAAAACTTTATTGTTGTTTAACAATCAATAAAAACGTCGAATAGGCTGTGTAGAGACCATGTTTTGATTTTATGTTTGTTTTTATCTCTCTTTTTTTGTGTAAATTGTTGTCATAGGCTTTTTGTTTATTCTTGCTTCTGAAGTTCTTTTCAATATGCTTTGCTGTCATCTACTGTTAAGGGGAGAAATTACATCTGCACAACCCACACACAAATTTATAAGATTTTACTAGTGCACATTAAAGATTTATTAGAGAATTTTCTATAGGTGAGATAAAGATGCATTTAACTGTCCGCATAGAGACCAATATTATGCCTTAACCTGGGAGTAATTTGGTATTTTGTAGCATGTACAGTAGTTAATTGCAAAATAACATTACATTGCATGTCAATTCTTGGAGCAAAACCAAAAGATCTTCCCAGATTAGAGAACATCATCACTAGTGAAAGTGACATGCTTGTCAAGTATGCAATGTATATATACTTGGAATGTGACCTCTGCATTTAACCCATAGTGAACACACGCACTGCAAGTCATGAACACACCCAGAGCAGTGACCAGCTATCGCAGCACCCGGGGTGCAATTAGGGTTGCAGGGTTAGGCCCTTGCTCAAGGGCACCACAGTTGCAACCTGCCAGCCTTGAGACTCAAACCCGGTAACACGCCCAACTCTTTAACCACTAGGCTATGACTGCCCTGTCTACAGTGAACAGGTGCACAATGCCGAATGCATTGACTTATACTATTTGGGTATTGAATGTGAGAGAATATATTTTTTAAATCCACCTTTAACTGTTACATGCATGGTAATGTATTGTGTAAACATGATGAAATAAAGAGAAAGTGACAATCTTTGTCAAGAATTCAACACATACTCAAAATGTGACCTCTGCATTTAACCCATCCCAGTGAGTAGTGAACACACGCACTGCAAGTTTTGAACACACACACCTAGAGCAGTATCGCAGCACCTGGGGAACAATTAGGGTAAGGTGCCTTGCTCAAGGGCATCACAGTCGCAACCCGCCAGCCATAAAACTTGAACCGGCAACTCACGGGTTACAAGTCAGACGCTCTTACCACTAGGCTACAACTGCCCCTAACCTATCTCTGTACACAGCAGACAGAGATATGTGATAACATTGAGTAATTACATCATTAACAGATGCCCTTCTTGTGCTATAGGGGGCAACTGGGGTATAATAATTTTTACATATTGAACTTTCCAACTTTTTACATTTTGAATTTTTACAAACAAAACATATTAAATTAAGGGCTGTCAGAAGATTTATTGTGATTAATCGCATACAAAATAAAAGTTTGTGTTTGCATTAGTGATGCACCGATGTATCGGCCGCCGATATTAATCGGCCGATTTTTGATGAATTTGAAACCATTGGCATATCGGCAATAGCACGAGAAAGGCAGATACCGATTGTTTATTAATTAACTGCATAAAGAAATGCATTATATGTAAAAAATAGTTAATGTTGTTAATAGAATAAATGCTGAATAGCTAAAACCACCTTTGAAGGTTGTCATGCTGTCTTATTATATTTGTTTTACCTTAATTTGTGCCTCTCTTATTATGTTGGTCAGTTGAATGTTAATTAGATCCAATCCATGTTCAGTAAAAATTATTTGATGCAGAAACAAACTAGCTAATAAACCAACTGTATAGTATTGTATTTAATATCGGTATCGGCATCGGCCAGAAGTTGTCTGTTTAAATCGGTATCGGTATCGGCCCAAAAAAATCCTATCGGTGCATCCCTAGTTTGCATAATATATTTGTGTAATTATAATGTATATATGAATACACAGATATATGTATAAATTTAAGAAAAAAATATGTATATTTTTATTTATTTATATATAATATAAAATATATCAAAATAATATACAGTATATACTCATGTAAATGTTTCTTAAATATATACATAATTGTTTGTGTATTTAATAATTACACACAGTGCACACACATATATTATGCAAACACAAACTTTTATTTTGTATGCGATTAATCTTTTGACAGCCCTAATTAAATTATACAATGTAGGGCTTTTGGATAGGAGCTTTACGTTTCTGATGTTTAATTCAATTATGATAAATTAATGTATTTATAAAATGTTATATTGGGGGTCCCATATTTCGCAACTCTCAGTTGAGCACCAATATGGCCATTTTATAAGTCTCTTCATTTTGAAAAATGTTGACATCATGTTTTTAAGGAAAATTTGTCCTCACACAAGCAAGAAAATTCACTCAGAGTCACAATTCATTTCAGATAAATACATATGTTTATTATAACTTTCATATAATTTGATACCTGCATTAGGGTTACATTGGAGAATAGCAATATAATAATAATATAAACATAATATATATATATAATATATATATATATATAATTGTAATATACTGTATTTATATCTATTTACAATCAGTTGTATGGCCAAAGACGTTAGTATAGGGACGTAAAGACAACTCTAAAACTGACACTTCAGATCGAACGAGTAATAAATATAGAAGCACAGCATTTATTAGTGAAAGCTATGATGCATTGGCTCATACTCTGAATATTATGATATGTTTAAATATGCACTCATTCAATTGTGTGAACCATTTACACCAGACCTCAACAAACTGATCCCAGACCTGCTGGGGATGCAGAGAGCACACTGCTGTCTTTTCTGCTGTGATTTAAAATGGTAAAACCTTATGCATAGTTTAAATGTGTGTGTTCTGGTATGAGAAACATGATGAAAAAATATTGGTGATGTTTTGGCAGATCAGAAAGCAGAACGTTTGAAAATATGCAAAATAGAAACACAGCTGATTAGTAGGCACAGTTTGTAGGCTGAACTCTAAATATTCGTCAGTATATCAAGCTATTGATACAAGGACACAGTATAGTTGAAAACTCTCTCACTAGCAAGCTTTTCACCGAGATTAAAGTAAAGAGGCCTTTAGGCTTGGCACAATGCCGATATTGCAACACTAACATTCAATAAAAACATTATTATATCTCTATTAAGAATTATTGTTTATATTTCATACAGTATTGCTGGGAAAATCAGTGTTGAGAGGTATAATGTGAAGTATTATTTAGTACTGTTACAAATATATTTCATCTGTACTGTATATCCACATATATGTTTGATATCTGCAGCACATATGTTATGGACACCTGTTTTATGTTGCGTGTTCCCCTCTAACATAATAAAATATATGTAATAAAGAGTTTTTTATTTAAATGTTTAAACTTTTCTCAGTGTTTCTGTATAGGATAAGGGCAACTTTGAGGGCGTAGGGATCATGCTCTAAACATTCAGGATCAAACAACAAAGACCCCAACCCTACAGTTTGTTTATATGCTCCCTGAGATGTCAAAGACCCAGAGGGCACACAGAGATGTATGAACATATACAATAAAGTAAAAAACCAAACAAGCGGAACATTATTAATGAACAAGTAACTGTTAAAGTTAACAAACATACAGTACACACAACATTCACAACAAATTTGCAAGAATATCATCCCCTCAGGTGTTTAGAAGTGATCAGCATAATACTAATTTCATAGGGAAAGTGCACAAGAGGTGCTAAAACCACACTGAATAAACTTGAAATTAATAAAACAAAATTAAATTGTGAAGATTACTGGGGGTAATGGGGCATAGAAGTAAAAGTTGGACTTAAGACACAATGTAAAGATACCAGTGAATATACAATACAAACATTGTGATATAAACATAAATGTTGGTGTTGAATACTGCAGACTTTCTTTATTATTGAAGAGAGATGAAGAGAGAGGAGCGTGAGAGAGCAAGCTGGAGTGAGAGCTTTTAAATACTTCATATCTGTTGTATATTTCAATTATAACCTTTCAATTTATTATCACTACAGTATATATTGTGTATATAAGCAATTAGATGTGTACTGACATTTTTACACAAATTATTCTTTCACCAAAAGACTGTTAACAATTAGAGTTATATTTTCTTAAAAAAAATAAAGGTGCTTTCTTATAAAATTGTTAAACACTACAATTTTGCCTCTCTATCGCCACCTCAGTTTGAAGCATAAAATTGCAGATTACTTGATGTAGTTATCTTTATGTATATTAGAGTTAAATGGCATCAAATGTTTTTAAATTTAAATTTTTCTGTAAAATCCTACCAACAGCTTAAAAATTTGTTCACACTTTAGTCCGTAATTTTTCGTATGCGTTTTTCGTATTCGTTATTCTTGATTTAGTCGTATTGTGGTTCTGATGTCAAAACACCTCTAATAAGTGCTTGCTATGGATGCGAAAAATGCTGATAATTGAACCTTATGTGATTTTTTATGGCGTACAAATATTTTGGAGACAGTGTGTTAACGTAACGTTTACACAACATGAGTAATTATATCATAATAATTTTTTTACATGCGAAAAAGAATATTTTGGACCCAATGCACTCTTAGGAAGGATGTGTTAATTTTTTATACATATTTTTGTGTTAAGCTTTTAACACATTATGTGTAACTTTAACACATTATGTGTCATTTTGTGTTAATTAAAAGTAACAAAAAGGGCTCTATCTTACCCCCGGCGGAACGCAGCGCAATGCGCGACCCAAGTGTCTTTTGCTAGTTTCCACCCTGCGCAATTATCATTTTCACGTTTAGCGCCATGTTGTTTAAACAGCAAATGCATTTGCGCCCCCTTTTGCGCCCATGGGCGTTCTGGTCTGAAAACGAGGTGTGTTCAGGCGCATTGTTGGCGCGTTGCTATTTTGAGGCAACTAAAATAGACTACGCCATTGACCAACAAAAACCTGGTCTAAAGTCTAAAGTCAATGGCGCAATATGTTTTTGTTATTTAAAGAGCGTGTTAGAAATATGTGCCTATAAATAGGACAACAACGCGGGTTTGCTTATCACATACATGAATGCGCAGCAGCACAAAAATGCTTTTAAATATGAAAGATTAAAGGATTGAATGTAAAAGATTATTATTGAGTCTCTTAGACATAAATGAGGACCGATTATGAGACGTTAGAAGTTGTAAAGAGCTGCTTCACCTGCAGCCTGGTAAGTTAATAAATGCTTTGCTTTAAACAAATGCATCTATTTTTAAATAGTTTTTTTAAATGCTACCTCATGTAAATTTTTAATCTGCTGTTTGTTACAAATAAAGTATTTTTAGAGTACAAACCTTGTAAATTATTTTTTGATGATATTGGATAGCCATACATTTAAAGCAATTAAAAGCCTGCTTTTTTACTTCCTTGACTAAAAGAAAACGGGTTTTAAAGGTTTTAATAAAAAAAATAACAATTTGAAAACAAGTGAAAACAACACAATTATTTAACATTAATCTTAAACTGGGGATCTTCTTCCTCCGCTTAGTTTTTCAGTTTACAAAGTCCGTCATCTAAATAGGGATTCGACATAGTGCCAGCGCAACTGGCTTTTAAAGGGGATGAGAGCTGAAACTCTCATTGATTTATTGCACGTTACGCCCCAAATATTCCCATTACTCATGAAAAAAACAGGACCAACCCTTTTCGACCATGCGCTTGGCGCACAAACCATTTTTACTGTTGTTAAAGATATGGGTGGATTCCCAGAATCAACACTAATGTGTTGTTTTTAACACATCCGTTCTAAGAGTGTGTGCAAAGACTTATAAATCATTTTTATAAACTTCCCACTGCAAATCGGGATAGGGTAAGTGTTAAATGCTGTTTTTAAGGACTTGTTTTATATCTTATTATTGTTCCATCCAGATAAAAGATCAAGTTAATATGATCAATACTAATAGTAATGCTTTTTTAAGTAAACATCAGTTATTCATAAACTATTTTTCTGTTCCTCGACCTCTCCCTACCAATGGTATCCTCTTGTCTTTTCTTCCTAACCTATGTGAGCCAGGTTGTAGCCAGGGGCCTGGAAGCGGGGGCCCTGAGGCCCTCTGCATGGATTTTGATCTAAGCGTTTCGTTCAAATACACAGTGAGACCAGAGACACTGGCTGCAGAAATGCTACTATCAGATACACTGGCTCCCGACTCAGATTCTGCATAGTCAGAGGTCGCAGGTGTGAGGAAAGCGAATGGGGTCTGATTGAACTCAGCGTCCCCTACAGGCCTCTCAGAAGAAAGGCCAGATAAGGACCTGCTATGCCGAAGCGTGCGGGGCTGAATTACTGGAGGCAGGACTAGGACGCCTGAAAAAGGTCGAGATTTAAGACTCGTTTCTGCTACATTCCAGCGTTTTTGATCCCACTGAACCCCTCCTTCGGTTTTACCATTCATCTCCCACTCATGCCCTTCTTTGTTTGATTTGCTCTCATTTGCTCTTTCCCAATCTTTCCCTCTGTCGCTCTCCAAAATGAGAGACCTCCTCTCCTCCCTTAGCCGTTCTCTCTCTCTCTGCCATTCTCGCTTTATCTCTCTCTCCCACTCCTCCTCTTCCTCCCACTGCAGTTTAGGTTCAGGAAGTCTTTGCTTATGGATGTTTTGTGTGATCTGACTTTTCTCCTTTTCCACATCTCCCTCGCTCTCGCTGCTTAGCCATTTCATTGTCTCTTCATTCTTGCTTGGCTTGTTCTCTGCTCTCTTTTTGCTTTTCTTCTTCCATTTCTCTTCTGTTTTAATTCGTGTCTCCATTTTTTCCTCACTCTGTCCTTTTAGAGCCTCTCTGGGCAAGCTTTGTGACCTTTCCCTCCTCTTTTCGTCTTTAAACTTTCGGCCCCTTCTTTGACTGATGCTCTCATCGCTATCAGGGCTCTCTCGGTCTCCTCCATCGCTTCCCCACCCCTTCTGTTGTCTCCGCCCCTTCTTGGTCTTCTCTGGTTTTTGAAAGCTGGATGCGACATCCTGTTGGGCACGGCGACGGGTCACTGCAGCCAAATCCGACTGCAGGGCTTGGGGTGAGGAGGAGACGGCTGCGACGTGATCACGGTCTGAGAGTGAAAATGTGTGGAAGACAGACAAAGGAAAAAGTAAAGAAACGGAGAGAGAACATTGTTATATTTATAAGTAAGCTATTCACTTAGTACATGTGTCATTTAATTAATTGATGTAATGTTGTTCCAAACCGATACAACCCTTATGTTCACTGAATAGAAATATTGAACATTTTATAAAATAATACCATTCAAATGGAATTTTTATAGACTACAACCTAGATTTAAAAATATCTTTGTAAACTATTGTTGGCTTCTTAGAAAAAATGGTAAATGCTTTCTCATTTTTAAGTTGCTTTGTGACAGACATGACAGACACGGTCACTATAACTCTTGTATGGAAAGATGCTATAAAATCTTTACCATAAATGTTAAAAACATCAAGAGCACAACAATTCAGTGCCTTTGATTTACAATTTTAGAGGAGATAGCAAAATAATTTAAGTTGTTTAACTAAAAAGGAAACTATTTTATTCACAAGATAGTTTTATGACAAGCAATCACAGGTAATGTTTTAGAGTATTTTTAAAGTTTCACTTTGATCTTGTGCAGTGATCTTTAGTAAAGACTTTGAGGTCATTCTTAATGGGCTGTATGCTTCACATTTAAAGCATTGCAGACTCATTAAAACTAAAAGCTACAATGTTTTGAAATGCTGAAGCAGATGTTTAATATGCCACAAATCACTTAATCCTACACAATAAGCATACGAATCAGTCTAAATAAGCTAAATAAAAAATTATGGGGGCATAGAAATTAATTAAATCAAAATCTGTGAATTTATACCTTTGGAATAAAATTGGAAAATGAAGGATGTTAACTTTTACATTTAGCTCTCTACCGATGTCTCTGTTTAATACATAAAATTAGAGGTTACTTTACACAAACATCTTAACATGAGTCAAATGATGTCAAATTCATATTTCCCATGAAATCGTACCTGACAGCTCAAGCTATAAATCATTACTATAAGCTTAATGTTGGGAATCATCATGTGGTAAGGTAAGGAGACAGTTTTGAACACTGATTTTTATGTACTTGCTCAATATCTGATTTTATTTTAAACCAAAATGATACATCTACAGATTGCAGATGTTTTATGATTTTTATGTTCAGCAGTTTTAATTTAAAAGTCACCTAATATGGCAATTTGTCAAGATGTAATATTAATCTTGGGTCTCCCCAGAATGTGTCTGTGAAGAGACAGCCTCCAAATACCCTATAGATAATTTTTTATACTATGTTGAAAAGGCCAATTTTTTGGGTTGTGCAGGAAAAAGTGCTGTTTTTGTGGGTGTCTCTTTAAATGCAAATGAGCTGCTACTTCGCTACCCTATTACTGTTATCTATACCAGGGGTTTTCAACTTTTATGATGCCAAGGACCCCCAAATATGATTAACCTTTTGTGAGGGACCCCCTACCTAAAATATATATATAAAAATGTATATATTTTATGTATAACAAATATATAACTGGCTATACACCACTTTCAAAGCAGTTTAATCCTTGCTCATAAACCCCAATAAGTGAGATAAAGGAGACTGTAATAAGAAAAACACACTAGAAAGACACAAAATATATGTAAATGATTCCAAAATGTATAGCAAGAAATGAGAGATAAACACCTGATAAATAAATTTTACAATTTTCTGTGGCTTTTGTCTCTGAAATTATCTGGGGGCCCCCTAGAACCTGCTGAAGGCCCCCTGGGGGTGCCTGGACCCCAGTTTGAAAACCCCTGATCTATACCAACAACATACATAGTTTTTAATAATACAATCACTGTACTTCATTGTTCATAATGAATGTGCGGTAATGAATTATGTAAAAAGTACTGTGGTCTATCGAGGGATGTGGGCGGGGTCTGCGCAAAGTGATGTCAGTTTGCTCAGAAAACACCAACAGTTTGTCCCATGAGGCTCTTGAGGTTTATGAGGATTTTTATCATTACAGAGTGATTGTGTACACACACAGACGGCACACAATTATGTACTGACTATATATAAAAGTGAATTTCTCATATTAGGTGACCTTTAATACAGTAACATGTAGTTTTGTTGTCTAAACACAGGCAGAATAGTCAGAACAGTTGTTTATCAGTACATGAAGAAGTATATGAAAAATAACAAAACAAAACTAACAAAAGTAAACCAGCAATCAAAGTTAATATGGCAAATATCAATATACATGAGACTGATATATGAGATTACAAAACAAAATCAAGAAATTAACTAGAATTTAATATTGTCATCTATGAACAGCTTTAAAATAATACTAATAAGTAAACTACTGTAGACTACAAGTAAATTAATTTCATTATACTGTAGCTACATTAAAACCCATTACCTCTATTGTCATACTGTACAATAAACAGTTTGACAATCACAGTGACTCTTGAAGAAGTTGTTATCAACATACAACAACCAGCAAGCACAGTCAGAAATGTTCAGACGACAGAGAAATATGAGAGAGATGTAGAGAAACAGTAAAATGGAGAACTAACAGGAACAGCTACCAACCGCGTATTTTCTGTCCTTCCAATCACATAGAAACACGGTTCGCCCAGCTTGGAGTTGGTCATACAGAGAGAAAGACTGGAGAGCTCCACTGAAGGAGGAGAAGCCAAAAGAATGAAAAGAAGAGTCAGGAGATCAGGGAGTCGGAAAGGAGGATATGAAGAAAGGGTTGAAGAAGAAAAAGAGAAATGGAAAAATGTACATATGGAGGATAACAGATCAAATAAAACAAGAGATAAAATAAAGGATGAAAGACAAAACAAATGAGATGACCCAAATATTTAAAGCAAATGAACAGAAGTCAATGTGTTTTTGTAAAAATAACATAATATTGAAAGAGGATTGATGAAAAAAATAATAGAAAAATGAAAAGTCAAAATAAGAAAGCAGAGAACAGTTGTTAGTAAGCTAATAGAAGAACAGCAATATTTATTTCTATGAACAGCCAAAGATTGCTACATTGCTTACATTATGAATGCATAGTTGTGACTCTGAGATATGTTTATTGAGATTATTAGTAGTTATTCACTTTTGAATTCTTACCATAGTCAGGGACATATCCATTGCCTCTTTTAAAGACGAGGTGTATTCTGCTTCCTCCAGATCTGATCTGCTCTACAGCCTGAGCGTGACTCATACCTGCTGTACTGTTACCATTGATCTCCACCAGTTGATCACTCACCTGAACACATTTACAAAATATTGGGGAAAAAATCATCTTTAAAGTCACAATGAAATTGAAAACTTCCATACTGTTTTGTAATATTGTTTTTTTTACAAATGACTTATCTGTGAGCTTCATTATTTTTTTAAATTCATGTTCCCTCATAATCTTTAATCAAAAATGCCAATCTCCTCCCCTCCTCAAAAGATCTCTCTTTACCTCCGGTCATATGCGATTAGCAATAAGCAACACAACCAATCAGATCTCGAGTGACAAATTCAAGTCCAGCCCGGCCTTATTTCATTTCAGAAGCTGGTTTTACTCTGATAAATGTCACCACGTAGCCTGGGTGCCAGCCGATCTTTGCCCCGCCCACAACATTTTGAGGACGGGAAGATCGATCTGGGGTTTCTCCGTTGAGGAACTACTATGCCAAACCCAGAGCCATAGAAGGAGACAGTTACGTCAAGTCCGTTTACTCCAATGGAACGTTTTTTTTACAGCAATGGCGGACCACGGAGTCTCTCCAGAGTTCCCGGAAGTCACAGTCAGCTCCATAGAGTTGCATTAGAAAGATTGAATGTGTTGAACTTAATACAAGATTTAAGACTTAATACGCTTTACAAATAAGATTGTATGTTAGCAATACATGTGAATCGAATGACTTTATGCATCAGTGTGTTTGTAGTGCATTATTTCTCATTTAATAAGTACATAGGTGGTGTTAGTAGAAAACGGGTAGGACAAGCTGTGGATAACTTTAGCAACACACAACAAACCACGAACAGCCTTTTATTGGTAAATTTTGTTTTCTTAATGCAGATTCATCCATTATTGTAAATATTGTGTCATTAGAGAGGCTATTAAATAAAGTGATGCTGGGATAAAGTGCATATTTATGCATCAAACGTATGGATGGAGTGTTTTTGACACTGTGGTTTTGCTGGTTAATAAATAAAATAAAATAAATTAATTTATTAATAACTTGTCAAATGTATACTTACATAGTTAAGAGATTAGTAATCATTTAAAGTGATAATGTTATTTCCCATCAGATGTTTATATTAACAACAAAAAGAAAACTACACTAAGCCAGAAATATTATTATAATTTATAATAAATTAAAAAAAGTGCTTTGTAAGTCTTTTTTTATGTTGTGCTTTATATATTAATTAATTAAACTCATAATAAAGTATGAGTTACATACCACCCACATACACAGCACATTCACTTTGTATATTATTAACAGGCATAAACTTACATTAGTACACAGTGTGATGCATTTTAAAGCTTTAAAGTTACTAAAGGCAGCGTAAAACATGTTAATAAGGGACATACCAGCAGATGACCATACAAATCTTCCTATATTGGTGAATTTAATTTGTTAAAAAACATTGTTTATATAACTGCATAACAATACTACCTTCAAATTTTGATGCGATATATAAATATTGAAAAAAAAATACGTTTCTTGACTATAAATTAAGAAAAATCACAGCTCTTTGCCTCTAACTCAATGTATTTCAATGGCTCACTATGGGCTTCTAGGAACTAACTGAAATCTCCGTGAATCAGGTGACGGGCGAGCTTCTGGACTTCCGGTGGCACAACTCTGGTTTTCTATGGCTCTGGCCAAACCCAAAGCTGGACGAACCAATCAAATTGTCAGGGCGGGTTTTATACGATGATGAACAGATGATCAACAGTAACGTAATCAACCATGTCACCAAAGAGCGCATGTGTTGAATCTGTTTACAACGAAATGGCTGCCGTTGTAGAATTCAGATGCATCTATTGTCATTCATTGTTGTTTCTCCTTTGGTTGCACTTATGGAGGACCAAGTTAAAGAAGCAACTGAAATGGATATCACGGCGATGCAATTCAGCGTGCATGACGAGATGAATATAATTAGCTTCTTTTCGGAAGCCCGGAATCGTGGCTGCTGGTAAGAGGTAGTCTGACTGTATGACTTAGTAACACTTACAGTGTTGTGATATAAATGAAATGTTGTAAGCATAGTAGGTGTCGATGTACGTTCGCTAACTCAGACTTAGTATAATCATAATGTTAGTGTCATTGTAGCGAAATAACTACCAGTTCGGTCAAGCTGCAAAAGACGCGATTTCAACATACGTCACACACTCCGTAGCTCTGATTGGTTGTAGGTCTATCCAGTTGAGTGCAGAGGCATTTTTCGGTTGAGACACGCCCCATAATCATAGCCCACTGGAGTGGTATCTGACTCAAATTCTGACTAGAATTGAGTATGACAACATCAGGCTACAACGGGGAAAATAAGGCAATCGCTACTTCTGTTTCATGGCGAATTTAAAGTTTGCTCGTTAGCTACTGCATCCACTCACAAAAATAACGTTTTGATATATTTATACCCGTGCTATATGACTAGTTTTGTGGCCCAGGGTCACATTTAAATAAATTTAAATAAATATTCATACTTGACTTTCCAAATACTCAATATTTATAGCGTCTAACATACACTTATCTTACTCTACCACATCTTGCTATCTACTTTGGAGATGTCTCTGTCGGTCTTTTTTAGGATGATTTTTTTTAACTAACCCAAACGCATATAAACACATTTTGGGAGTTTTATTCAGTTAAATGTAGAGATTATTTAGTCTCTTTACAAAACATTTTTCTAAAATGATTTTGTTAGACATTTTGTTTTCCAAACGTACACATACACACACCTGTATTTTGTGGCTGCGTGAGGCTGGTCCACCCTCCATCAGACCCAGCACATAGAGACCCATGTTATATTCACTACCTCCTCTGAGACTAAAGCCAAAACCCGTTGGTCCCCTCTCCAGCTCCACACTGTAGTAGTGCGAGGCATCCTGATTTGTGTGTGTCAAGGAGAGAGAGAGAGAGAGAGAGAGAGAGAGAGAGAGAGAGAGAGAGAGAGAGAGACTGCAGTTATTATTATGCTACACAGCTTATGTTAAAATGTAAAAGTACTGTGGGTTGATATTGTAACTTACCTTTGGTTTTGACCTGTTCGATTTTCTGTTCTTATAATCAGGGTCATAGTCTGCTTGATCTGAAGAATCTGAGAAAAATAAGAGAGAGGATTGAGAAACATATCAGCGTGTGACAGATATCCAATTACTGTAGGATGATTTCTTAGAAAATAGAAATTTCCTAAACAATTGTGTGTTTTTGCATGCTTTGAGGCAAACCTGCATCTTGTTATACAAACATTGTTGCTCATTGTTAGTTCATAGCTAGTGCGATGACTGGTGTTAATAAAATATACTTTATTTTAAAGTGTTACCAGCATTACTCATACAAATATGTACTGTATGCTATTAAATTTACATTTATTAATTTATTACATGCTTTCATCCAAAGAAGCTTACCAACTTTTATCTGGTGGAATTAATGTTAATTACCACCCACGAAACAGCAAGTAAACTGAATTTTACATTCAGGGATTTGCTCTTTTATTGTTTCTGGTTATTTATCATGACAGCAATAAATAATAAATTATTATTAAATCAGCAGAGATTTATTTAGATGAGCAATCTAGCCGAGCACACATTTGGCCTTTTAAAGAGCTGACTCAGGCACCTGAATTGCAGTGTCTTGATGCTGTAAAGTCTCAGTAAAGTATGACAGATAGTGGCAGTCTACTGCATCAACTACAATCTACAGCAGGACTCAGTATCCTGCAGGGCGGGGAGTCACACTGTGCATAGATCCGTACAGTAGCTAGTAGTATTATGTGCCTCTGCCATATTACCTCATTTGCATAATCCCTTTAGTGAACTGTGCACTAAAACAGTGCAGACAGCAGGTGTCATAAACAAAGCAATCATAAAGTGTAAATTGTTTTTCATGAGTGCTCTTATGAATGAATTAGGACTTGGCGTTTTGCTTGCATTGGCTATAAAAATGATTATGGGCAATGTTGCAAATTTGCTGAAGTTGCAACATGGGGAAAGAAGATTTTCAAAAAACCTTAGGGATAATTCACCCAAAAATGAACATTCTGTCATCATTTACTCACCCTTAAGAAAGTTTGTATCCAAACAGATCAGGGGCACACAGTAAAAAATCTCTTAATGCAACAAGAAATGTTTACAGTGCACCTTTGACATCTATTAGGGATGCTCGAATAAGGGCAAAATCATAATCCTGATTGTTTTGGTAAAAATCATAATCATGATTATTTAACATGACTACTCAGTGACTTTGAAAACATGCATTTATTTAACCCTTTTTTAATTAAGTAAGTGTTGCAATAGGCTGCATGTGTCAAAGCAGCAGTGCCTTTAAAGTGCCTTACAAACACATCGGTCCAGCAGCATGGAATTAATATTTTAATCCCACAATAATTGTTTGACCTCGATTATCTTGTTTTTGTAATTGTTTGGATCAATTGCACAGTCCTAACTTCCATAGTATTTTTTTCTACTATGGAAGTATATGGTGCCCCTGATCTTTTTGGCTACAAACCTTCTTCAGAATATCATCATTTTTTTCTTTAGTAGAACAAAGACATTTAGTGCTCTATTTTAACGATCTGAAACGCAAGTGCGAAGCGCAACGCGCAAGTGAGTTTGTGGGCGGATCTTGGGCGCTGTTGCTATTTTCCCGGCGTGAGAAATAACTCTTGCGCCGGGCGCAAATCAATAAGGGGTTGGTCTGAAGTAGGTTCATTATTCATAGGTGTGGTTTGGGCGTAACGTCAAATAAACCAATCAGAACGCTAGCCAACATTCCCTTTAAACGCAAGGGCGCAAGTTCCGTGGCGGGTTGGTATTATTATGACGGATTTACCAGGCGCACGCCAGGAGCGGTTCACAGCCGAGGAGACCGACGTCCTTGTACGGGGGAATCCCACGCTTGCCAGCATAAATCGGGCACGCCGGTTAACGGGAGGTGGATCTGCCTCAGGACTTGACGCCAGCAGAGGACATCGCTGCGTCCACCCTCACCGCTGAAAGGGTTTGGGGGCTTTGAAATCGGACCCAAGAAACGCAAGCAAGGTCCAACCCCAAAGTACTCTTACAAATCAAGTTCATATACATTAAGGTTTGTTATGAAAACATTTTAACTATTATTTACATAAAATAAACGTAATACAGCCACACAACAAAGTTATGAAAATATTTTAATCGTTATTTGCATGAGAATAAATAAAAACTATCACCACAATGCTCACCACTATGATTCCCCTTATCTCGTGTATTAATATTTTTAAGTGTAACAATTTATGATTTGCAAAAATAACTGTTGCATATGTGTAGATTAGATAAGCAAAGTGTATGCGCGTTGTGCACGCTATACATTATGGTCAAGCATGCGCCCTTAAAATAGCATAATGAACCACGCGCAACGCGCCACTGACTTTAGACTAGTTTTTTTTGGTTAGTAGCGCAATTGTTTTTTGAAACTGCAAAATAGCATAAGAGATGGTTTGCGCCGCAACACGCCTCCTTTTTGCGCTGAACCGCCCAGGGAGCGCAAGTTCATTCCCTAGTTTGCTGACGTGCATCTGTGGAGGGAAAAACCCCGCTGTGCGCCGGCGCAAAATACGAATGATACATGCGTCACTGACAAAGTCAATTGCGCTGGGTGCAAGATAGGGCCCTAAGAGGTTTAGAACAACTTGATGGTGACATATGGCGCTTTTCCATTGCATAGTACCCCACGGTTTAGTTTAGTTTGGGTCGGGTCAGCTTACTTTTTGGGAGCTTTTCCATTGGGTGCAGTACAAGTTCAGTTGATACATACTTTTTGTTTTATTATTTCTATTATGTGGTTACCATTTTATAAAAGCTATTGTATCGTGAAGTAAGTCAGGACTGAAGGGCTCGTATGCACTCTGGTTCGCATCGTGCATAACAACGCCCTCCTGCCGCGACTTATTCCACAATACAGCATATCATCACATATTTCATTTTCCTTATGTTTATGTGGTGTAATAGACTTACGAGCACTAGAGCGTGGTACAATGGTTAAGCGCAGTGTATTTCCAGCTCTACGCAGTATCTGTGCCAGCTCTCTGTGAGGTAAATTAACCACTGATCTTCCATCAACAGCTTCCAGTCGATCTCCAGGTCTGATCTGCCCGCTGCGGGCCGCAGGGCTTCCTCTGCGCACCGTCACAAACCTGTGAGGGAGGAGAGACGCTGCTGCAGAGGAAAGAAAGAAAAAACATTTTAAAATTTACAATTACCCACAACAATAATATCCTCAATAAATCCATTTCTTCTTCCATTATGTCCAGTAAAACATTAAGGAAATATTACAGTCAGTACTTGTTCCTAAGAAAATTGCAGTTTCTGCAAAACTTTGACAGTGATAATACCTCTAATAAGCTGTCATTTTAATGGGCTTAGCTGAGAATTTGTGGATATAGAGAGTGAGCGAGCAAATTCTGAAAACTTGAGCAGAATTAATGTGGCATTTAAATAAAATAAAAGCATTTGATTGTGACTGACTTTTGGTAAATTAACCAAACGAATACACATGGTAAGCATGTGAAGCATTAAGATGGATTAACTAAAATGAACAGAGAGATGAAAAATCTCTTCTGAGAGAACGGGTTCATGGATGGAGAGTGAAAAGAGTAAAGTGGAAATAATTCAAATGCAATTGAGATAAAGACTGCGAGAGAAAGACAGAGAGGGAAATGATTTATTAGGGTGACAGCAAATAGTCTCTCTTTCTCTTTCTCTCTCTCTCTCTCTCTCTCTCTCACTCACACATGTGTCAAACCCATTCCAAGGTGGCTTTTAAAGACATCTATCATTAATACACACACTGAATCTGAGATTTTGTGACTGCAGATCCTTTTTCAACAGAATGTCACATACACTACAGGAAGCTGTGATGTCACAGCTAACACCAACGCTGTATTAAATCCTTCCTGTTATTAAATCACATTGACGTTAGAAGTGAAAACTTCTATCACTGATATGATGAAAGGGATTTAAGTCAGATTACAGATTATGGCCATTTGAAATAGTTTAATGGCAGAAATATGAAACTTGTGGAACATATAGCATTGATATCCATGCATCATTATTACATTACAATTAAAATTATTATAGAAACATATTATGTAGTAACCAAAAAGGTCTTGTTTGCTTATATTTTTAAACCATATAAAGCATTTTAATCTTTTAAGTAGCCACTATTTGCCAAGATTACATTTCTGCTTAAGTCCAAACATGTCCGGCTAACACCTATTTTCTAATGTGGCCATTATTGTGTTTGTCTAAACTCACTCCCTAAAAAAGTGCAATGTTTTGTATCCACACTAATAGAGCTTTAGTAATCTGAAAGTCACATGGGTACACCATAGGGCAGTAAGAGCGTGTTTATGTCCCTAAACCAAAGTCAATATGCTTGTCTCCATTAGTTTGTGCCATTAACTGACAACTACATCATGTCCTGTGCTGACCTACTTTACAACGCAAACACACTTTCATTCTTCGAGGGACAAATATTCCCGTGCCAACATAAATCTCATTCTCTTTTCTTCTCAGGGATCAACCTCGGTGGGTATGTGCAGACGTCTTCATTGATGTTTAATGCTGACTCACTTGTTTTAGCTCAAGGGGAAAGGGGATTTGGATTTTCTCTATTTTCTCAAGCCAGAGGGAGTATCTTTAAAACTAGCATTAGCTTTTGTGTTGACATTGGATTATGAGGCCGGGCTGATGCCAGTGTAAAATTTGCCTGGGAGGTGTTATTACAATACATTTACTACAGTAATTGACTGAGACCACACTTATTGTATAATGAAAATTCAAGTCTCATTTCTCTTTTATACTGAAGGACTGACTGACAGTCTAAATTGCATGCAAAGTGACTTCTCAAATGAGATTCATTTTACTATAATTTATTCCCTGACATTTATTGGGATTTACTGTACAGTAGATGTACAGTTGTTGTAAATGTCCCCTATTTAAAATGGTTACCCTCCACGTACACTTCATTAAGTTGTTTATCAGTTGGCCAAGTTCCTAAATACAAAATTGGTGTTGATAAACCTGCCATCATAAACACAGGGAGTGATGTGTTAATATGCATATGCTTGTGACATCTTAAAAATATAAATCTCAAATTGTCATAGTCATTAAAAGACCAGACTGGTAATCCTAATGATACTGGCTTAAAGCCTATAATGGGTAATATGAGTATACTAATATATCACCAATATGCCAGTAAATAAGGCACTTACAATAGGGAATCTCTGACTGTAATAAATGTAAATCACTTCAAATAAGAATCCATCAGCTGGCCATTTTTGGAGGACATCTGTGACAACATGCCCCCAGAGCAATCACACTATGCAATAAAAGTAAATCAATAAAGGTGACCTTGCACTGCTATAGGGAACACATTTGGAGATCCTGGTGACAACTAACCCCGGTATCAGCTATATGTGACCCTAGATCATTTAGCAATAGTCAACAATACATTGTATGGGTCAAAATTAACTATTTTTATATGCCAAAAATCATCCAAGATAACATTTTGTACATTTCCTACCATAAAAATATATAAAAATGAATTTTTATTAATTTGTCATTATTAACATGTTATGTCGATTTTCTCAATGTTTTGGATTTTTGTACCCTCAGATTTCCAAATAGTTGTATCTCGACCAAATACTGTCCTGTCCTAACAAACCATATATCAATGGAAAATTTATTCAACATTCAGATGATGTATAAACTCTCAATTAAAAAAAACTTGACCCTTATGACTGGTTTTGTGGTCCAGGGTCACATGCACTGTATAAATGTGCAATGAAGAATTTACACATTACAATGTGTCTTATAAGTCATTATGAATGGCTTTATAGTATATTAAATAGACTATACAGGATGGAGTCGAGAACAAGACACGGTGGTGGATGACAGCCTTAATCATGTCTGTCACTAAAAATCATTCTTTTATATACAATAACAGCCAGCGTGACTCATACAAATCTATCTGTCTAACACTTAAGCACTTGTATGAAGATGGGAGCGTGTATAAAGATCTGCATTGTTTCTTAGTCAACCTACATGTTCATTCATGTCACACACACACAGGATTTAATCTGAACAACTTTCTTTTTCCTCTCCATCTGTTTGCTACCCATTTCTTTCTTCCGTCTCATGTGATCTGTCACTTTCCTCTTATTTCTCTTGGTTATCTGTCCAGTCCCTCCACCCTCCCCATCTTTCTCTATGCGTTGAGTCGCAGCAGCTGTTCTGTTGAGTCAGAATCATTATAAACGCCATTAGACTCAGAAAACCCAACCTGCATGCCGAGTGCAACTCCTTCAGCTATAAACACATTTGACACTGACCACAATACACTCAGTGCTTTCATCATCCAGTGTCTGTGAATCAGACTTTATGTTTTATGTCAGATTGTTAGACGATTTGTAATACATTTGTTACATTTGCACTATTATAAATGTTGAGAGAGAGCTTTGTTTATGCATTTATGCAGTTTATTTACAGGTAAGTCCTAAGGTCATGTAACCAATAGTACAAGCTTGGGTCGATAACATGTGTTTCATCTTTTCTGAACTGAGTCACATGGAAAATGTGTTTGGGAAACCGGTTTGAAAGAAGTCATTATTTTCCAATTTAATTTTGTGCCATTATCGCTGTAAAAAATGCTGCAGTGCATTTGTTTAATCAAATTGGTTATGCAAGTCAATTGAATCTACTATTTTAAGTTTTTGACTAGTATATAGTTGGCCTAAATTAAAAATAGGTTGAAATTATTTACTCATTTTATTAAGTTAGGGTTAAACAAAAACGTATGTTGATATAAAAAATTGGGAAATACACAATTTACCTAAAGAAAAAGTTGATACACAACTTAACTGATATAGGGGTGGTTTCCCGTACAGGGATTATCTTAAACCAGGACTAGGCCTTAGTTTGATTAGGAAATATAACTAGTTTTAACAAACATGCCTTACTAAATACATTACTTGTGTGCATTTTGAGGGAAAACAAAGGGCACTGATGTATTTTAAGATATGATGTATTTTCAGTTTGGACAGCTCTTACATTTTTTTTAGTCTAGGAATAGTCTAATCCCTGTCCGGGAAACCACCCCATTGTTTTAAAAAAAAGTTGCCAGTCAGCGGCAGCATTTTTTATGATTTTCACAAAAGTTTAATGCCGTCCAAAATATGTTATCTGCTTTTAACAACATTTCATCCTAACTTCATTTGTTCTCTTTTATCACCTATGGACTTTTCATAGAGATTAGATTCAGAACGATGATCAAAACATACACGGATTTCTTACTGTTTGTCCTAAGGGGTTGCCTCTGGGTTTTATAAATTGGGATAAGAGCGCACCTTGTGGATAATACCGGAAATACGAATTGCCGGAAAAACTTGTCATTGGCAGGGAAACGTTTTCTCTTAATTGACGAGTTAACCCGTCAATGGCGGGGAAAGACTTAAGGTGAATTGTGTCCAAATTTTTGGTCAACGGAATTAAATTGAACGATTTACATTTAAGCATAGGTGCTTTTATCAAAAGCGTCTTACAGTAAAGTGCATATAAACTAATATACACATACACAAAGTATAGCATGTCTGTTCACTGGGTACCAAACCCAAGGCCATTGAACTCAGGAAACACACATACTGATAAAAATGTGTCTGGCAAATGTAAATAATGCTCTACTCATTGAGCTACATTGTAAAAAAAAGGATTTGTTGTTTTAACTTAAAAAAGTAAGTATTCATGCTGCCTTAAATTTCGAGTTCATTCAACTTTAGTCAACTAATATTTTTAAGTTGAATTAACAAAGTTTTAAGGCAGCATGAACACTTACTGTTTTAAGTTAAAACAACAAATCTTTTTTTACAATGTACCAGAAATCAGTTCAGAAATCAATGAGTTCACACAATTCAGGGAAAATGAATCTGACTGACTTGCAAATGAAAAATCTTATCAAGCTTATAAGCTCAAAATTCAAATAAATATGTGAATGTATAAAAATAAATTTCTTTGCTCATGCTAGAATACGCTACAATTGTATTTTACATTAAAAAACTAATAGTGCTCTGTTTTGTTTTGATAGTAAAATAATTCAATATGTTTTACATAATTCACAAAATATGCATTATTTTGCATATCAACTTCAACAAAACATAACATCTCAACAGATTACAGTATGCTTGAAGTGTAATGCTGACAGATGGACCACAATTGAACACACAGGCACTGATGTGCACGTTGCCAACTTAGTCTTGATAACCCTGGACCACCTTCAAGTTAACAGTAAGCTATGGTATTAAGATGAACCATGTGTAGTAGAAAACAATACGCTTTCAATTTCAGCACACACACATGCAGATACAAACACAAGGCAGCCAACTGCCTTTGAGCTTTAATAACTTAAGTAACACAGTGTTATAGGAAGTGTGTGTGATAGTCGCAGTCTCTGTTCAACTTCATCTTAATAAAAGCGCTCTGCAGCTGCAGCGTGCTGGCTGCCAGTGTAACACTATTCACTCCAGGAGACCAGAGCTGAATACTAAGATACAGCACAGAGAGTATGTGTGTGATGCTCATTATGAAACTCTGGTGCGCTGCTGCAGTACTTTTCACACCACTGCCGATGTTTCTAGAACTGCGACTGAAATCAGCTACCATAAAAAAAATACACTTTCCTTTACTCTGCCATATACTGTGCATCATCCATTAACACTTCACCTCTGCTCTTATTGAAAGTCTGTAAGAAAGTTTCTCCTATAGCTACAGGTTCATGCTAGCTTACCTGCCACTATAAGCATTGCTCTGGCTCCATTTGAAACCTAACGCATTGTATTGTGGGATATCATTGGAAGGTAAGGAGTCAACCAGACCAATACATATAATGCAAAGACTGGATTCGGATATGCCTCAATGCCTTCTGCATACAGTACTCCCTGAGAAGGCTGCATGTTTAGCTACACAAGCTTTTCCATGTGAATAGTGCATAACTTTTCAAACTTCATGATTTGCGAATTGTTTGCTTTCCAGATCCACCCATTGTGAAATTTCATTGGTTCAACACCCAGCATGTACAACATAACTGAACTTAAAACATTGAATATCTTCTCATTTCATTGGGATTAAGTCATGTCACAAAGCACTTTTACAATTTGTGGGGACAAATCGCAAATTGTTTGTTGCTTTGCATAACATCTGGCTAGAACACAGTGTTAACCATAACGAAGAACAGCTCCTAAAATTTCTCAAATGCTTCTGTTAAGACACCAGCAAGGTAGAGACCTGGGTTGCCAGGTCTGCGTAACAAAACCAGACCAATGGCCGATAAAAGCTAACCCTAGCGCCAAAACTCTAAAAATGTATTTATTTATACTTAATGCTATTCCAGCATCTATGCCTACTTTCATGGGGAGAACAGGTAAGTTGATCTATACACACATTGGAAGAAGGGCAATTTGACATCTCCAACTCATCTAACCTGCATGTTATTTGACTGTCGGAGGAAACTGGTGTACCCGGAGTATACCCACGCTGACACAGGGAGAATACCTGAACCAGCCCGGGTTCAAACCGGGGACAACAGTGCTACCCATTGAGTCACTGTGCCGCCCCACAACTCAAATATGGCACTCCCATCCCTAAAGTAAATATTTTACAGTCACTGTTATACATTCCACATAATTTCTCCTTGAACAATTATTGTATAATTAATAAGTAAAAGTCACCATGCTTTAAGATGGACAGTTTAAAAGTTTCCCAATTCTGCTGGAAAGCAGTAGGCCTGGCAACCCTGCCAGTGATATTTTAGAGTTCAATATAGTTTAATGTGCACAGTTTCTTGTGCCAATACACAACCCAATCATCCAAAACTGCCGAATGTAGCATCTATTTACATATACTGTATATCTATGGTCCTAGGTGGTTCGAAAGAGTAAAGCAGGGGATGAATTTGCATATTCATAGATATACCGCATATACTAAATGAGGCATGGGAGTAGAGTTACATTCAAGCTGTTTTAAAGCATGAAGAAATGACTGTGACAGGCAAAACTTTTATATTTGCTATTATGATGCTCAAAGATAAGTTTTAACTGATAAAATAATTGACTACAGACAGGGGCGTCATGCACCAAATTTTTAAGTGGGCACTTTATACTGTAATCATAATAATTAACGTCTATTATTAGAATACATTAAAACCTTTTTACAGGCCATAATATTCTCATGGACCACACAGACAAAAAAGGTAAGAGGCATTTAGGAGTTAATTTAATTGCTATTTTACACATAAATAAAAACTGGGGGAAAAACACTGAAAACTCATTTAAATTTACATTGATTCACTCATCAGTCACGTCTGTGATTTGCTGTAATGATCAACACTGCAAAAACTGGCAATGCTGTCATTTTTCATTTCACATTTCAATTTAATTTCATTGAAAGTAGGCAACCTAAAAAAATACTAGCCTATAAAACATTTTTATAAAATAGGGAATGCATAATATTTGACCTCAGAGCACATGTCCAAGCCCCCTCTAGGTGAGAATCTAGACATAAACATTAAGAAATGGACTTTAAACCATCATCTTTATACAGCACAACAAGCAAATGTACATTGAATTGTGGCACGTTTGTGGTGGTGTTTTGAATTTTATCATATAACAAAATGCAGCATCAACAACAATGTGTCCGCGACTATGCACAATGATGGCACCTGCGCTGTTCTGTTGCATCTGGGTTTGTACAATTCATTAATAATTCATTGGTTACGGAATTAAGCAAGGGACTAAAGCAGCGAAAATCTTAGAGTGAAGTGAAGAAAAACTGTTCATATTTTGTCTATAAAACAAGATGAAAAGTTGCTTTGTTGATTTTGAGGTTGCATGCAAAATCCACTTGGCTCAAAAATCCAAAGGGGCACGTGCCCCCTCAGTTTGAACGGGCATGATGCCTCTGACTACAAAGAGAAATATTGCAGTCTGCTCTCTGTTTTAAACACTTCATTTTTTTTAGAACAAATATTTTCAAAGGATTTGCCAGGAAATGCATTGACTTAGGCCCGGATGACTTAGGCCTGTACATGTGTTTAAAAATAATAAAGCACCTCTATAGTAGTTACCGAAGATTACTAACATTTGCATTTTATCAATATTCAGTTATAATATTTATCTAAAACATGTTTAGTAACTACTGTGATAGACAACATGTATGAATATGAAGTAACTTTGTCTCACTGGTTTGTGTTTGGTGAATTAATGAATTTTATATGTACACTTACAAATTTGGACACTTCCAAAGTGTCTTACAGTGCATTACAAGGTACAAATTTTTTTTATCATAAATATGTGTTTCTTGGGTTCAAACCCATGACTTTTCATACTGGTCATTAGGCATGGGCCGGTATATGATTCTGGTGGTATGATAACCTTTAGCAAAAATACCACGATTTCACAGTGTTGCGGTATTGCCATTGCAACACTAAAATGTGTTATTTTCAAATGCCAGGTAAAAATAAAGGCTTTAAATTATAATAAATAATATCAATTTTAAAAAAATCTATAAAATGTTCGTAATGTATATTAAATGTAAACATCAAATCAATCACATTACTTAATTATTTAATGAATTTTGTATAAACACAGCTCATACCTTGGAGACAGTATCACAGAACATTTTACTGGTTTTGAAACCTTGACTGTTTAAAACCTTGGTATATCTTGAAGCCGGTAACCGGCCCATGACTACTGCTCATGCAGTGCTCTACCATTGAGCTACACATGATCATATAATGAACAGAAGTACATGTTCAGCAGATGTGCAGCGATTGATTAAAATACAGTGCAGTTCAGCAAAACCTGAAGCTGAGAACACACTGTGCTTTACCACTATGTCACAATAATAGATCAGTTTGTGCTTTTGATTCAGTTGGTTGCCTTCTGTTATACTTTTGGTCATAAGAACATATATTTTTTTAAACTGTTGTGTAAAGAGTTTTAAAGTATATACAGATCTAATACTGTAAATAACACACATACAAATGCAAACAAATAAAGACACTAATATATTACCAATACCAATACAGATGTTAGTTAGCTACACTTACAGTAACAGTTAAAGTTAACAGTAAAACATACTATAATAGAATCTATTAACAATCAGCATAAGAGAGATATAACTACTAGCAGGTCACCAATTCAATAAAACAGACTAAAAGCAATAAACAGAAAAATAAATGTAGTTACGTTTGGAGTCCTTCACACTTTTCAAGGCTGACTGCAGTCTCTCCAGCATGGCTTGGTGTCTATGTGTGTGTGTATGTGTGGATACAGGGTCCCGATCCCAGATCACACTCTAATAAAATCCCAACACATGTGAGAGCAATCACGCGCGAAGGTCATAGTGAGAAAACAAATGGAGAGCGTAAACAAACAAATAAGTTTACAAAACAAACCACAACACGGATCCGTCTCGCTTCGTGAGCGAGCCGCTTACTGTAGCAGATTCATTTTGCTTTAGCATCTGGAGTCAGTGAATGAGAGGAGAGAGAGAGAGAGCGACAGAGGGAGGGCGACATAGGCAGAGAAAATGAGGGAATAGAGAGAGATGGAGATAAGAGGAGGAGCGATAAAGGAGCGAACAATTTAATCCTTGGATGACTGCAGAGTGGAGGGGATTGCCCATCAGGGGAGTAATCGTGTGTAATACATGTGTAATCTGACTTTGGCATTGTTCATGTGTGCCAGGCATGCCAATAAAATGGCATTTCATGGTAACTGAGCTATAAGTATTTGAACACCCTGCTATTTTGCAAGTTCTCCCACTTAGAAATCATGGAGGGGTCTGAAATTGTCATTGTAGGTGCATGTCCACTGTGAGAGACATAATCTAAAAAAAATCCAGAAATCACAATGTATGATTTTTTTAACTATTTATTTCTATGATACAGCTTCAAATAAGTATTTGAACACACAGTCAATGTTAATATTTGGTACAGTAGCCTTTGTTTGCAATTACAGAGGTCGAATGTTTTCTGTAGTTTTTCAGGAGGGATTTTGGCCCACTCCTCCACACAGATCTTCTCTAGATCAGTCAGGTTTCTGGCCTGTCGCTGAGAAACACGGAGTTTGAGCTCCCTCCAAAGATTCTCTATTGGGTTTAGATCTGGAGACTGGCTAGGCCACGCCAGAACCTTGATATGCTTCTTACAGAGCCACTCCTTGGTTATCCTGGCTGTGTGCTTTGGGTCATTGTCATGTTGGAAGACCCAGCCTCGACCCATCTTCAATGCTCTAACTGAGGGAAGGAGGTTCCCCAAAATCTCGCAATACATGGACCCGGTCATCCTCTCCTTAATACAGTGCAGTCGCCCTGTCCCATGTGCAGAAAAACACCCCCAAAGCATGATGCTACCACCCCCATGCTTCACAGTAGGGATGGTGTTCTTGGGAAGGTACTCATCATTCTTCTTCCTCCAAACACGTTTAGTGGAATTATGACCAAAAAGTTCTATTTTGGTCTCATCTGACCACATGACTTTCTCCCATTACTCCTCTGGATCATCCAAATGGTCATTGGCAAACTTAAGACGGGTCTGGACATGTGCTGGTTTAAGCAGGGGAACCTTCCGTGCCATGCATTATTTCAAACCATGACGTCTTAGTTTATTACCAACAGTAACCTTGGAAACGGTGGTCCCAGCTCTTTTCAGGTCATTGACCAGCTCCTCCCGTGTAGTTCTGGGCTGATTTCTCACCTTTCTTAGGATCATTGAGACCCCACGAGGTGAGATCTTGCATGGAGCCCCAGTCCGAGGGAGATTGACAGTCATGTTTAGCTTCTTCCATTTTCTAATGATTGCTCCAACAGTGGATCTTTTTTACCAAGCTGCTTGGCAATTTTCCCGTAGCCCTTTCAAGCCTTGTGGAGGTGTACAGTTTTGTCTCTAGTGTATTTGGACAGCTCTTTGGTCTTGGCCCTGTAAGTAGTAGTTGGATTCTTACTGATTGTATGGGGTGGACAGGTGTCTTTATGCAGCTAACGACCTCAAACAGGTGCATCTTATTTAGGATAATAAATGGAGTGGAGGTGGACATTTTAAGGCAGACTAACAGGTCTTTGAGGGTCAGAATTCTAGCTGATAGACAGATATTCAAATACTGATTTGCAGCTGTATCATACAAATAAATAGTTAAAAAAATCATATATTGTGATTTCTGGATTTATTTATTTTAGATTATGTCTCTCACAGTGGACAATTTCAAACCCCTCCATGATTTCTAAGTGGAAGAACTTGCAAAATAGCAGAGTGTTCAAATACTTATTTTCCTCACTGTATCAGTAAACAAATATATTAGTGATGCTCTCTGAGCATACTATACTTTACTTCTATTTATACCACGGGTCTGTTGAATGCTTGATTCTGATTGGCTGAGAAATGTTCCATGGGTGTTGATTATTTTTCAATAACCGCACACCTAACCTTTAAAATGTCTTAAAAATCCACCCCTACTTTTTTAATCGCCATTAAACCAAAGCAGTCTCATTAGACATGCTGTTTTGATTCTCTAGTTAATGTGATGTCACACTAACAAAGCCCCGCCCACAGCCACTGAATGACTGATTATTTTTAGCCATTTAAGACATGCTATAACAAATGATCTGTGGGGTATTTTGAGCTAAAACTTCACAAACACATTCTAGGAACACCTGTGACTTTTATTACATCTTGTAAAACTGGGCATCATATGTGGCCTTTAAGAGGTCAGCTAGTAGTGCCATAACTAGGATAGTCACTCTTATTGATATACTGATCTTGTTTGTGTTTTGTTTGCTCACATTATTATCTCCGTTGGAATTTCTTATATACACATCTTTCATCTTTATATATCTCATATCATACCTCCTCATCATGTCTTCGTGCTATTTCATGCTCATGTGTACACACACACACACACACATCACACTCATAGTCTCAAGGCTAACTTTGTTTTCTCTCCACACAGAGCCTGTAACCTTGAGTCATATCACCAGAGACCCAACATCTTCACTGTGTGTGTACAAGTGCATGCACGCAACTTTATTTCAGTAGCTTACCTTACTTCAGTAGTTTAAACTTTTATTTATACAGATTTTAAGTGTTTTTGCATTTGAGGGAAAAATATTTTTTACGAGTGGTGAGCCCCATGGATTAATGCAGGACTATTCATCTGAATTAAACACACCAGCCTGTCATTTTGACAGCTTGTCTAGTTGTGCATCCAAAAACGCCTAATTTCATACTAAATAGTAGGCGAAAATCAGTATACATACTCTACAATAGGCCTAAAATGCAATATGTAAAAAACAGTAAGTGAGAAATACCTGCACAGTCTAGTGCTTCTGGAGTGATTTCTCAGTATGCATTAAATTGACACTTTTCTGTCCCATAAGGCCATATAAGCTAATGAGGATACAGGACGATGTGATTTGGGAGCTCTTTTCAAGTGTACGTGATATAGGTACCATAATATGTATTGCTCAAGGATAAATTGTACTTGTTTAACAACACCTGAGTACACTATTTCAGTATGTTATAGGTGAATGAACATATGGGTCAGATGAAAATAAAATTGGCGGATGTAGTATGTCCAGAAGGTATGTGTACTACACCCTCACATACTATATAAAACATATTGATTTAATAATCTGTAAGTATATCTAGCAGATCTTAGATGTCATGTACTGTCACAATGCACGATTTGGATGCAACCTAGGGTTGGAGTTAAACACTTAAGGAAAGTTGCCCTTCAGGAACTGAGTTGAAAAGCCAGGGGTCCTTCAAACTCAACACTGATATTCGGAGCTGATATACAAAATCACAGTACTAAACATAAACTAAATAAATCAAGTCAGGACATTCAAACAGTAGAATCTCTCTTATCAAAATACACGAAAACAGCTGCGACATTGGGGACAGGCACTTTTTTAGATGCTCGGGCTCTTAGTGAGAGCCATGGCCTGGATAAAAAGCAAAGAAACACTGAGCAAAATGAGGTCATTGTGGACTTAGGTATAGGAGAGTGGGAGGGAGAAGGACGGGTGCGTGTGTATCCGGGCCTGTGTGTTGGCAGGACTCAATGTTGGCATGACTTTAAATGACTGTCAGTCAGCAAAGCTAATACAGCTGCCATCTAAAAAAGACGATTTATTCATATAACACAGTCTGTGGCCTCTTTACACTTCTAATGCTTTATGTTCAAGCCAAACATCATCAAATGACACGATTTGATTAAATTATAGCTTTCAAGAAAAAGTTTTCTAAAAAGAGCTTTCAAGGATTTTAAAGGATTGAGAGATTTCCCATCTGAATGGATTCAGTTTAAGTGCAGGATGATAAAATGATGTAGTGTAAGTAATGTTGTACTGTACACTATGCAATATATTAGGCACTTAGTCATAGTGTACTGAATTAAGAATGGTTGTGTTGCCCCAAGTTAAATACTTTTTTTCAATGTACTTTACATTTTCATGGTTTTATACCATGCACTTCTTGGTTACTTATTTATTTCTTGTCTCTACTGTTAGTGCAAAAAAGTATTTTCTTTACAGCTGCTTTGACAAATGAAATGACGGCTAACTTTAGGCCCAATATAGTCCGGCTGTGTGAGTAACCCACTTGTAGCCTAAATAACCTTAAATTTGGTTACATGCCATTTTTGCCAAAATAATATGTATAATAATATATATAATATTCCATAATGTAAGCAAAGTCAACAGGTGTTCAAGTTGTTTGCTTTGATTTCCTTTACATGTTCTAAAAGTATACGCATCATCTATTCTTGGGCCATAGACGTCTATTATACTTTCACTGACAGCCCAAATTTGACTTTGTTTTAACCTAGACGTCTAGTCTATTTGATGTCTTTTCAATGCAAAATTACTTGCTTGGTACATACCGCAGGCAAAACTAAAACTAAAGTACATAAAGTATGTCCACCATTACACAAAATGGTGTATTTTGTTGTTCAGGTGTTCATGTAGCTCAGTGTCTTACGCCAGCTTGACACACACTAATAAAAATGTATGGATTGAATGCACAAGTCCCTTACCGTGTCTGCTTAATGCAGAGATGTCAATGCTGTCATTTTCAGTGTGAAAACACTACTCACTATTTATACTACAAAAAATTGAATGCACATGTACCTGAAGGGGCAGATCACACAGAACGCGTTTATGGCAGTTGAATGTGTTTTTTTTATGGTTTTCTATAAGCAGTAAGCGTTTTGCGCACTGTTTATCCATGCCGAACGCCTGCGTGTTGAACGTGTTGGCCGCCCCGCGCATTTTTGCAGGAGCAGAAAAGTGGCCAACGTAATTTCCATTATCCAATCGAATGAGAGGAAAGGTGGGCGTTTCGTTGGGGTGACAAAAATTTACAGTTGCTTGGAACAACCGGATTGCACTCACTCACTGTCTCCTGCATGTTTTTGCACCTCTTACCATACATTAACATGGGGTGTCAGCATTAACGTATCTCATTTATTTTAAATGAGTGACGTCATGCGTTGCCAAACTGAATTGTTTATCCATCTGCGTCACGTCACTACTGTTGCTCGTGGCAAAAGTTGAAAATTTCAAGCACCAACGTATGCGTTAGCCAATCAGATCATTTTATGCAAATAACCCAATAAGCCAGCCAATTACGATTATGAAAAACCGGGGAACAGAGGATGTACATGTGTTGCGGCCACTGTGATAGGCTGTTGGACAGGCTTCAAACATGCCCTTCGTCAAGAATTAACGCTGGCGCCCCATGTAATTTTACTGTCGATAGGAAGGGCCTTTTTTAAAGTTTCTGCTAATATGACAGTTAACAGAGTGCTCACGCTTCAATATTTGATTGACAGGAAAGAGCCTCAGTGGTTGCCTAGCAATATAAAAAACGTAGTGCACTGCTCTTTTTTGAAGTAACTTAAATAAAGGCATGCTGTCCTCCTCGCATTTTCAAGCGTTTAAAGCGTGTTTGGTGTGATCGGCCCCTAAGAATGTTCTGCAAAACTACCGAAACTGGTTTTGTTGTGGTTTTGATAATCCATCATACTGATAAAACCGGATTCAACTCATTAATAAAGACCTCGATGGTCTGAACCGTGTGTGTCAGACAAGACATCAAAAATGTGCAGTGCTAGTTTATTCCAAGACACGACTGCCATACGCCTCCAACGTTTTCACAATGAAAAATGTATTAGCTTTGCTTATTACACGGCTCTCTGGAATGCTTGATTCTGATTGGTCAGTTGAGACATTTGCAGGTTCGTTCTTTTCAAATAATAACCGCTCCAAAATAATAACGCATAGCCGGACTACTTGCACGAGTAAAATCGCTCCGCGCCAATAAAGATCAATAAAGATTACTGTCTGTTTGGCGCCATCTTGTGACAAACACTCGACAACCACGACAAGACACAGACAGCTTACTGAGACTGAACTTGACAAAATAGAGCATGACAACTACGAAGCCAACACACAAAAAAATACAGAATGGCCATTAAAACTTCTCAAAGACTGGCTAAAAGAGAAAAAAATGGAGACAGACAAGTATGAAGCAGAGGATCTTAATAAGGTATTACGATCATTTTATGCATCTGTGCAAAGTTTCGCGGAAGGATAAAAATGTTAATTTAAAACAAATATGCCAATAAAATGTTTCAAATTCATATTCATGTCCAGTTTTTTTTCTTATGTGGCAAGTAGCCGTGTAATAAGCGGGATAATGTAGAGGCAGCCGGTAGTTATTGGGAAATAAGCCCCTTCAGTGTGATACAAGACCCTCCGCTTCGCGTCGGGTCCTGATCACACTGTCGGGGCTTATTTACCAATAACTACCGGCTGCCTCTACATTATCCCTTACTTATAATCTATATGATGATTTAATAACACTGGACTTTGTTACATAATCTTTTAATGTGGTTGTGATATAGTTATGGCATAATATTCGGACTGCATTAAAACTACCCACCTTTGCCATTCTCCAGGTCTTGAGAGGCGATAACAAATCCAAATCCTTCACCTGACTTCCTCTTTAGCTCCACCTCATATCCTCGTAGCTTAGTGGCCGGCACTTTCTCCTCTGCTTTTACTCTGGGACTGAGCGTTGTCCCACCTTCCTCTGAACGCATCCAATCCCGCGGCTCAAGCGTAAGAGTGACAGGAACAGAATCCAGGAAGCTGGTACTTTGGACCAATGAGGAGCGCACCAGTGCTGGAGAGGGTGGGGTAAGGGAGTTGGACGCTAACGGGTTGGAATCTGTATAAGGGACTTCAGAATCAGAGGCGGAGCGTGGAGGGGGCGGAGTTAGTCGACGTACAGAATTAGGGGAAATGGAATAATGTGAAGGACCTACAAAAAAGGGACGATGGACAATGTAAATACGAATATGAGTGTTTATTATTGCTTTTATTCCATCTTACATATTTACATATTACATATTTATTGTTCATTTTGTCTTTAAATATTTATTTCAAGGTATTTTGGACTCCACTGTATGTAATGTAATATCTCAACATATACAGTATCTTACCTCCTCTGTAAACCAGCAGAATAACCTCTCCTTTTTTGGTGTGTTCCTGCAGAATCCTTTGGACCTTGAATAACACAGAAACATTAATAAATGCACAAATAACACAAACCTCAAACTAAACACTACTGTATCTTTCTCTTTACCTGTGCAAAACTGAGACTCTGTACATCCGCTCCATTGATCTTAACAATGGCGTCTCCTGACTGAAGTCCGTTACACTGTCTGTGATCCCAGACCTTCTTCACAATCGTCTGTCTCCCTCCGTAACCCCCCGCTGTAACACTGAACCCCATGTTGCTCCCCCTTTCACATTTAGCCAAGGCGACAGGTACTAACTCCCCTTTACCTGGAAACCCACTTCCGATAATGCCGCTGATCGCTCCCGGTGATGGGATGCTGCTGTTCGGGCTGCTGCTGGCACTCGCCGTTCCGTTAAAAGTAAAGTAAGGCCCGTCTGAATGGGCGCTGTGGGGCGGGGTCAGCAACGTGTGCTGGGGTTGTCGGAGATGAGAGTAGCGTCTTCCTCCTCCGGGGGAAAAGGACATGGGGCCGGGACTTATTTCTGCGTGGGGCAGTCGAGATACTGGTGGTGGAGTGCATGAGGAAAGGTCACTTTCAGAAGATTTGAAGTTTGAGCAAAGGCGGGGAGGTGGTGGGGTGGACAGAGAGTTGTTATTGTGGTTGCGGATAAAAGAAGCCCTGTGAGGATACAAAGAGAGCGTGAGTCACATTGAGGGACAGTACACTGCAGATCATTTTTGCAGTACAAAATAAATTCACCTTTGTGATCCAATCGCAGACACCACCTCGCTGTCACTTTGGCTGGCCAGGTCTGCATTCTGTAACCTTCTGATCCCTCTTGAGGAGCGAGGTGGTCTTTCGTACCCACTCTCGTAACCATTGGAGTACCCATATGATGAGGGAGCTCTTGGGGGTGAACTAAAAGGTGATGAATTACCGTTAGCATCCAGACTCAACCGTGACTGCCGTACTCTGAAATTTCTCGAGGATCCCCTCTCATACTCAGAACACACAGGGCCGTTCTGGTTTAGATGTGGCTGGGCGTATGGTAGGAGAGCTTGAGCCCTGGGTTGGGTGGTGGTTGGTGGAGGTAGATACGAAGGTGAATTACGGCTCGGAGAATCTGTCAGCCTGCAGTGGGCCATCTTTGGAGATCCGTCAGAGTTAAAGAGCATTGGGTAGCCCCGTCGGACCACAACGTCTACAGTGTGACCCACTGGAATGACTTTCAACATCTCCACTACCTCCCTGTGAGACCAGCCCAGTACACAGGTATCATTAATGTAGACCAGAATGTCCGCTGCAAAGGGGAAATGGGTACATGAGTTCAATTTACATTTAATTTATTGCTACTGTTGCACCATTCCACAGTTAATAGTTTTCACCATTGCGTTCAATTTCTTGTTATTACTTCAGTATATTCTTCAGTTAATTTCATACATTCTGTACGTTTCTCTAGTAGTGGGGACAGATTAATCCATCATTTATGCAAACATTTAATGGCATAACCTAAAAATTAGCACTGAATTGAATTTGCATGGTAAATTTTTTATCATGCAGGTCAATTCTGAATGCATGACTGTAGAGGATGAAAAAAAGTACCACGATTTGGTATTTTTTTGTAAAACACACCTGAATTACCTCTTTAAAATGCAGAACGTAAAAACAAATCAGGATATGTGCCTGGTTGTGGATGTGTCCTATCCATACATTTAAACATAATTTCATTGTTTTGTAACTGTCATTGATTCTCAATAGGCTTTATGCCCAGCTGCAATACTTCCTGAAGTTCAGCCAGCTCTTTGTTTCTTGTCTGCCATTATTGGACAAACTGATTAATCCAGGTGTGTCTGATTATTGTTGTTGTGACTACTGAGGTCAGGCACACCTGGATTAATCAGTTTGTCCAATAATGGCAGACAGGAAACAAGGAGCTGGCTGAACTTCAGGAAGTAGTGCAGCTGGGCATAAAGCCTATTGTCATGGAGTTTTGTAAAGGGCAACTTATAAATTAATTAACTTAAAATGTAGGCGTGTCCAGCTTAATTGAAACATTCACTGTGTGATATTATTTTGCAGATAGCGACTGGTTAAACTGAACTGCGGGTAGTTCGTGATTATGACATGAGAGTAGCTGTTTAGTCAATTTGCCCATTTCACAGTTGCGAGCACAAATCACCTTTATAGCCCTCTGCAGCCCTTATCACGCAGGCATAAATATGCAGTTCCTGTGCTAAACCATTTGAAAGCAATTATGGTTAAAATAAACTATAATTACTTAAAATCTAACTGTTTCATGGCAGAGGGCAAGATTTTCTGTGATTGGTTTGTTAATGACTTAAGTGTTTCTCACATGCACCTACATTACGGCTTCAGAAGATATGGAATAACCCTGCGGACAAATTTTATGGGGCTTTTATGTCATTTTTAGAGCTTGATGTGTTATTATTTTTTGAGTCAGACCTGTACATATCTGCATTGTTTTCTTATCTTTAGTTTTGTATAGTTGCTAAAGAAAAAGAGAAATTAAGATGTAATCATCCCCATCAGTCTTTTACACAGCAGACAGTAAAGCTGTTTGTGTTTACCGGTGTGAAGGGATGAAGGTCCTCCAGGAGTGATGCTGTAGATCTGCAGGAACTCCCGCGGTCTGCTGCCCCCCACAATGTTGAAGCCGAAGCCCCGCGAGCCCTTCACCAGACGGGTGTGAATAGTGAAGCCCTTCAGTTCACTTGGCTGATCTGTAAACTCTAGCACTACAAAACAAAACAAAGAGAGAGAAATGATTTTAATTGACAACCATGATTCTTGATTGACAGCCAAAATGAAAAAATAATAATGTTAGGAAAATGTACGACATAAATAAAGTGAAAACAGATTTTACATAAAAAGGGACAGATGGTAAGATGGACTTTGTGTGCATCTGCATGTTTGAGCACAGACTGTTTGATCAAATCAAGTAGAACAACAGATCCAGGGATTAGACTGACACATGGCACGCTTACCAAAAATTTAAAACAACCAAAACCAACTAAAACAGAAAAAAGACCCACTCTCTAAAACTCAAAATTTTTTAAATGTATAATTATAGTGCCCTCTACAGCTAGTATTCATGTATTGCATCTCTTTCTAACTACTGTAACTAAACAGATTTTATTATATTCAGTTTTTTTTTTTGTATCTCCAGTGACATGTACTGTACTGTAGATATGAAGACCATTATGAACTCAGATCTACTGCTAATTTTAACAAAAAATGTTTTAAAAAGCCACAGAAAAAATAAAAGACCACTGCAAGTTTATTTTACATTAAATTTACTTTTTATAGGTGTTTGTAAAATTACTGTACCATTTTTGTTTAATTATGTCAACTACCAACAAAACTTCTTCCTATAGTAATAATAAATAATTCTTTTTATTTGCATTTATAAGCAGAAAATTGGAGAGAAAATTGAAAAAATAAAAAAGATATGCAATGTTTTCAAATCTTGACACAATACATGTAGGAATAATAACAGTAATAAAGATTAATACATTATACAAATTATAAAAGTATTGAGTAAAAGTTTTAAGGTTATCTAAAAAAACAATGATAATGTAGTCAGTATATTGTATCCACTTATATCCACTACATTAAATACATTAAAAGAAACATATTTATAACACTGAAGTAACCAAGAATTTATTGTGCTTTCCAAAGTGAATAGCTATCTTTTAGGATGCTTAGAAGAACATAGATCTAATTCTTATATCTCCTAAAATTACTCTACAGTGTCAAAAAAGTGCAAATTGTAAATTTTCTGTCACTGGGATGGGACCCTCAAAGGCCCATTTTTGTACATTGATGGGTATACAACATATTGGAATGTTGTACATTTTAGCGTACAATATTATACCCTAAGGACCTATTGTGGACCTTTAAGGACCAATTTTGTACCAGTTACATATTAGGGGTACAAACCATTTATTTGTACCTTTAAAGGTACACAATAAGTCCTTAAGGTACAGTAATGTACCCCAAAAGCTACAACATTGTATTATGTTTTTAAAGGTAAAACTGAACCTTAAGGTACCATCTCAGAGACCGAGAAGGTACAGTTTTGTACTTTTATTTTTTGACAGTGTATTTTGCATGTAGTGGAAACCAGGGCTAGTTATCTCTTTTGTGGCAATGTGCCTCCTTACTGTAGACATTGTCACAAAGCTGTGGCCTAAGTGTGGGTTAGTTTTCACAGCGTCTCTGTGATGGATTATGTTTCATCTTTGAAAGCCTTTAACAGCAGAGGCGTTTAAAGTATTTGAAAGAACATATAAAGTATGGAGCGGCATCCAATGACAAAGTATCCCATAGAGAATTGAGTTGGCAGATACACGACTGCCTGCCACAGTGACTGTGATTTATTTGGCCTTACTTAATGGAAAGCAAATGATAAGCAAAAACGCATCTTTAATCATGATAATGATCCTAAACATTGCAAACACAAACAACACACACCTACAGATGGGTGGTTATATAATCACAGGTCCATTTGTTTTCCAAAATCACTTTAAAACGGTCTAAACTTAACATAACTGAAGCTCTGGAAACTTACCGGGCCTCAAATCTAATTTAATATCCTTATATGTTTATTACCATTTTGTGTGATTTATTTATATCCAAAGGCTTTAAGCAAACATAAAAATATACTGACCAACAATAAAAACGTTTAACGTTCCTTATGAAAATGTATAAAAGAAAGGAGAGGTCATCTGAACATTAACAGAAATGAAAGGGCAAAATCTTACTTTCAGTCATTGAGATATTTTCTGCACTGTGGGTTCGACGGTTACACCATGATGACAGCTTTAGATGTTGACTGCAGGACAAACACATAACACAAGATGTCAGTGTTCTCATATAAGAGAAGCACCACTATATACATGACTTCAGAAAAACAGTTATTCACACTTGCACAGCAACATTTAAAGAGGAAGAACACACAAAAATTACACAAAATGATGTTAGCATTTACCTACTGTCATGCTGCACATACTGTATAACTTACTTATGTAAAACATTATTGATGTGTTTTGCATTTACATTAAATGGGAACACAAACTTTATTTTATTCACTTTAAAATGTATATTTCAAATCTTCTGAAGCCGCATTATAGCAACCAGAAAATTTTTCCAAAGTCATGCAGGTTTGGACTGACATTGGGATGAGTACATGATGACAATTTCTAACAACTATCATTTTTAATATAAACAATTCACTGATTATTATGATTTTTACTCTTTGTAGTAGGGATTCCCTGAGTCGCTGTATATCATCTCCCAGTTTTCAGACCCTGTCACCCGTGCACCTCTACGGTGACCGACCCCATTCTCCAAGGCACTGCCATCTCCTCCACTGGAGTGTCGTGATTGGCTGGGAGATGAAGTGTGGGCAGGGACACTGCTAGCAGCTGCCGAACCCCCTAAAATACCAACAGAGAAATAACAAGAAATGTAAGAAATACAATAGGTGACTGAAAAACAAATCAAGCCTATTCTGGCTAAAACTTGTACTTGAAGACTTTATTTCTAATTATTGAAGACTAATTATTTCTCCATTAAAATTTTTTTTTTGTTTTTTTTTGTTTTTCTCCATTAAATTGTTAATTGGTCATTTTTTTGCTACGGGTTGCATCACTATTATACAGGTTTCTATTTTTAAAACCATTATACATTGTGTTTGTGAACAGCTTCAAACACACTGAAATAAAGTTCATTTTATACACACAAAGTGAGAAATGTATACAACCTAATTTCTTAAAAATGCAGGTAATAAGAACTGAATCTTGATTAAATCTGCATAGAAACAAAGTGAACAACGAAGACAAATTTCTTACAGCAAACAAAGTTTTAATTTCCTCTCAGAGCCACATTCAAAGTTTAAAGGAAATCACTTTAGTGTCAGTTCTGATATCCAAGCAGGGTCAGCATCTAAGACATGGAGCAGTACATTCAATCCATAGAGACAGATCGGTATGTACTGTAAACCTCCTCTGTTGATTGACTTCAATGTCATGCTTTGATCAATGACCCTGTCATCCATGCCACTGCCCATGGGCTGAAGAGACCAGGGACAGACAAAAGTGCACAGATAGTCAAAACCAAAAGTGAAGTTGTGAAAGAGTTGACTGGACAGTTTTGGTGGCATGCACTCTGACAAATAGGGTCTGGTATCAATTTTTTGTTACGTTCAGCCTAAGTGAACATAAAATAAAAAAAAAACAATAACAAGATTATTATTATTATTATTATTATTAAAGTTACTGTTTGACATACACTAAATATGAAAAAAGGTTTTGCCTTTCATTTCTGGGAAAATGGACCAAAAATATTGATGACTCATCAATGTCCCTCCGCATGCATCTGACTAACATAAACTAAAAATCTGTGCAGATAAGCAAAGCATATTACTTTCTAACTTCCTCCTAATATATGCGTAACTACTGTAAGCAACGCTTCATATTCCTAAACATCTAATAACTTTACATCAAAATAATTCAATACAACATACAATATTAAGCATTCAAAAACAATGCAATGTCTCCTCAGTCCTCTCAAATGTCATGTTTAAATAAGAAAGCTGGTTTCATGAAGTAATTTTATTGGTTCTTTAATCGATAATTTAGTAGCATTTTGTAAAAAAAAGTTTTTGTGTAACTCTAAAGTATTAACTTTAGTATTATTTAGTATTATAGGTGCCAGAATCATCAAGAGTGCATTGCGTGGCTATTACAGTCGATTCACCAAATCTATTTATAACTATAAAGAGATCTCTTTATATTGCTTGAAATACCATATGCACATGTACATAAAGAAAAGTGGATATGAAGATTCCCCAGCTGGCGCCTGAACATCTGCAACCTCCAAACTGTATACTAAGGTAATTAGCATATTCCCATCAGTAACAGAGACACAGCTTTAAACACAGACACACACATACACAGTGGGTCATGGTGTCGTATATACACACTTTATATGCTTTAACAGCACTGATGCCAAGAGAGTCATAGATATGACTATCAATTTGAGCATGCAAATGCTATTTTAGCAAAGACATTTGTTTGTTGTTTAGTAAAAACATTTGTTTGGACATTAATGGGTGGTAAAGCATCTGTAGCAGCCTCCTGCACAAGACACGCTTCATAAAAAGTGGAGCCTGGTTTGACCTTTTAAATATATACTGTATCTCAGCAAGAGTGTTTGTCAAATCCAATTACAGTAACTGTTACATGGAGAAGGTATATCACAACTTTCTCCACCTGAATAATGACAGTTTTTCTGGGTATGAAGGATATTTAACATTAAACTGACTCCATTTCAATGTGAAAGCATGAACTGAGGTTGCAGTTAAAACTTGTTTCATAAAAGGTAAATAGGACCCAGGACAGACCCGTGGGGTGCATCAATATTTATTGGCACAACCACCACTTTATATAGGTTGTTTACTCTGAATAGGTACTAATTACTGTACATTACCATAAGCTTGTTTTCAAGACATAAAGGTTGAATGCATGTAAAGCATTAAAGGAGTCAGAAAGCGTAATCTTTATGCTGGGAGCATTTATGCCCTGTGGAGTATGTAGGTCAGTACACCATCTTGTCAAATGTGTGCCTGGTAGGCAAACTCCAGTAGGCCCAGATGGTCTTTGACTAGGAGTTGGAGACATTTATGGACCTCGAGGGTCTTCATGAAAAGTGAGACCAACTGGTTTCTAGGCTTTGGAAGTATTGGGAAGCTCCAATTTTGGAGGATATTTAGAGCTAACTTCAAAGTGAATGGAGTACAGGTTGTGCACAAGTTTATCGTATTCATGTTTTTGAAAAAGAAAAATGTTTCAATGTCAAAAATCTATGGGTATTGATAGCAGGAAACTGCTGTGTAATATGTGAAACATCTGTTATATTATATTTGCGCCCACACATCTTATTCAGAGCCGAATGTAAGAGGAAAGTGGAATAATGACACAGGGCAGCAAATGTAAAATTCAAGAAACCCACAATTTTGTAGTCTGCTCAAGAAAAAAGAGAATATCTTGGAGAAAGGAGATGATAAAATATAGACGTGATGAAGAGCTGTCTGGGTTATATTTGCCAGGAAACAAATATTCTGCTAATGTGTCACCTGGAGCACAAAACACAAGGGAAAGATAAGGGAAATATCTTTGATGTGAAAGAACAAATGAAGTCACATTTGGGAAATTGTGGTACCTACTGTATGCATGCTCTTGTTATAAAGAAGAAATACAGTCCTTTATATTCACTTCAATTTTTAAAACATTTTGAATATTGAAGAATATATCATTTTTTGCTATATCAATAATGATGGTGAGCATTGAGCAATGAATAGTTCTCGTCACCGATCTCATTTTTCTATGCAAGTATACTCAAGAGGGTGATCTACTATGAATGAATAGTACACAAAAGAGTACTGATCAAGATATTGTATCCCAATACAATAAATGAAAACTAAATAAAAAAGAAAAATCATTTTCTGTACCTTAAATTTGACATAAAACATGTAAAACGTGACAAACTGTTGTCAACCACAAACCAGATCTGAACGCCGCTCTTCTCACCTGACAGCCCCGAGTCTTCCTCACTGTTGTCGCCCTCCTCTCCAGTTTTCTCCAGGTTACTTAGGGATTTGCTACGCGTTCTAAATTTCCTCAGCAGATTCCTGTGCTCCGTGTATGTAATGGGTGGACTGTCAGGACTGATGTGGACCGGACGAGGTGTTCCATAGTAGTTCCCTAATCCGGTGAAAATGAAATAAGGCTGGTCAGTTAGTTTCCTGGGATAGTCTAGGTTTTGTAGTAGTTGTTGTTAGTATGGTCCTCCAAGGCAGGGCTTCTGCAGCACCTCCCGGCAAATAGATACAACATGACTGAAGTGTCATCACAAGGGCTCAGTGCTTTATCAGAAAGTGAACAATATGAGATGCTGTGATTTACAGGCATGATTCTAAAATGTATGAGCCTGCGGGTTCAAAAATTGGTCTGTAAATACATTTTAAATTATTTGTGTACTGCAGATGAGTAATGGATGCGCAATAGCTCTAAAGTGAGCAGACAATATAATCCACAAATACATGCAGGTCATTTTCTGCATACAAGTTATATCTTAAACACTTCTTACATAACTGTATGCATTTATAATCTGTATTCGTAACGCTTAGAGAGAACATTTTGTTTGTCCAATAGATAAAACATTCAAAACTTTTTAATGGATAGCAAAAATGTTTAAAAATATGATATTTCTAAATACCCGGCTGATAGTGTCATTACATGTTTGTGTATTATGTGTAAAAAAACATTATATACAACACAGAGTCAAATGCGGTTTTGTGTATCTTAAGGGTGAATCAAGAGCTTTATTTCACCAAAAATAGCCAACAGGACCACAAAAAAGGTGGTTATCATTACCAAGGTCACCATAATAATGCATGATAATCCATTTCACTGTCATTGTATATTCTCTAGAAGCGTGAAAATCCACCAAGGATGAATCACTGTACATACGACTACAGCGATCCTACATAGACCTATATCTAGAGACCTCCAACAGCTTTTTAAAGCCGTCCTAATCTCCGTCTGTTATTGATCGAGTGACTTGCGGCGGTAAGTAAATCATACGGCCGAATCGCCAAGGTGAGAATGACGTTTATTGCGTTCTGTAAAAGCAGCAGCATTTTTTATGCTAATTCATTTTATTTCTTTAATCAGGCGAGGTAGCTGATCCGACCCCTGAGACTCATAATTCACATGCTAAAAGCACATGTGTCACAGAGAATAAAGTCATCATGGTAAAAAACCAAATGTGCTGTTTAACACAATTATATAATTTTATAAATAGTTTATACATAAATGCTATGCCTGATATGGCTATTTAGAGGGTATATCACCTTTATGATTGAAGATGATCTTATATCTTTAGTAAAACATGTAAAGACATGTACTGTAAATATAATATTCATTACATTCTGACCCTGTTGAAGATTTGCTTACACCAGCATAGATCTGCACGGGACTCGGTTGTTTGGTTTGGTGCAGGTCTATCTGGTGGACCTGTATTACTTTGTATTTTGCATTAACTTACTGTTTATGGAAAGCACAAGTAACGTGTTTTTCTCAGCACCACCTGGCTGAGTTTCATGGAGTTCCCATGACATCACAAAAAAGTTCATTTACATTGCATTTTCATGTTATTTATGAGGTATGAATATCTTTACAATACAATTAAATGAACAGTAAATGCATAAATGTATGTGTTAATACGCACACCCAAATGAAAAGAAGCTGTGCACTGATTATTGTCAACTGCAAATGTTGTGCAGTATTGTATTAACACCTAGTTAAAGGATTATTCCACTTTCATAGAAAAAGTGTCCCCCATGTCATCCTATAGTAGATGTTTATGTTTTTTTTCAATCGAAAAGAAAGGGCCTTAAATGATCCCCACCAAGGCATAAGGGTCTTATCTAGTGAAATAATTATCATTTTCACCAAAAAAAGTACTTCTTAACCACAACTTCTCATCCTGCACTAGCCTTGTGATGGGCCAGCGTGACCTTACGTATTACGTAATCACGTCGAAAGGTCAAGCATGACGTATGCGAAACTACTGCTCCAGTGTTTGCAAGTGTGGAGAAAGAGGACCGTTCTGATGTTGTGTATGTGAAGTGAGAATAATTAATGTCTTTGTGTCAGTTTATTGTTTAAAATAATCCGCAAGTGCGTGTACCTGTATGTAACACGTGACCTTTCAATGTGATTACATAAGGTCGTGCTGGATGTTTTACATGGTAGTCGCAAGCGTCTAGTTGATTTTCAAAAGGAGACGTGCGGAAAGCAGCAAAATGTAGGCCAGGGTTCCCACACCTTAGTTAACTTCAAATTCAAGGACCTTTCAAGGACTTTACAGGTCCAATACCCTCAAATTCAAGGACTTAAAGGAGTAGTCCACTTTAAAGATGGGGTCCATTGAATTTTCATAGAAGGAATAAAAAATACTATGGTAAGTCAATGGGCCCCATCTTTAAAGTGGACTACTCCTTTAATGTGGGGACAAATTTCATTGAGGGCAAGGTTACATCGTGTTACCTTTTAAAACACACTGTTACGGTTCCCTTTCTGCGGTGACACTTTGGGGGCGCCTCCAGGGTTAAATGCGTCTGAATGTGTACAGTATATCAAATTCAACCAATGGTGAGGCTTAACGACAAAGACAGGGTGACGCGGGAGCCAGGAAGTATATAACTATCTGAAATATTGCCAAAGATGGTGTTACAGGGATGCAGGATGTATGGCAAGGGAGACGCAGCGTCTCGTTCCCTTCTCAAGGAACAACAGTTACATACGTAACCCGAGACGTTTTCATGTGTCAAACACAACTATGCAAAAAAGCATTTTGGTATAAATCAACATTGCATACAGAAGATATAAGCATTTAAAGCGAACAGTTTAGCACGTGTGCTTAAAAAGTCTAGAATTTGTATTATATTATCCTACACTACACAGGGAATAATATGGATTTTTTTTCCAGAAAACTTCTTTCACAAAACAGATTCAAGCACTTTCAATGACCTGTATTTATTTATGTATATTTTAAAAAACTTCCCAGCCTTGAATTTTTTCGCCCAGATTCACAAACTTTCAAGGATTTCAAGGACCCGTGGGAACCCTGGTAGGCGGTTACAGAGGTGGAGCGGAGTCTGTCCACACACCTTGCTTGTGCACCCAAAATCCTGGCCCTACCGCATACACTGTTGAAGATAAACGTATTTGCAATAAATGCTGCCAAAATGCTTCCACTACACTAAAAAAGCTGTAGTCAAGTCCTCTGCTTGCCGGGAACTTAATTTCTTTTTGACTGAAGAATGAAAGACATAAACATCTTGGATGACATGGGGGTGAGTAAATTATCAGGATATTTTTATGAAAGTGTAGTAATCCTTTAATACCAACATAAAATAGACATAACTGCATGAAACCAAACCATTTTGGCCTTAAAGCAAGATGTCCCAGCTAATACTTATACAGTACAATTATGTCAATAATAAAACAATAAGTACAGTAAAAATTGTGCTTTACCACAATAATCCTTTACACCCTTTATTGATTTTTTTTGGTACATATTATGATATATGTGCGCTGACCTTTAAACTTGCCGCTCTCTAGTAGCGCCCCAGACTCCTCAAGTGAGAAGAACTCTTCAACTGAGACAAAGTTATAGTCGACTCCTTTGATCTCCCCGTCCCGCCGCTGTCTAGTCGTACCTGGGGGCGACAGCAGACAGAGAGGATTGTGATGAATACAGCAAATCTAAATCACATGCAGAATTATTGACACATCACTGACCTAAAGGCCTTTAGCTCAGTGTATGTGCAGTCACAGATTAAGATGGCATCTAATTCCCTCTCCATCCATCCTTGACTGACAAGAAACAGGGCTATGAACAGCCCAGACCAATTAGAGGGATCCAGTCTTGAATATTTGACACAGCTCTCTCTCTCTTTCTCTCTCGCTCTCTTTCTCTCTATCTATCTCTCTCTGTGGTCTCTGAACGGTTTAACACTGACACATCATCAATCACAAATTCTTCATCACTCTTTCACTCCGTGTGGTATACACAAACATGCACAAATCCTGCTTTCCACTTCAATTTCTCTAATTAAGAGTCTGATAAGTAAAAGCACCCAATACATCACAACATGAGCATTAGTCTCAACACTTCCCTCTGAGATGCACTATAGTGTGTATGTGTGTGTGTGTGTTTCTGTTTGTGTGTGTGTGTGTGAGTATTGGTATATCCACCAGTAGCTTTACACAGCCAGGGGGTTATTGGCATGATTAGACCGAGTTACTTTCTGCCACGCCCACCATGCGTCAATCACAGATAAAGAAGGGGACACAAACGAGAGAAAGAAGCATCATCTGTCTAATTTAAGGGTGGCCTCAAGGGTGTGCATGTGTACGTGTGCACATGTGTGCATACACAATTAAGCAACTCTTAACGCACACAATTTGCTGTGAATACAAAAAACGCTGTTTAATAGGAGAGGTCTGTATCTGTGTGTCATGTATTATGCATATGCATAATTACATAAATTGCATGCATGCACTACTGCATCTTAATTAAATAATCAATAGCATGGTGCATGCAGAAATATTATATTAGAAATCTCTGGAAAGAAACTTAAAAAAAAGGACAATTATACTGTAATGACATAATGACATATGGATTCACCCAAAATCCGGCCCCTTCTGCATACACAGCTAAATTTAAATTATTACAGTGTTAAATTTAGATTTTAAATTGAGTTTGCAAACCTGGTTACACTTTACAATAAAGTGGAATTTTTTAACATTAGTTAATGCGTTAGCTAACTAACAATGACAATGTAATACTTCTTCAGCTTTTATTAATCTCAGTTCATGTTAATTCCAGCATTTATTAATACATTTTTAAAATTGAAAGTTAATGCACAATGAACAAACATGAATAATTGTATTGGCATTCACTTTACATTAACAAAGGTGAAAAGTGCTGAATAAAATATTGCTCATTGTTAATTCATGTTAGCTAATGCATTTAATATGAACAAATACATCCTAAAGTGTTACCGCAAACGTTCATTGTAGATAGGCTGAGACTAGGGAACCAAAAGTGTAGGCTAACACTGTATGTGTTATTTGGAAATGAAGTGTTTTCTAACTGTTATGTTATGTATATGATGACTTCATTGACCGTGTATTGAAAGCCATCATAGATCACACTGCGGACAACCGCACGGCTGTACATTTTATAGGCACATCCCAAAGCAGGAGAGTATTGGCGGTTTGGACGGTATTGAGCGGGTTTTTTCCACGCCAGTGGACACATACTGATGGACAGATATGTAGTTAATGGATATAATAAAGAAAAGACCAATCAGTATGCAAATATTACAAATATTGTGTGATATATGTGACCCTGCCTGTAGAACCAAGCCTAAGTCATTTTTTGTGATTTACTTTGTGATTTACTGTGATTTTGTGATTGATTTCAACATTAAATCATTTGACATAATGTAAAGAAGATTCTGTGTAAATATAACCGTGATATCTTTAATATTGACTGAGTAAGATCATATCAAAGATTAAAATCAATGTAAATTCAATGAGTGAAATCAAACTTTGATGTTCCAAATCTCATAATAAGATTTCACAGTCTATCTCAAATATACTTCAGCATTTTAATAATGTAATTCTGCAGGTTTACAGTTTTACAACATTGTTTAAAGGAAATACTTCATAAAGCCTTTTGCATGTAGGTTTGCATGTATAATAATATAAAATATAGTACCAATGATATAAAAAGTTAAGTTTAAGATGAAGTATAACACTGCAGGGAGCTTTAGTAGCTGTCTGGCATGTTTTGTGAACTACCAAAACACATTAAAAACTCTTGAAACTGAAGATTTCCATTGGTAAGCTCTGTGGGACTGCAGGGATATCTCTTAACAGACACTAGACAAGCTCAGTGTGAATAATTATCTCTAAGTGATTGAGCCACACATCTGAGACATCAGGAATACATTATGATACTCTCAAACCATGAATTAATGATGAGCCCATTAATTGTTTGTCGAGTGTTTTTGACCCCCTGAGTCATAATGGTGACCCTCTATAAATAACCTCACGGTGACCTCGGCATACCCAAGGTCCTTCTCATGACAGAAAGAGACGCATAAAGCTACACAACAAGACCAATGATAATCCTATATTGGCTCACATATCATATACATACTCATAGCTGAAGTCTCTGTTTAAGATGGACACAGGGGTATTCAACAGCGCGCACTGATGCTTGTTTCCAGACGCCCATAAATTAGGCTCAAGCAAACAAAAGCAAAATAATGACAAAATCTTGAGGGAAACACATGATGCAAAAATGAGTAAATATATATTTATTTTCACCCCAGCGTTGGGTCAAAAGGGAAGAAGCCTTTAACTTATTTAACCCTTTAACGGTCATTTAACTTATATAACCAAAATTCTGGGTTGTTTTAAGTTTTAACCCCATTTTTGGATAAAATCTAAACATTTTCTGGGTTAAAACCCAACAGCTAGGCTCATCCCTTTTTGCCCTAGCGCTGGGTTGAAAATAACCCAGCACTTTTTAGAATGTATGATGTAACATGAATTAATCTGTCATGCAAGTTTAGCAGCAATGATACATAAAAGGTTTTTAATATGTATTAAAAATACAATGAAATGAGCTGTTTTTAAGTTTGTTATATGTTGTACAAAACTGAACAAAACCAAGCAAAGCAATCTATTCTCTTAAAAAGCCCTTTGTAAAGTACTTACCCATTATAAAGGCCATTTAATTTTATTCTACTGTATGAATAATTGATAAACATCCAACCGTTTCTTAATTCTTTTAAGCGGTTTAATCCTTTATGTCCTGCTCTGCTCTGTGGCAATGGGCCATGTGATCTAACTGTACTCACTGTCTCTGTATGTCTAGTCAATGTTTATCATTCAATGGCTGTGGTTTAATGGCATCGCTCTGAATCTGCTCTATATCAAAAGTCCTTCACAAAAATGCAATTATCTCAGCTTTTTGCTCAAAATATGGTATTTTTAAAGAAACCTACCCATATTTGAGAGGTGATGAAAAGAGAACAAATGAAGGTAGGATGAAATTTTTTTTTCGTTTGAAAGCAGTGATTCTTTCATTTGATATATTGAATGTTTATATATTTAAAGAAGAACATTTTCTGGAAGGTGTTAAACTTTTGTAAAAATCATAAAAAATGATGGCGCTAGCTGGCAACTTTTTTTAAAACGCTGTCAGGGAAAGAGTTAAATAAGGAATAACACAGCTCTACACAAGTATCTAATCAAGTATAGGCAAGTCTTTATATTTATAGTGAGGGCTATGGAGGACTCGGGGGACTGTCAGGAGATTCAATAGAGTCAACTTCAGGGGCACAGAGTTCCTGTTCAAAATGTAGAGGAAGTCAATATTTAACCATGTAATAGCCTCCAAACTTGCTTTATGCAAATAAAAAATTTAACTGGGATTTTGTGCATCTCACATGCAATGGAGATTTATACAGTACTTAGTTTATGAGATGGCTAATTTGTATGAATTCGTAAGACCACATTTGTATGTGATTTGATTTAGTGTTTAAGGGTGGGCATCATAATTGTTTTTAATGAGATGGCTAAAGGCCAAAGTATATATTCCATTTTAATGTGTATGCGAGGGTCAAAGTATAGTGCTCATGATGCAATTTTCATCATTAGAAGAGTGCGCGCGTACTGTATGTGCACTGCTACAGGAAAACTTAGGATGTAGCCCAGGAGATGCATTGCATTTTGTCGCAATGCACATGCTTCAAACATCTGTGTACACATACATGTCAAATAAACTATACTTTGCCAGACTATGTGTTTGTCTGTGTGCATACGTTCGCCTACATACAAAAAAAACAGACTATACTCCGAGCTTAAATCTGTAAGGGGGTGAATTTTATATCCCCCATCCATCCGTTTGGCCCAATGGCGAAGTCCAAACCGCATGGGAAGGATTGATAGCGCGTTCGGTCTTTTCCGGAGCTTTGCAGATGACGTTTTGGCGTTACGTAATTTAGGTATATTTATCTCTAATCTGACTCCAAAGACAAAGATTTAGTTTATATTATATTACAAATTTGATTGATTATTACTTTTAAAGCTTACAGAATTTAGATGGATGTTTGTTTATTTATTCTGATAAAGCTCTGGTATTACACTCGTTCATTCGGTTCTCACAGTCGCACATGATCCTAGTACGGGCCTCATAATTAATATACTGGTCAACGGTCGTAAGCGAATCAGTGTTGGTCGCTGCCAGAGGTTGGACTATACGCTTAAGCGGCCGCTTTCTGCGTGCTCAACTTTAAACATACTTTATTTAGTCCCCTTAGAGGTGACACTTAATTATTACAATTATTATTTCTAATCAAGATTAACGAATATAATAACATTGAAATAAACAGAGGTTGAGGCTGACCCTATTTAGAGTAATCAGAAATGTTACTCTAAACGGAAACACAGCCTCCACGCTTCTAAGTACACTTAAACTAACGCCAATTGCTAGTCGTATCTCTCAAATCCTCAGCTGATGTATTATTCACTATCTAACTGGGATTGGGCCGATCCTAGCCTGATTTCAGTCCTTACGGTAACTACGGATACAACGATATTACTTGCAGTGTCAACATTTACCGAGCAACACAGAATAAAATCAAATATAACAATTTATTAACCAGGTAGGTAAAACATAATTCAGAAGCCAATTCACATTCCAATTCAAATACGAGAAAACAAATATAATCAAATGAGAATAATGCATACCTGGCAAGTGATGAATATCTGGTTACAGATTTCTCAAAGTAAAATAAAATACATGATGCTGTATCAAAGATACAGCATCATGGGGGTGAACTTCCATGAACAGAAAGACCCACTGAACCATTTTACATCATTCCCTTAAATATCCAGAGAGACAAAGCATATTGGAGTTTGCTACTGATTGGTTGTTGTAAAATTCAGGGGTGTTGCCTAATATACATACAGTGGGTGATTGGTCAACATCTCTAAGGTAGGAGTTGTCTCCCAACATTAGGTTAAGTTTACTTGTTTATTGTCACAGATTAACATTGAATCCTGTTGTTGTATGGAGATGTGGTGTTTGAAAATCAAGTGTAACTCTCCAGGGAGTCTCCTGTATTCGAGATAAAGTTCTGGTTCCCGAGAGGGGTGTTTTGGGGGTCTTGGTCCCCTGCCGTGAGTCCTGGAGGAAAACTTGTTGTGTTGCAAAAAAGTTCTCTTTTGATGTCCTTGCTGCCTCAGGCACCTACAGGGCACACACACTGCACTCTCGGGCATCCATGCTGTGTTCCCAGGAAGGGCTGACCTTTTGGTCAGGATCAATCAAAATTCTTACAGTATTTCCCCGCTTGGCCCCGCAGGTGAATTGTAATAGGGTACCTGCGGGGTCAGACAAAGCAAAGAATTTTTTTTTTTTTTTTAGAGTCTTTGGAACACAGATATCTGCAGTGGGGTGAGGGCACAGGTATCTGCAGTGGGCTGAGGGCACAGGTATCTGCAGTGGGCTGAGGGCACAGGTATCTGCAGTGGGCTGAGGGCACAGGTATCTGCAGTGGGCTGAGGGCACAGGTATCTGCAGTGGGCTGAGGGCACAGGTATCTGCAGTGGGCTGAGGGCACAGGTATCTGCAGTGGGCTGAGGGCAAGGGCAGCGTGTGTGGATTCCTGTGTAGATAAGGTGCCTGATGTGCAGCACTGGAACATGGTGAAGGTGAAGATCAGGGCACTGCCAATGGCACACCCTCGGAACACCCAGTCCCACCAGGTGTATGTGTAAAAGGAGCAAGTGGTACGATAGGGTCAAATATATCTGATCTGTAAAATTACCATCATTCTTTCCCACTGTTGTATTTGGAGTTTAGCTGAATTAAAAAGGTACTTGGTCTCTGGATATTCAAGGAGAGGATGCAAAAGATCAGGTTAAAACAATAAAAACATAACATTAAGGTATGCATATTATAAAAATAAAACCCAGAATATTCTAAAATAACCTTCAAGTATGCATATTATAGATTATATGAAAATAAAAACAGAGATTGTTAAAATGATCTTCAGGTAGGCATATTATAGATTGTATAAAAATAAAACCCAGAAAATGTTAAAATAACCTTCAAGTATGCATATTATAGATTATATGAAAATAAAAACAGAGATTGTTAAAATGATCTTCAGGTATGCATATTATAGATTGTATAAAAATAAAACCCAGAAAATGTTAAAATAACCTTCAAGTATGCATATTATAGATTATATGAAAATAAAAACAGAGATTGTTAAAATGATCTTCAGGTATGCACATTATAGATTGTATAAAATAAAACCTAGAAAATGTTAAAATAACCTTCAAGTATGCATATTATAGATTATATGAAAATAAAAACAGAAATTATTAAAATGATCTTCAGGTATGCATATTATAGATTGTATAAAATAAAACCTAGAAAATGTTAAAATAATCTTCAGGTATGCATATATTGGGTCATGTGAAAATAAAAAATTAAAAACCAAAAGGTGTTAAAATAACATTCAGGTATTGGGTCAAGTGAAAATAAAAAACTGAAAATGTAAAATTTGGTTATGCATACTATAGGGTGTATCAATAACAGTGATAGTATTATACTGCTATAATAGATTTAGGTATGGACATTGTAGTCCATATATAATAATAATAATAATAATAATAGTAGACACATAGAGTTGTAATCATAACCTGCACACATCTATAATTAATTTTTCAAAAATACTCTTAATTTTCTCACATAAACAACTTGTAGGCCTAAGATAAACTTAGAATATGTTCAGAACATGTTGAGTTCATAAGTACAAGTGAAGATTCAGAATCTGTTAGATTTCTATGTGTATGTGTACAGGTATGTGCCTTTGTGTAGATGTATATGTATGCGTGTATAGGCATGTGTATGAGTATGTGTATTCCATAAATTTAAAGATTCAGAATCTCGGACTTCTATGTGTTTATGTGTATGGGCAGGTGTAGAGATATGTAAATATGTGTATAGGTGTATGTGATCTGTTGACTAAGTCACGTTTAAATATTTAGGAGTGGAGTAAATTGTTTGATTGATCAGTAGAAATGCCCGCACTTCAAGTTCAATCATTTTGACAATGTTTGTGCTGTTGTTAGTGATAGGTTGAAAATCATGGGCCCTGATTTACAAGTATCCCAACAACAGTAAGATTATTGTTTAGGTATTTGAGATTTTAATAGTAAGTATGTGTTGTGTGGTGTGTTGCATGGTGTTTAGGTCTGGATAGTCTTTACGTCTATACCAGATATGTTGCAAGATTGCGTTGGAAAATGTGTGTGTGTGTATATACGTATGCATGTATGTATGTGTGTGACTGTGTGACTGGGAGATGGGTGGATTTTATCTCTAACAATTAGTGTTGCAAATTTCGAGGCCATCGCTATTCATGATGGTATAGTGTAGTGAGGTGTAAAATGGCCTTTGAATTTTCTTCACACCCAGATCCCAGACTTTTAGGTTGTGTTTCTGCAAAGTTTGTTGTCCTTGATGTGGCCAGACATCTCTGGCCAGGATTTACAGCTTTCAACCTGATAAAGGACAAACAGAGAAGCAATTTAGTTTTTAACCCTTTATGCAATTTGCATTAAGACATGTGGTACAATTTCTCCTGGTGATCAGTCATTAGGGAATAGATGTACCATTGTCATATTACTTTGCAAATTTATTTTCAGAGATTAAATTAGTTTTAAATCCTTTGGTCAGAGTTTTTTTTTTTTTTTTTTTTTTTTTTTTATTAACTACTGCTATTGCAGTGTAGTCCGACAGCATATTACTTCAAGCTGTGATAGCATTTAAACCCTTGCTGTCTGCTGTGAGCATTCAAACTCCATTTCTGCTGGAGAACTTTTCCATAAGCTCAAATGGCTTCATTTTAAGTTGCTCAGTTCAGTCAGACCTGTGGGCAATTCATCAGCTCATCACACCTTTGACTGCTTCAGATCTCTGACCCAAAAGGACTCTTTTGCTTGATGTGTTCAGCATTTATCATAGGTTTAGTTACCAAATGATTAAAATAGACCTCTGTATTGGATTAAAAAATGGGTTAAAGATTTCCAGTGAAGGAGATTTGGTTCACTTATCATGAGTGTCACATTAATTTTTAGTGTAAAAACATGGCAGCACGTGACAGCGTACTCCGCTCCTTGACAAACTGGGTGGTGGACCAATTCTGTGAGTTTGGCCTGTGCAAGTTACTCCATATAGAACATGTAATACACCACATTTTACCATCTGAGGCCTGTTTGGCCATGACAATATAATGGATATTGCAACTTGATCACAATGTAGATTATATTATATAAAAAACAGTATTAATTAAAAATACATTCGTTACTGATCTCTTAAGGATTACCAGACTGATGTTTGTGTGTCTGAATTTGCAAGATGTTCCTGTATCAATATATTTGAATGTGAAAAGGTGTCAGCCCTGGACAGACTGGTGTGAGGCACAGATTTTCATTGGTTCATGCTAATGTATTCCTACAACAGTTTCAAGACTAAAAATTGTGTGGCCTTTCACATCTCTATAAAGCTGTACAAAACTGTCTTTAAACAATTTTCACAGACTCATAGGGAAAGACTAAGCCAAGAACTTTTAACAGTCCTGGTGTTTATCAAGTTCTTAAAGAACACTTAGATTGATTTACAGAAGGAAAAATATGGTTACAGACAATTGTCTCTCTTAAAAACAATGTTCTCTCTTGGGAACAATGGCCCGTTATCTGAGTGGGGGGTAAGCCCTTTCATCTCAGTTGGGTGTCTCACAGTGAGAGATAAGACCATTTGTGTTGGCCTAGAAAAACATTATATTTTCCTGCAACAATTTTAGGTTTTGCTTAATTGTATCTCATCAATGGAGGAATACTACATTGAATTAGAAGTTTGTAATTGTAATATGACTTACTGAGTCCATTCTATTCTCATTCAGTCCAGAGTGATCTTTTAGAAGGCTCACTCACAACAACTCATTTAAAATCATTTCCCTACTTGCTTAATGTCCAGCATTCAGTTACATTTCTCTATGCATTGGGGATTTTTAAATCCAACAACGCTGCCTTCAATCATTCATACATTTCCTTCATTTCCTTCATTCTCCAGCTTGATTACAATATTACCTTAATTCATCAAATATAGATTGTACACTGATGTTTGCAGCATTTAAAAATCTTACTATCTGTGTGCTTTTCACGTCTCAATTGTCCAAGTCCTCCCTTCACATGCAAACACATTCATTGCATTGTAGTTTAAATCATCCAACATCATTTTCCAATTGTTAAAAGTTATTTTGGCACTCTTTCCAGGTTGTGCATTTACTGTCACAAACATAAACAATTGTGTAGAATTTGGTGATTTAAATTTAGATTCCTTGTTTGAGAATCAGAACAAATTTTGGATGATTTAACTCCAATGTGAGACGATCTTTTGTTTTCCGTAGGCACGTAAACAAAAGATCTTAACAGAGCAAAGCAATTCATTCTTCATTTAACATCACACAGCATTTCCTAATAATGTGGTTTCATTTCATTCTTAAAGCCCCACCGGATTTGATTTCCAGTCTAACATTAGGTATATTTACAACCTATTTCATAAATGTGGGATGTTTAAAACATTCCCTCAAACATTTTTAAAAGGCAAAGAAAAGATTGACTTACCACATCAGCTGAAGAAATAGAAGAAGATCAAACCTTTAGCTCCATGAAAAGACTCTTATTCTCCAGGGATCGAATCAGTCGTACTTTGTACATTTTGATAAGATTTCCACTGGTTGAATATCACGTCCCGGGAATCACCACTTTGTAAGGGGGTGAATTTTATATCCCCCATCCATCCGTTTGGCCCAATGGCGAAGTCCAAACCGCATGGGAAGGATTGATAGCGCGTTCGGTCTTTTCCGGAGCTTTGCAGATGACGTTTTGGCGTTACGTAATTTAGGTATATTTATCTCTAATCTGACTCCAAAGACAAAGATTTAGTTTATATTATATTACAAATTTGATTGATTATTACTTTTAAAGCTTACAGAATTTAGATGGATGTTTGTTTATTTATTCTGATAAAGCTCTGGTATTACACTCGTTCATTCGGTTCTCACAGTCGCACATGATCCTAGTACGGGCCTCATAATTAATATACTGGTCAACGGTCGTAAGCGAATCAGTGTTGGTCGCTGCCAGAGGTTGGACTATACGCTTAAGCGGCCGCTTTCTGCGTGCTCAACTTTAAACATACTTTATTTAGTCCCCTTAGAGGTGACACTTAATTATTACAATTATTATTTCTAATCAAGATTAACGAATATAATAACATTGAAATAAACAGAGGTTGAGGCTGACCCTATTTAGAGTAATCAGAAATGTTACTCTAAACGGAAACACAGCCTCCACGCTTCTAAGTACACTTAAACTAACGCCAATTGCTAGTCGTATCTCTCAAATCCTCAGCTGATGTATTATTCACTATCTAACTGGGATTGGGCCGATCCTAGCCTGATTTCAGTCCTTACGGTAACTACGGATACAACGATATTACTTGCAGTGTCAACATTTACCGAGCAACACAGAATAAAATCAAATATAACAATTTATTAACCAGGTAGGTAAAACATAATTCAGAAGCCAATTCACATTCCAATTCAAATACGAGAAAACAAATATAATCAAATGAGAATAATGCATACCTGGCAAGTGATGAATATCTGGTTACAGATTTCTCAAAGTAAAATAAAATACATGATGCTGTATCAAAGATACAGCATCATGGGGGTGAACTTCCATGAACAGAAAGACCCACTGAACCATTTTACATCATTCCCTTAAATATCCAGAGAGACAAAGCATATTGGAGTTTGCTACTGATTGGTTGTTGTAAAATTCAGGGGTGTTGCCTAATATACATACAGTGGGTGATTGGTCAACATCTCTAAGGTAGGAGTTGTCTCCCAACATTAGGTTAAGTTTACTTGTTTATTGTCACAGATTAACATTGAATCCTGTTGTTGTATGGAGATGTGGTGTTTGAAAATCAAGTGTAACTCTCCAGGGAGTCTCCTGTATTCGAGATAAAGTTCTGGTTCCCGAGAGGGGTGTTTTGGGGGTCTTGGTCCCCTGCCGTGAGTCCTGGAGGAAAACTTGTTGTGTTGCAAAAAAGTTCTCTTTTGATGTCCTTGCTGCCTCAGGCACCTACAGGGCACACACACTGCACTCTCGGGCATCCATGCTGTGTTCCCAGGAAGGGCTGACCTTTTGGTCAGGATCAATCAAAATTCTTACAATCGTATGAATATTTGTACATAATTAGATTTTGCCCCTGTGATGCTGGGTTTAGTGGTTGGGGTGGGGTATCATGATCGTTTTTTTTTCTATTAATCATATATTTTGTATGATTAAATTCATATGAATTCATAAAAATTCGCTATGAGATCAAGTTGGCATCTATGGTTTAAACATATCAAATATGTCCACAACTAGAGTCGCTCAAATTACTCTCTGACAATTCCTCTATTGCATGGGTCTTCAACAGGGCTCCAGGGAACTGTGGGGGTCCGTGGTGGTATTACGAGGTCCTCCAAATATTGTTTGAATGCAAAATATTTTATTTATGAAAAATTAAATTTGGCATTAAACAAAAATGAATTAATAGGCTAACAATGTTTAACTTTAAAATTAGAAGCAAAACGTTCCCAGAAAAATCTATTTAAATCATGAACTGGGGGTCCCTGCTTCCTCTCTATTCATTTAGGTTGTCCTTGGCCCAAAATAGGTTGAAGACCTCTGCTCTATTGTGTACATATTTTCAGAAACGTAACTGAAATTTGATGTAAATTCAAATATAAAATCTGCACATTAAATGTGGTAATTATTTCTCTGCCTACCGCTATATGAGGCAGTAGTATATGCGATAAGTAAGGAATAATTGACGACAGGCCCTTGAATTATTTGAAAATAATGCACATGTGCCTTTACACCTTGGGTGTGCATTATTTTCAAATAATTCAAAGGACCGGAGTCAATTATTCCTCTTACACCACAGTTACTAGTACAAACATTGCTCTGGTGCCTATTTTTAAGACATTTAAAAGGTTAGGTGTGCGGTTTACAAAAAATGAATCAACACCCATAGAACCTTTTTCAGCCAATCAGAATAAAGCATTCAACATAAACAGACAGATTCTTATACTATTGGAAGAAAATCACAAACTGTATTCTTTACATGAAGTGCACAGGACACTCATGAGCACAAGCATGTTTCTGGACTAATATCACCTTACTCCAATAAGCATTATAACACTTATCTTTAGGCAAAAATGTAATGATTTATTAGACTGAACCTTAATAAATGATGTTTATAATCAATATTTAGATTGACCAGTCTGCTATAATGGATAAATGTATTTACTGAGCTCATTACAGTGCATTCTGGGATTGCCTTCTTCATAAAGGATACTAGACATGCTGCCTCAGGAAAATGACCAGAAGCAGATATTATTGAAGGCAACATAATTAAGCTTCTTATATTTTGGTATAGCGACAGCCTCCACATGGAGCATTACTACTGTATGATGCATAAAAATGTTGCCAATCTATGAGCCCACTCACACAATATAGTGCCCAAAAGATCAATTCTTTATAATATGACATCTCAATCCGATGTAAGGATTAAACATTTTTCAATTGGTTTAGCAGAGTCAAGGACTGGCTAAATCTGGTGCTGTGCATAAAATTTCTTTCTTTAGTTTTTTTTTTTAAATCAAAGCATGAGGGTTTATATATTCATGTCACACCAATTACTTTCAGTGTTATAGCTGCATGCATTAGACAGGTACAGATGACTACCAAGCTGGAGGCATCCACAGTGTTTACTTTGCTGTTTTTCAAGTCTGTCAGATGAAACTAGAGCTCCCAGCCAGTGGCCACAACAGATCTGTCCACTCAAGTTAACCAGACTACTATACAGCTGCTTCAGGGTCACGCTGAGACATCTACACAACTACACTAAAGGCGAGTTATACACTAATAACCATTCATTGCTTTGGTTAAATTTGTCCTGTAACTGGTAAATCATCCAAGGTCATGGCTATTATGACTATTCATAACCACAGTGAAGAGCAAGAGCAAGTTTAGATTATTACATCCTACTGAGAATAATACTCAAAATAGTCATGCAAGATGGCAATTATACCGTGCAAATTGTGTTTAGCATTAATTTTATGAACATGTTTGCCTGGTTAACTGATTAACATTAAGCCTTTGGCAAATCAGGTCCTAAAATAGTATTGAAGCGTTCAATCTATCTGTGTACTTCACTGCTGGCAAACTGTGCTTTTAATTAAACTTATGCAATAAAATGAAGAACAAAATGACCTACCTGACTAGAGAAAACAAAGAATAAAGACTGTTGTTATATTAAGACTTTAAGTAGATAATGCGTGACTATTACAACATTAGTCAGTTTCTTGTATGAGCAAATGATTCCCTTTAAAGCTTTGACTGTAACGCGATTAACCTATCTATAAACTCACTTCATTATCATAATAGAATCAGCTTTATTATACAATTTGTCAATTTATTCTTCCAAATTACGCAGCTCAGTCATCTTACTGCAATGATTACATCAGTGTACAGAAATACAACATCAAAGAGGGCTAAATATATCTTCTCCAATTATCAGTTTGCTCAAATATTGCCTTTCAAAGGTTTAAATATATTTAGATACATGTATAACCTGTTAACAATGAAAAAATTGAGAAAAATACTGGCCATAAAAAATATTTACTATATGTAATAATATACACCGACCAACCATAACATTATGACCACCTGCCTAATATTGTGTAAGTCTCCCTTTAGCCACCAAAACAGCCCTGACCCATCGAGGAACGGACTACACTATCAGAACCAGCATTCACTTTTTATCCATTTCAGCTACAGTAGCTTGCTGTTTAATCGGACCACACAGACCATCCTTCGCTCCCCACGTGCGTTATGGCTGATCGGTGTAATAAACCAACCCAGTATCACGAAATAAGTACCTATAGTCACGTAAATTTGTGAGTCTTTTCCGTGACACTGACACGTTTTTCCTCCTTTTTGCGTGAACATGTCACGTATTTCTGTTTATGTGTCATTGTCACGTATTTGTAACAAAACTGTTTTTTCCTATTTTCTTACCATTGTCGCTTTGGTTTAGTGTTAGATTTACATAAAATGACATCCTTACCCAAACCCAACTCTAACCCTTATGCCAGGCGACAATGGTTAAAAATCATAAAATATAAAAAATAAATCATGAAAAAAGATATAAACCAATATTAAAAGTGACATCCTAACGTAAACACCAAATCTAACCATAAACCGAAGCGACAATGGTTTGAAAATAGGACAAAACTGTTGAGTAACAAATATGTGACAATGACACATAAACAGAAATACGTGACATGTTCACGCAAAAAGGCGGAAAAACATGTAAGCGTCACGAAAAAGACTCTTTTACATGACATAGGTACATAATTTTGTGATAAAGGGTTCAATAAACAATACATTACAACAAACTATACATTTTTGTGTAATGATATATTAGTGATATTTTTCCAGTCAACTGAAATGAGATTAACATTCAAACTCAGTGAATATACTTAAAATATAAGCACCTAATTTTTTATATGGAGGAATTTTTTTTTTTAATCTGGCAGTGATTGAAACAAATATTTGTTAAAATAAGCTGTTGCTTTATATGAATTTTTTCCTGTAAAAGTATTTGAATAATGAATTTATGATGGTGTCTATGTGAGAGCATTATGTGGGAATTTTGTATGTCATTGTATCTCCAATTTTTTTGAGTGTGTTTGGCAAAGCTAAGTTTAAGGCACGCTTGCAGTCTTGTTTATGTTTATGGGTCTCTCTGCAAACAGAATGGTGCGCGTCAAAGCAAGCAGCGTCAAGCTCGACATGACCTACTTCACTATAAATCAGAGATTACCCCACTCAAGTCCATGTAAACCTTCAAACTCACAACAACATAAACATACATGGAGCCAGATTATGTCCTTCAGTGAACTGTGAGTAAAGCAACAGAAAAACCTTCACAAACATATAACAGGAAACTTAAATCAGTGTGTGGTGGTCTTCTGAAACTTAAAAAGCTTTTAAAAGCAAACACTGGAAGAGAAAAGATTTACTATCTCGCTCAACTTTTAACACTACTGTCAATGTTGGACAATGTTACTTCTCAAAATTTAAAGATAATTCAGTCATATAGTTCAATTAATTTGTTGTTTTTGTTCCGTACAGAATGCCTATCTTTTTCTTTCTTTTTTGGGACAGTGCATGTGTCTCTTGTCTCCCCAGACAGATTACAATTAAACATTTAAAATAAGTGGTAAAATTAAAGAGAGAAAAAGATTAATTTGTGAAGTCTCAGTGCATGGTAATAATTTCACCATTAAACAGAACAAAACTTCATCTACTTAACAAAGCGCTTTTGATGAAGGTTAATCCAAATCTGTTTTATCTCTGCAGAAGGATTAAATGGGAAAGAAATGACTCAAAATATAATTAGAGTTTTAAGACTCAGAACAAATGGAGTTAAGTGGAAAAAATGATTCAAACAAACAGCTGAGAGAAAATAGGTGTGAAAGCACAATGTTTTGAGGAGGATTTTCCAGTTCATTCTCTCTATCACATCTTAGTGAAACCACATCATTCTTGAGTTTTTATAGACCCCTTAATCACCCACGTCACTGTGACGTCACCGCTCTAGCTGGAGGCAAAAAATAAGTAGGAACTCATAGCCGGCGCGCTAAAAGTTTGAGTTTTTGACTTCCCTGGTGAAAAACAAATATACTTTATTGTATTTCAAGTATATTTAACTTTGCAATAGTACATTACAAATATACTTACAAAGGAATGTACTTTCTTTAAACATATTTAAAGTATGCTTACAACATATTTGCGCGTATTTTTTACAATTAAACTATTATATTTCTACTATATACTATATACTATATAAACTATATACTTCAAAATAATTATACTTTAGTATATTTTCTAAAAGTATACTTTAGAAAAATATACTTAAAGTTAAAGTTTTGTGCAATTTTTAAAGTATACTAAATTTAAACTTATTTTAAAATGTATTTTAGGTATACTTTATCGGTATGCTTAAAGTTATCATTATAATAATGCACTGACAGTATATTTCTAAAATACATTATTTAGTATTCTTTAGAAACAGTATATTTTAAGTACATTTTGAAAGTATATGGGGTGTACAAATGTATATTGTTTTATGGAGAAATAACGTGGGCTTAAAATTACGAGAGAGCAGTATGTTCAGTTACATTTTATATTGTAGATGTATACATTTGTAATATACTATTAACATAAGGTACACTTTAACTTCACTATAGTCAAGCATTGGATAAACCAATTAACTGTGTTTTACCACAAAATAACCGTGGTTTTGCTAATAATAATCAATACACCAAAAAAACATGGTTACTAAACTTTTACCACAAAAAAAAAACATTCATTTTCGTAAGGGGAATATGAGTGTTTGTTTTTTTGTAGTTTTTCAGTCAATTGCATACCGCTTTTAGCTGTACAAAACTTAAACAGTTTTCGTAAATGCATTTCAGAGAAAAGTGAATTCTGAGATTTGAATAATGCATCTGACGTGTGTGTGATGACGTCACGACGCACGTATTTTGATTTTTACCAGTCGTTCAAGGCGGACGGATTCAGTCCCAAGGTACGTTAAAATATCTTAAAATTAATTATATTTGATTATCGTTTGACCATTCTGAAGTTTATCAGTAGACTATCATATTTCGAATGCGAAATGTTGTCAATAACGCGGTGTCTAACTCGCTATTAGTGATAAGCTGCTGTGTAGCTTAGCTTAGCTTATAGCTAATGTTAAAGGTTTGAAAGATAGCACTGTCAGCCTGTTATATCGAATTAGTACACCCGATTGTTTTGTTAAATATATGTATTGGTGTGTATGTATATGTTAATGAAAAAAGGTAGTGTCAGAAAATCTGTTTTTTAAATGTAGCGTGAAAGTTAACCATTTATTGACTGTTTAGAGGTTGTAAGGCTTTTACCTAACTGTATTTAGTATTAATGAAGCTGCATTCTTTCCTCAGAAGCTAATGTTTTTCAAAGACATTTGTAGGGAGGACTTTGCAGCTAATGGTAAGTCATTTTAAACTCTTAAGATATAATAATTCATTCGTAGTAGTAAATCAATGTCATCTTGTTGTTTTTTGGCTGCCAGATTAGAAGGAACCGCACTTTTGGTTCAAAAATAAGTTTTACCGGATCACGGCAGACATTTCTTCACAGAAATCAAGAAGAATGCAATACGGCGTACAGACTGGACGGAGACGATCATAAATAATACTCGTGTTTGCAGTGCACACTTCATATCAGGTAAAATAATCTATGCATATGTACTGTTGTGTTGGTTTTATCTAGTACAAATCAGCAAGTTTCTGTTTTATAGGTGAAAAGTCGCCAACCGCGCTATTGTTTATCTTAAATGTTAAACAAACATACAGCGATAGATGTGTATGCCATCGTTTGAATAGTCTCTTAAAATAATCCACATTGCTAATCATAGTTAGCCCAGTGATAGGTTACATAAGACAGTAAGCCTAGACAAAATTACCAAAATCCACCTGAAAGTAATTCATATGTTGTCTAGGAAATATCTAAAACCTGGTTAAAATCGCAAGAGTTAATTTACAAAAATACCTGTCACGGTCCCGCAGAATCAGTTACTGTACATATTCGGACAGATCCGAAACTTCTTCTGCATCCATGTTTAATAAATCCCTCCTAAAACATGCTCGTTTAAGCTTGTCAACATAGCCTCTGCGGCTCTTTCTGCCTCCAGCTAAGCCCCGCCCACACAAATACGCCACAATGTTTACCAACTGTAAAAGGGTCTATTATTTTACTAAATACTTTACCCAAAAATAAAAATGTCATTGTTCATACACCCTCATGTTGTTCCACACCCACATGCATCTGCAAATATGGTACAAAAGCTGGTATGGTACCCCTTATAAAGTGCTTACGCAATTATGTAAGGTCGCGCTGACGCGTCACACAGCTGGTGCAAGACGTGAAGTTGTGGTTTAAAAGTGCATTTTTTTTTTCTTCTCAAAAATGACAATCGTTTCGCCAGATAAGACCCTTTATGCTTCGTTTGGGATTGTTTATAGCCCTTTGAAACTGCATTGAAACTGCAATTTTAAATTGCATTGAAACTATAAACTGTTGAGGTCCAATATTAAAATATTGAGAAAAATCCTAAAATGCTTTCCTCAAATAAAAAGATTTTTTTTTAAATGTGTTATTTTCCAAGTCTTTTGATTTTGTATAAAGGGGTTCTTGGTATTCCTGGGTCGCTATTAACCTTTTATTTGAACAGTTGTAAAAGAACAAAAAGTTTTAGGGTGATTCAGGGTGAATTATCCCATATAAACTTTCAACCTTCTCTCATTTTTCTGTCTCTTGTATCCTTCCTTTCTTGTTACAGTGAAACCAGTCGGAGCTGTCAACTCCTTCTTCCTGATAAATACCTCACACCCCAATTAGCACTTCATTCAGCTGAAGTACATTGGGTTTGATCAGTCTACTGTATATGCAAAAGGTGCTGTTGCGTGAAATAAGCTAATATTTTGTAGATGATTGCATAATGGTGGATATATATATATGTTTTATTTGCATTTTTTTACTGGAAATTGAAATCGAGAAAACATGGTCAAAAAAAAAAAAAAATCAATATTTTCCTATCTTCAATAATGCAGAGAAAACAAGTTAAAATTTCTCAACAACAAAATACTACTAATGGTTTTTACACGTTTTATGATTTTTATTCACATCTTTAATGGGTCTTGTCATGCTGTTGGTCTTTAACATTTACATTTCCAGAGGATTGCTTTTGTTAAACGTCAACAGCAACTGGACTGAAATGGTCAAAATTGGAGTGGTTTCTTAATTTCTTCCGCTGCTGTATATCTATGTTTTTGTGTGCGTACTTACAAACATTGCTCAGATTTGCAAAGTTTTCAAAATGTTAATTAATCCATTTATACATAGGTTGATTTTTCTAAGAGTGTTAAAACATCTACCTTTTTGTGTTTAAACAACATGATTTTGAGCATCCAGAAACTCAACCAATCACAACAGTTTTGACTGCAGGACTGTTTAATACAATATTCCTCTGTGGTACTCACAGGGCACGGCTCTCAGGTAGAGGTTTTCTCTGATCACCTGCTGGAGTTGACTGTCCATCGAACCAAGTGTGAAACATTTGCTCAGGTATAATCTTAGATCCTTGCATAGAGTCGAACCTGACAGAGATACAAACACAAAAGCATATCCTGTAAATGATTATATAAGCATTCTCAAATGAGAGGATGTGCTTACACACCTTAAAATCTGCAATTCAAAATACCTAAAGACATTGCATTTCTCTCTAGTCCCCAGAGACAGTATTGATTAACCTTTGTAGATATTAGCAGTGTTTCTAATCAATCACCTGAAGCCAGGGTTACTCCAGCGCCCAACCAACAAAACACTAGCACTTTCTTTAAAGGTAAGCATACGGCTAAAATGGTAATTGTATGATACATACATACACACACAGCTTTGGATTAAATAGAAAAATAAACACACACACACACACACACACACACAGAAAGTATTGGCACGACTGCCCAGTACTCCACTCGACATGGCTGATCTCTTCATTTCATCTGGTGTACTTTATGGTCTCTGATGACAGACCACTTGGCTGTTATAGATGAACAGAGTGCCTTTCGAACCCATCAAAATGACAGACCTACCCCCACCCCACCTCTCATAGTAATAAAACACAGCTCACAGTTCTCATAAAGGAATATAAGCCCTTAAACCACACATGCACACACACATACACACACACACGAGCATATAGGTATAATATGACCGCTGTGATATTTTACACTTGATTTATTATTCGGAAGAAACTCTTATATGTTAAAATTCAAACAAATTCTTGATTTTTTAAGGAAGCTTACATAGTTAATTAAGGTTGGACATTAAAGACAAATTAGTTTTTAATTTATTATTCATCCTAATAATTATTCAATTTTTTTAAACATCTATGCGTCCGGCATTTTTTATCTCAAATTGTGCAGCTTGATGAGGAAAGTTATGCTATTACTTTTCAGACTTATGATTTTCCCCTGCTGGCCAATAAAATGGACAACAAAAAACCCACAAAGTGACATTGGGGGACCTGAGTCATAGAGACCAAAATAATAAAGGCTTGCAGGTGGGCTGTTTTTATGTGAGCCAATATTCATCCACCCTCAACAAACTGGCAATGCCCTTGCAACCCCATAGCAAGGTGCTGACAACCACTCAGAACACCTTAGCAACGGCACAGCAAAGATCTGGCAACCACACAGTGCACCTTAGCATCATGATGGTAAGTTCTGCACAGGTAAGCATCACCACTCTTCAAAATGTATATATACTGGGGTTTAATAATTTATCCCCTAGCAAAGAAGAGCAAAATTAACACAAAACAACGAAAAGAAAAACATGTCCAAATGAAGAAAATTCTCAAAGGCGCTCACCGTGATCAATTACACTGTTTGGAACCCAGAGCTGTTTTTATAAAGACTTAGATGCATTTCACAAGGGACTGTACATATTGATCTTGTTCAAAATAGAAATGCTAGAATTAGCACAAAGCTTTTCTTGTCTATGGCTATTGTGGTTATATAGGATACACAGGCAGATCAAAAGACCTAACCGAACTAGATGTATGAGTCTGTTTTAATAGTTCTGTAACATATTCAGCTCATCAGCTAATGCAACATGCTACTGTACATAACTGTAATTTTTATACTCAATGAAGGTAAGAAGTGAAAGAACAGGAGATAGAAATGCAGTGAGACACATAGTGCAGCAAGAGAGAGAGAGAGGATAGAGAGACATAGACACAGAGAGAGAGTATTGCAGAGGACTCAGGTTGCTCATCAATCTAAACACAGAGGACGAGGGAAGTCATGGTCAAGTATGACATATTTTTCAAAAAAATTGTCTATTCTATGTTATCATGTGATAAATATCAGCACCCCCCTGAGGTAACATACAACCCATGTGGCACAAATACCACCATCCTGCAACCAAGGATCAAATTTCAAATGAGCTGACAGAAAGATTGAGTTGTTCGGATTAGGATATCATCTTTATCCAGTATACAATTAATGCTGTTAAATGTCAGATCCTTAAACTAGCAGTCCGGTCTGATGACATTATAGCTGCTGTGTGTAATTTCTGTGCAGAATTGTTAAATAATTACTTTTGCCAGACACGTTTCTCAAACATTCCCCACATCTGCCAGTATTTATACAGAAAGGTCGTTGCGCCCCAAATCATGCCATGCGTTGGGTCAGTTGGTCAGTTTATAAATGGCTTACTTATAGTTGCACATGAAGCTTTTAAAAATATAGATTTTAACATTGAGAAATTTTAACATCAACTTTAAGGTTTGAATTAGGTTTGCATGATATTGAAGAAAAATGTGATAAAACCAGACCAGAGGTAAATTATTGCAATAAACAGCTGTCAAACAATAAAAAAGAATCCAAAACACTTAACACTTAATAATAACGTCAATCCAGTTAATTGAGATTGCACAGTGCTGAAATTACCTGGAGAAACTGTCTTGATGCGGATTGGATGCGGGCAGGAGTTTAGGACCCCGCGTACATCTCCTAAAGTTAGGCCCAAAACAGGCGTTCCCCCGATTTCTAGGATGATATCACCAACAGTGATTCCTCCCCCTGGTGCAGCGGTGACAAATGGAAACTCTCCATAATCAGCCCCGCCTCCGATGGCCACGCCCAGCTCTCCAGAGCTGCCCACCAGTGGGATGAAAGTCTCCTGCACTTTAGAGCGCCAATGCAGTTTCTTCACTGCAACCTTAGACATGGCAAATGAACTGAGCAAGAAAAAAGAAATATGGACATTAGATTATGAACAACAGACACAAGAAGAGACACAAAATGGTACTTTTAGCTCATATGATATTGCTGAAGTATTATACACAACTATTCAACTGTTTCTATGGCAAAGATCAGGAGGTCAATATGTCCCCTAAAGAACTACAGACTGTTCTCATTTTAAGTGTGCTGTGTGAAGCCTCCAGACAAATCAACAGATGTCTTCCCTGTATGAGGTAATAAACACTCCGCAAACCTGCTTCATCAAAACAGGTGGAGAAGATACTCAAGGTAACAATGCTATTTAAAGAAATCCCTAAACACTTGACTGGGACTTAAGCTTTGCAAATCATAATTTATATTACTTTGCATACAAAAATATTGCTCAAACATGACTAAAACACAACACAAAGCTTATCAAAATGATGTACTGTATAGATCCCTTCAATGTTTGTAAACATCGAACACCTAGGTTGGGTGTGCGCGCAGCTTGGAGTCAGAAAAATGGTGTGGCTAATAACAACTGATCATACAATACAGGCTTTCCAATTTAATCTAACAGGGCTGATAAATGAAGTGAGCACTAAAAAAACACAAGCCTCTTTGATATTTGCATTGTCCCAGTCTGCACGTTTAATTGCTTGCAACCACATATGTCGCCTATATTTTTTTATGGATGAGATCCTGCAGGAATCCTGAAAAACTTAACTGTAGAGCTGGTGCAATTTTCACAGCTCACGACGCAACAAGTAGGTGACAATACTCTTTGGATTCAACCGAACAATACACAACTCAACTTGATAGAATTACTTTTCTGACCCCAACATGCGCAATGCGAACCGCAAATTCTCCTGTGACGTGAACCGTGAAGGGGTCTACTGCATTGCCTTGTATTGCAGAGAATGATCTACTGTTTAACCTAAATAAAATTTCCTATGGCAAAATTAATTTAATATTTATTCCAATGCTGGATTATCTGCTATATAAAGAACAGAAAAGTGATTTAACATGTATTTATGAACCATACGTATTTATTTCAAATGAATGTTTTAATCAAGTAATGACACTTACAAAAAAGTACCATGGTATTTTGGGACATGAGACCATGGTATTTTTTGATGTTGCTATGTAAATACAATGACATATCTCAGCACTGCACGTCTAGGTTCCTATATTTCACCCGGTACAAGTGTCTTTTGCTAGTTTCAACCCGGCGTAATTATAATTTTCACGTTTAGCGCCACGTTGTTTAAATAGCAAATGCATTTGCGCCCAATTTTGCGCCCATGGGCGTTCTGGTCTGAAAACGAGGTGTGTTCAGGCGCATTGTTGGTGCGTTGCTATTTTGAAGCAACTAAAAATATGCCCAAAACACACCCATTAATCATTAGGAGAATAGGAACAACCCTTTCCCATTGTTAAATTATTAAAAGTGTATTCGGACACGCCTGTTTAGACTGTGCGCTATGCGCTTTAAGACAATGGCCTTAAGGGGATCGCACACCGGCCGCGCTGCTCAGCGCCGTTCTAAATCAACTGAACACATTGTTTTCTATGAGTGTACGCACACCGGCGCCGCCAGGTGGCGTCTGTCCGCGCCGCCCAGCTGTGACTCAGGAAGTTGTTCAAATCCCTGTCGCGCCACACAGCGCCACTCACATAGCTTAACATTAAATAACATCATATTTGCCCCAAATCATTAAGGATTAACATTGGCTGCTAACGTATATTTTGCATTTTGAAGTAGACGCTATCTGACGAAGCTCGCGCTATTTAATGTGCACTTCCGGTTTACAATACCTCCGAGTTCTGCTAGGCGCGACGCGACGCGGCGCTGAGCTGCGCGGCCGGTGTGCGATCCCCTTTAGATAATTAAAATAGGGCCCCTAGTGTGTCTGTGGCACATTTTTATATCTGTCTAACCTGTTTGTAAAAGTAGCTAACAATAGCTCAGTTGTGAAAATAAAATCCCCCAAACATCAGACTTTTGTTAAAAAACATACAGTGTTCATCACAGTTTAAAAAAATCTTACATTTGATAAAAACATAACTATTGGAGGAAACAAATACATATAGGGACTGCTGAGGGTTTAGATTAATCTAGGACTAGGGCTTAGTTATATTAGGACACTTACAAATATACCCAAACATTACACTTTACAATAAGGTTCATGAATCATAATGAACTAATACCTAAATTAATTCTTACTTAAACATGAACTAATGCGGAGTTATGGCATGTACATAAACTAATGAAGAGTCATCATTAACTAAAACATGACTCATGACTCAGTGAATTTATTGTTAATTAATACATTAAAAGAATAACTAAAAACATGTCATGATTATTATGACTTCATTAGTTTATGATTAATGCATGCCTTAACTTATCATTAGTTCATGTTTAAGTAAAAATAAATGTATGCATTTGCTCATTATGATTTATAGACCCTATCATAAAGTGTTACCCAAAAAAGGTTTACTTAGTTTCAACTCTTTAGTAAAACTCAAGTGGACAGGCAGTTTGATATGATAATGACAGAGCAGAATTCAAAGAGACTTGGATGTTTAAAGGCTCAAAGCTCTAACATTGAGAGATGCCCCAGTAAGTGACAGTTGGCGGGGCAAGCGAGAGGGGCAGGTGCAGTCTGAGCTAAAATGCCTGGAGACATGACAGTTTTAGAGCAGTTCTGTCATTCCCCTACCCGGTCTCATCCGATCTCATACTCGGGAGTGACTTTAAAAGTGACAGAGACTGTGTAGATGGCCGGTGAGAAACGGATAGGGGGAGAAGGAGAGATAATAAGAGAGGGAGATCAAGAAGGTACAGATGGCGAGGGAGCGTGAGAGCTGACAGAATGAAGGAATAAATGTTAGAGGAGGGCAGAGAGTCGGGTCACAGAGGAGAAGGAGGAAAAATGCAGAGGTAGGTTAGTTAGAGGACTGATGAGAGGATTACCATTAGATAAGAAGGAAAAAAGATGTTTGTGACAGCCAAAGTGGATAAACCAGATCAAGAAAAAAAGAGCGAGACAACTTATCTGCCCTACAATAAATTTTCTAGTTATAATGGCTGTAATTGTTATTACTTGTAACTTGGTAATAGCCACCATTATCATTGGTCATTCTTCACCCCTGTTCACACCAATAACAATAACTAAAGATAACTCTAACATATTAGCATGTTATGTTTATTCAAAGCTTATACGCTGCAGTTTCACATTCAAATTCAAAAGGCTTTTGATTGTCTAGCCATGTTTAATCTTTTATTAGCTGAATAAATAACTCCAACAGTATTGTTATGGTCGTGGTGTGCTTGCCACTATTTCTATAATACAAAGACTGTTTAAGATCACATAACACACACAGTTTCAGCTAATCTCATGTAATCTCGAATACCTATAGAGTAGTATTGCATCCTTTAAGCGCCTTTAGTTTTATCTGATTTATAAAAGACAGATCAGCTAAACTGCTACTTTCCTAGAAAAAAAACAAGCTCCTGGAAGTGTACAGCAGACAACACTCACACTCACAAAAAATTATCCCACTTTCTCTGGACAACTTATTATTCAATGCGCCGATTGCATGCGCTATTCTGGGTGAAATGCCCATATAAGGACTTCCACTGTACTTTCTGCACTGAAATTGAACATAAAGCAAATAAAGCAAGACTGTAACGTATAAATCGTTGTTCAAAAAAAACGTTTTGTAACCTGTACAAACCCTGGCAATGTGCATTCAGCACAGAATGCTCTGTCATCCTTCCAATGCTTTTTTGACACTTAAGTCAAATAATAGGTCAGAATGCATGAAATAGCTTTAGACCCCCTCTTAAATCTTTATAATTATAGTTGTCGTTTTTAGTGTGTATGGGTCTTAAGCTTGTAATGGAAAATCCATAATCGTTTTCACTGGTGCTTGTGTGAATGAATCATTATTATGGAGATCATATATATGTTTATTAGTGGTGCTAAGTATATAATTGCTTATATTTATGGTTAGAATTATGAACAAATCCTTTTTTTTGTTAGGCAGCACAAAATTTCGGGGGGGGGGGGGGGGGGGGGGGTTGTAATTGATGCATCATACGATATACAATTTGATAATGTTTTAAGTTTGAAATATCAATTTGAACTCATTCAAATATGTTTAAAAACTGATAATGATATTACAACATGTTTCACACTCTTTCTGATCGATGATCATCTTCCACACGCCAAAGCACGTACAAGCACTCATTGGTTTGCCAGTCTCTTTGCTAAAACTTATGAGTATACATAACCTTTTTACATATTTCCTGTAAAAAATAAACATGGATGGTCATTAAAAACCTAAAACAAGAGAGCTGTTTGTGTCCTAAGACTTTTGCACACTGTAAATGCCTTAAAACACTCTTAGCCCCATCCTAGCAATCACATCATGGCAAAAACAATGTTATATTAGAATTTCAATAATAAATTATTAACATCTTTGACATCATAGACAGACAGAGATTATTTCTACACATGTTAAATAAATGTATAGCAAGATAACACACAAGTTGGCTTAGCTTTCCACACAATTGTACATTTCTCACTCCTGCATCTTTTATGTTATTATCACCAGGGGGTCTGTGAGACCTCAATATATCCTAATTGGTGATCGATACACTACTAACCAGGGGTCAGATGGAGGAGCATTCAACCTGACTACAGCACCGCTGTAACCACGGTTACGGTATCAGCGTGTCCCCTCAGGCAGGACTGCCCACCAGGCTTAATAAGGCTAATTAAACCGCATGAGGAGCATCTGAGGAGACATGACTAATTATTTCTACTTGAGCGATTGGCCGATCGGTCATTTATTCAGCCAACACCCTGGAGATCCTTCAGCTGATAGGTGGGGCTTTTTTTAACAGTCGCTACAGAGACAGAGATAGACTGAGCCAGGCTCCACGCAGGCTGCTTTTGGCACAGGACGAGGAGTCGTGGATGTGACCTTGAAACAAGCAAGCTCAGATGTCCGCTGATACAGGAGAGGAAATAACACCTAGTATACAAATACACACAAACACACTCCCTATACTTTCTCTTTTCGGTATTTTCACATAAACATATCCACAATGATATTTTGGGATGATTTTTAGCCAAGGTCATAGATTTGATTCCCAAGGAATGCACATACTGATAAACGTATAAGTTAGCCTACAGCATCCTCAGAATGCATTAATACAATTTGAATAAACTAATGTAATACTAACTAATGTAAATAAACTGTTTTTGAGTGATTTGTTACATGAGCTGAAAGGCATACAGTTTATACACAGGCATACAAATACTGTCTACCTCATTTCTCTTTTTTTTCCTCGCTTTTACTACATTCACTGTCTGTGTGCAAGACCTTCTGTGACAGTAACTCTACATATCCTTTTTTATATTGACTATATATTTTTCAAAATGTAATGCACTTAATTTACATATACAGTGGAGACCAAAAGTCTACGAGTCCACATATTGAAAATCTATGATTCAAAATCTAATTTTAATTTGGTTTTGAGATACATTATGATGTATAATGAAATATTAAAGATTCTGCACTATTTCTTAGTCACTGATTAAATAAGCATTGACCATGTTAACCAACTCCTTTGTACAAAAGGTCAGAAATACTTGCTTCATAGAAGCACACGATATACCTGTGTTGGTGTTTTATTGTAGTCTTTAAGGGGGCATGTACACAAAAGTGTTTAGAGCACCAATTATTTGATTCACGTTTTTACATTTCCTTTGGTGTGTAAGTGTGTATTAATACATTTTAACGATGTGCAAAAGGTACAAACCCCAAAGTAAACGATGATGAGAGTTATCATCTCCAATTTAAATGTTTTTTCTTCGACTACAATGAACACACGGATGCAACAGTTTACTTCTGTGGCTTGTTGACGTGGACACGACCGACATTATCATAATTCCACCCGCTTCTGACTTACAGCCTGTAAGTAGTCTAAGTTTTTTCTAAGTCATATACAAAATTTACTACTGACTAAACCATGACTGAAACGCAAGTTTTGTGTAGTGCAGACTCAGAGTAGCGCTTGTTGTTTGTCGTTTCTACGATCACAAATGCAGACATGGTTAAAGAGTAACTAAACCCTAAACCAACTTTTTTTAGTTAATGATCTGTAAGAATGATGCTTTATTAGTGCTGTTCATTGATTTTAGTAATTTTTTTGACATTTGGATATAAAGTGTTTCAATACTACAATATATGGTGTAAAAACGTCTGATTGCTGCCCTCTTCAGGTTGAACGGTGGCTACTGCAGTTGAATTTTCCCATTGGATGTTGGGTCCAAAAAATGACTCGTGACGTAAGCAGGTTCAAGCTCACCACGCTCCTGTTACGATCTCACCACACACTTGATACGAGCTTAGTTCGTCCCCTCTATCTCCGTTGGGTTCTGCCCACTTTTCTTGCATTTTTCAAATATTGCCAGTGGGTGGAGTCAGGCTCTGACCAGGGGTTTAGTTACTCTTTAATGTTTCAGTGTCCTTACCTTATCAATCTGTTACATTCTGCTCAAGCCATGCTGGTAAAGTTGATCAATTAGTTTGGTCATCTGCATTTTTCTGGATCAGTTTCGGCTCATATTGATAAGGTAGTTAAGACGATATTAACTACTGTCAGTATCCGGTTGTTAAGAGATGACGTAAGAAATACTGTTTCTGGGTACAAACCTCCACTCATTTCAATAGAGGATATTATTTAAACAACCGATTATGAGAACTATTTATTCATATCACACATTTAAACGAAGAATAAACTCACATTGTACACTGCAGTCTCCAGGCTCACGTTATCCGCTTGTTAAGTCATGACGTAATGAATACCGTTTCCAGCTCCAAGCCACCACATTTAAACAGCCATTTATGAGCACTATTTATTCATAGCACACATTTAAGTGACAATTTTACAATGTAAACTGCAGTCTCAGGCTCCCAGAATCAAAGACAGAAATATATTAATAATTTATTAAAAACACACGTCCATAAATCCATGTCTGGTCATCTCGGATTTGTTATGTTGACGAAAATTCGGATTGGGTGTTTTTGGTAGTTTTTCATTATGATACCATGATTTTTTGTAATTTCTCTATGACATCTATGAGCGGTTGGACCCGGAAGCGGCGCATGATGTCAGACTTAGAGGTCACATTCTTTCTGATCCCATGTTTTAAACTTTAGTTAGTGTGTAATGTTGCTATAATATCCTAAATAATACCTGTAAAATGATGAAGCTGAAAGTTCACTGCCAGGCGATATATTTTCTTTAACAGAATTCGCCTGTCAAAGTCTACAGCGAACGGCCGGTTTGGACTACAGCCCTCTACTTCCTGCTTTAATGACATCACTAGAACAGTTTTTTGAATAAATTCCGCCCACAGGAATACATCAGTCGCTAGCTAAGCTAACGGCAAGCAAAGCTGCTATCGATTCACAACACACTAAACAAACTACACAATCAGAACTCAATATGTATTTCTGAAGGAGAGACAAGGAAGACATCAGCTCGTTTTTAGGACAGTGAAAACAGCGGTATACAGATAGGTAAATTGTGTGAAATATACCGCGTTTTTTTACATGTGAAACATGAACACATGTTATATTGTGCACTGTAAACACAATCAAAGCTTCAAAACACAGAAAGAACGAGGCCTTTAAACAACCGGATTGCATTGTGAACTAATCTTACAAATACGATAAGAAGCGTCACATTTCCGGCTGACGACAGAGGTATTCAGGCCAATCACAACATACTGGTTAGCTAGCCAATTGGAGGACACTGCACTTTTCAGAATAATGAGCTTGGTACAAAATCAATGCGTTTCAGGGAGGCAGGGCAAAAAGGAACAACAATAATGTAAGTTATGTGGAAAACTAAATTACACTAAATAATCTTGTTACATTATAATACAAATACACTAAATAATGTTGTTTTTTAGCAATGTAATAGGGGCTCTTTAATGTGTCTGAAACATGGGCGTCGGAAGCAAATGAAAAGTGGGTGGGTCCCCACATAACCCCCCCCCCCCCCCCCGAAAAATACATTTACTGCAATAGATGACATTTTCATGTTACCTTTTAATTAGCCTGAACATTTGCGATTATTAAATTAAAGACAGTAGCCTATTGCGGTTGAAATTCTGGTAATAGCCCTTTAAATATTTTGCAAATAATGACAGATGTCATGTTTCATTTATCTTTCTCTGTGTCATTTTTTTTCTCTACTCTGCTGAAAGTAGGCTACAATGTTTATTTTTTATTTTGAGGAAATAAAAGGTAAGAAAAACGAATGAAGGTAAACTGATACAACTTTTGTGTACCTTTTTTATTTGTTATACCCAATCTCATATAAATATGAGATTCTGGAAATGAGATCACTTTATTTTATGGTATCCGTCGGGAAACAATGCTGTCATAAGAGTTTGAGCATGTGTACTTCTAAAACACAATCGATTAAACAGAGGTATGACTTTATGAATTATTTGCAAATGTAAAAAAAACTTGAAAATTATCCAGCGATCGTGGGACCATAATCAAAATAAACTATTTTACAGCAGTAATAATATTTTAACGATTAGCCTACACTTTTAACGTTTGAAAGGAACCACATTTAGTGCTGTGTTAATTATCATTAAAAGCAAAACGGGAGTCTCTGTGCCTCCGCGACAGACGCAATTCTTCTGGCATCTCTCCTCATCATCTCCTCTTTTTTTCTTCTGTGTCTTGAACTTGGGGCTCGAGTCCGAAGGTTTGAGCTGCCTTTAAGAACACCAAGCTAAGTTCGTTTACCGTTAATTATTAAGACTAAATGGGCAGGCAAACTCGTGAAACAATGAAAATAAAATAATCCGCTATAATATGGTTTTACACGTCTATAGAAAATATACTATAAATAAAGCAGTTATTAATTTTCCTAATGCATGGTTGTTTGACATTTACTTCTGTTTAAAACGTTATACATTTGGCAAATTAGGTTTTTCAGCACTATGTTTGAACAGCAACTCAGCGTCCACTCACCCCCGCGAATTATGTTTAAAAGCTGAAACGGGTCTGCGGTGTAAAAAAGCAAAGGTTAGGGATCCCTGCTTTAGTGGAATTGATTTGGACTAACAGCGCTTTGATAAGTGAACAGACAAATGCGCTAAATTAGAGAAAAAGTGTGTGGGTCCATTATCATTGGTCTTAAAAAGTGGGTGGGTCCTGTCCCACCCACGTATAATGGTTCCGACGCCCATGGTCTGAAACACCACTGAAACTGTGGGTGCTTGCCAGCATTTTTTTCAGCTAATCAGTTTGGATGCAATGAAACTTCTGTTCTGTTTATTATCAGTAGTTGTACAATGCGATGATTGGTGGTTGTGGTATTTGTCCCGCACCTCCTCCACTGTAATTGGATGGCTATGTAAAAAGTGACATTGACAAGATGAGCGTTTCAGATAAAGTTAAAAAATGTTCAACTCTGGGCACCCAGCGAAGAAAAAAACGTTGATTGTCAGCGCTCAGCACAGATAAAACCCGCCAGCTGCTGGAGTTTTTGAAAAGCAATGCGCTTCTGTTGGAAACAATTGAAAACACGCACCGGTAAATAGCCGTCTAATAAGTGGGATAATGTACAGACAGCTTTATTAAACCCCTGGAGCCATGTGGAGATATGTGAAGGATTAATGCACTTTTTTGTGCTTGAAAGTCATGGACCCTATTTTCTACTGTTATAAAGCTTGGACATTTTCTAAACTAAAATTAAATTGTGTTCATCTGAAAGATGATGGACATTCATCTTGGATGGCTTGAGGGTCATAAGTAAATCATGGGGTAATTTTCATTTTTATCTTTAAGTTTCACAGCATATCACTGTGCAACCTGTCATACATACAGCAAATTAAAGCAAATATATTCTTTGTAACACAAATGTTTAGAGGTGTCTTTGTTTGAGGCAAACTGTCAACTCCTGTTGGTTGAGACGACTCTCTTAGACACACAGAGGAATGATGCTGGTTTATGCAGCTACACATCCTCATGTTCAACACTGTCAGCCTTGCTTGTTGCATTTACATCCAAAGGTCGAAACTCCCAGACAGACAAAACCTACCTTCTTTGCTATGATAATAAAGCGACTGAGCAATTTTGCGTTTAAAAGACGTCTAATAGCCGTCCGAACACAGTCTAGATGTCTAGGCTAAAACAAAGCAAAATTTGGGCTGTCAGTTAACATTTATGAATATAGTATTAAGTTATTATTGTATTTTTCATATAGGATTTAATATGCTTTATATAATGAATTTCAACTGCCTGTAATAGGAAAACAAGGAAAACTGGTGGATCTATGAGAGGCTGCATATCTTACATATAGTGTTGAAAACGCTGACCCTTAAGGTCAGAAAAGAGCTGACCACCCCATATCTGTTTACACATTCACCCTTCTGTTGAAATTCCATACAGTCACCGAGGAAAAACCCATCACTTCTAGTTATTGTTATGCCATTGTTGTTTTTCTCTATAAATGTATCTGTTTCATCATAAAACCTATTTTTAGCCACCCAGCGTTATTACAGGAACGCCCGTAGCCTTATATTCATGAGTATATGAATAACTAAGGCTAATATAGACTATGCAATGAGTTTGAGTATAAACCATACTGATATAGAGTCGCACACGTGTGCTCGTGGACAGAATCTAGAACGATGCATGTTCGGCTCTGCATTTATTATTGTAGACGACCTTTCCATGGACCGCTGAGGAAAGCGTCTTCCGAATGCGGGAAGATATTAAAACTTTAAAAAGCCGGGTTCTGGGTTCAGAAGGAAATGGCAATGGGTTTCAAGACTTTTTAATTATTATGAACACCCAAAGGATATAGAGGAGCACAGAGAAAAACTGATGATGATTTACTTGCTTCAGCCAGTGAAGATAGCAAATGACTACAGGCTTCTGACATTAATTAGAAGGTGACTACAGCAATAAAGGGAATTATCAGTTTCAACTCCACTACGAAGAAAACCGAGATAAACCAGCAAAGATTTAATGAGAATATACAGTAATTAAAAGACTTGAGGTTCTTTTCCATAATTATCAAAGTAAAGCCACAGTTTGTTTTTCAACTGCAAACTGTTAAAATTAAAACAGCTACTGTATGCAACTATAGATAACTTACTACATATTGCATCAAATCTATATAACCACAATTTAACCCAAAAATGAAAATTCTGTCATCATTTACTCACTGTCATGTTGTTACAAACCTGCATAAATGTCTTTGTTCTGATGAACACACAGGAAGATATTTTGAGAAATGTTTGGAACCAAACCGTTTGTGGACCCCATTCACTTCCATAGTAGGAAAAAAGAATACCATGGAAGTAAATGGGGTCCACGAACGGTTTGATCATAAACATTTCTCAAAATATCTTCCTCTGTGTTCATCAGAACAAAGAAATTTATGCGGGTTTGTAACAACATGACAGTGAGTAAATGATGACAGAATTTTCATTTTTGGGTGAACAATCCCTTTAAGAGCAAAATAACAACAGTTACAGTTGTGTATCAAGCTAGACAATATTTGAAAATAAAAGTAAAAAAGAGAAAACAGGCAGTGAACGATGAACTATGTAAACAGAAGATTCATTAAAGGAACAGTTTGTAGGATTGTGGCCAAAACTGGTATTGCAATCACAAAACTTGTGGCTAAAACTGGTACTGCAATCACACAACTGGTGGCCAATACACAAAATGACAACATAAACAGGGCTGCACCTAGTTTTTTTTTTTTTTTTTTAAGTATTTGAAATTAAAATTATTTCTTAATGTCTAGTGACATATCAGGGCCATTTTATGATTAATTGATATAAATTTCTTACATACTGTTCCTTTAATATCTGGGTCAATTACGTGATGTTAATTATTTTGTGTCCGTATGGTTAAATTATGGTTACTTGCATACATTCTCTTTTGTCTAAAATTTCTGGTTTAATTTCATTTTGACAGAATATTTGGAGGATAATTGTAAAAATGTCAATGTGGTGTATGTGTCAATTGGTGTAACTAGTATTTTTTAAATGAAAATATAAATATTTTAATAAAAAATGGAATAAAATATAATCCTCTAGTTTAGTGTAATATGATTCTTTTTTACATACATTTTAACATCATTTTTTAAAGATTATTTAGAAAATAGAGCTGTTTTCAGCATATGTCAGAACAAATATTATGTTGTATATATATTATGATACATTTACATGCCATCAAGGTGGATAAAATATAAAATTTGTAATATTTCTCATTCTTTGGCGCAATTGAGGGTTACACCGTTTGACATTTTCAGGGCCATTCTTAACTTTCATAAAATGATTCAAATTTTTATTGCATAAAATTAACTTAAATACACTATGTGCATTGAAATAAACCTGATGCATGCTTTAAAAAATTTTTTTTTTAAAGATTTTGAATTTCTCATCTTGCCAAACCGTTTTGTCACTGACTCATTTACTACACTAAGTCTTAAAGCTCCGACATATGGTGCAGACACACTTTCGGCGACCTGAGTTTGCATCCCGGCTCGAGGTCCTTTGCCAATCCTGTACCCCTTTATCCACACTGTACTTTCCTATCCTCTCCTTACATACTGTGTATCAAATAAAGGCAAAAATGCCCCCCAAAAAAATATTCCTAATTATTGCAAGCAATTAATTATATACTATTAAAATCCTTGTGTCCAGGTTTTATTCTTAATAGCATTTTCATGCAAATTCGTTAGAAGCTGCCAAATTCTGCAGACACCGACATGAGCAGGTTGTGTGACATGCTGTGATCCTTAAGCCCATGAACAAGCATGTAAGATAAAATATGTTTTATGTAAGCAAAGAAATGTTTAAAAAAATGTTATGACATTTTTGTTTGATCAACAAGTTCGATACAACATTGGGCGACACTTGACCTGTACAATCTGAGGCCCAAAATCAGTTGAGAATCACTGATCTGAAGCATATTAATCTTATTAAAATAACTGACAACAATAAGAATTGCAACATACAGTATATAGTACATTGCGTACAGTAGCAATAAAACTGATAATTCAGAAAGACAGAATACTGTTAATACTCAATAATTATAACAAACGTCTGTGTCAGCAACAAGCATGACATCTATTCCACCAGAAATAAACAATGACCGTACACCTGTCGTGTCAATATTATAAACATTTAATGACAGCTTCTGCTTACAAACCCAAAAAACAAACTAGAATATTCTTGGAAAAGTGCTGCTTTCTTCACCTCTAATAGGAACATTGCTCATGTGTAATGCATATCTGTATCTTCAAAAGATTGATCACTCAGCAGGCTGACAAAAGAAATGAGGGGGACAGAGAAAACAAATCTTAAATAAATGATCACTGAACATTTCACTTCCTTTACAAAGCATTAGTACCTGCATTCTTGCACAAAATCCAGTAATTGTATGCTCTGGTTTCTTGATTTTTTTTTAAGTAAGGTCAAATAGTTTTATTTAAACATATGCAGTCAATAACCAGATTGCACATCTGCAGGATAACTGACAGGCGTGGGACCCAAGCCATTGCCAAAAACCATATGGCTGATGAAGGTCATGAGACAGAATGTTGCTGATTAAACAGTGAAATTTTCTGCAAGCAGAAGTAATGTGTCAGATTTTTTTCTGTTTCAATATTCACATTTGAGAACTTAAAGTGTCATTCCCAGTCCAAAAGACCAACATGTTTAGCATGGTCCATCAAGTCACTCTCGGAAATAATGGTACAAAAGCAGGCACTGGGACGATGCTCTTAACAAGGGTCCTATATTTCATTTAGGTACCATCTAATAATACAGGATTTAGGTATAATAATACTATTGGTAGCAATTTGTACCTTTGAGGTACTAATATGCACTCTTTAGGTACAAAGGTGTAATTTTATTTCTAAGAGTGTAAAGTAGAAAGATCACAATACAAAAAATACAAAAAAATAAGATGCTATTATTCAATATGAGACTTGCTTTTAGTTGATAAGAGCAAGATTTGTTGTGTAAAGAGTATGATATTACCCCCTTAATGAGAATCTTTCAATATAACATTAATAAGAAATGTACTGTGAATTAAATTCAAGCTTTCACATTGCTGAATGCAAACATTTACAAACACCTCATTTAAATACACTTTGTCCAACAGTCTAACGCATTACAATGAACAATACCTTTGCCTAGGCTCGGATTATATTTTTAATAACCTGCATGTGAGCAGTTATGACTCACTTCCCAACCTGTATTTGACTGTTTTGACCCTAATCTCACATCACCCTCCATAGGGAGAACTGCTGGAGGTCAGCCAGCCTGTGAATCTTAAATTACAAACGACCTTCAAATGAACCAAGCATCCACACACACTATACACCGCTGCACAGTGTCGATAGTAACACGTAAATCATCTAAACGTGTCCCTCGTACACTGGGTGTATTAAACTGTGAGATGCTCAATCCTGCCCAAATCTGGGGCACTGGTGTAGGCGAAACATGGACAGCCGTGACAGATTTAAAAATAAAAGATTAAATGTGAGCGAGAGGAAAAGCACACAGCAAACATTGTCAAACACAGTCGTCACACACACAGGCAAGACTTAATACTCACAATACAAGCTCAAAACAGTCAGAGTTGGAAATAAATGTTTTATGCATGGCATTCATGGTACTATATACCACACTACTGTTTATATGTGGCAAGTAAAAACAAACAATATGCTGAGTTTGCATTTCCTAACGGAAATGATCCTTCCAAAAATGAATGGAAATATAGTTAAGAGAATTCAGTCATAGATCAAACTGACAAAACTGTATGCCTGAAAGCTTTTAATTACAAGTTTTTTTTTATTTCTGCGAGGCAACCTGAAGAATTTGTTATTTCTCTTGCATAACTCAAGGAGACCTAATGGAGTTCTTGGTTATAACTTATGTGTCATATCTTTTATTAAAAGGGACACTCCACTTTTTTGAAAATATGCTACTTTTCCAGTTCTCCTAAAGTTAAAAATCTGAGTTTTACCATTTTGGAATCCATTCAGGAGATCTCCGGGTCTGGCGCTACCACTTTTAGCATAGCTTAGCATAATTCATTGAATCTGATTAGACCATTAGCATCGCACTCAAAAATAACAAAAGAGTTTCTATATTTTTCCTATTTAAAATTTGACTCTTCTGTAGTTACATTGTGTACTAAGACTGACAGAAAATTTAAAATTGCGATTTTCTAGGCAGATTTTCTATGACTAGGAACTCTACACTCATTCTGGCGTAATAATCAAGGACTTTGCTGCCGTAACATGGCTGTAGGAGGCGCAAAAATATTACACAGCAGCCGTAAATAGTCCCCTTAGTAACTTTCAATAGCTGGGGACTATTTTCGGGCACTGCGTAATATCACTGCGCCTACTGCAACCATATTACGGCAGGAAAATCCTTGATTATTACGCCAGGATTAGAGTTTAGTTCCTAGCCATATCTGCCTAGAAAATCGCAACTTTTAATTTTCCGTCGATCTTAGTAGACGATGTAACTACAGAGGAGTCAAGTTTTAAATAGGAAAAACATTGAAATTCTTTGGTTATTTTTGAGCATGATGCGAATGGTCTAATCAGATTCAATGCATAATGCTAAGCTATGCTAAAAGTGGTATCGCCAGACAGGGGAATCAGCTGAGTGGATTCCAAAACAGTAAAAATCAAATGTTTAACTCTAGGGGAGTTGGAAAATTAGCATATTTTCAAAAAAAGTGGAGTGTCCCTTTAAGAAATCAACTATCAGCAGTAGCTATGTTTCCATCCCCGTTCATTCGTATCGCATCTGAAATAAGTGATGAAAGCGTTTTTATGCTCACTTAAGGTGTTTTTTGTTTCGTGCAAAAAGAGACTATATGAATATTGGGAGTTCAAAATGCATTTGCAAAATACATTTTGACACAGCGAACATTATACCCACATGACTCCCGGTAATAGGCTACTTCCTGAAGATTTTGATGGATAACAATATTATCAATGGTGTATAAGGAAGACTATACAAAATAAACTCTGTTGTTTTTATTACATACAGGGTTTCCCGCAGCACTTTGCAGTTCGGGCGGCCCGCCTAAGCTGGGAAACCCCATCGCCTTAACTAGGTCGTCCAAAAAAAAAATAATCCACTGCACAAAAGGTAGTCAAGTGCATCTCAGCATGGACACGCTTCACACCGCGAGCGTGCACGCACGCCACACGGCCGAAATGAAAAACGTGGTCTGGAGGATAGCCAGTTGATTAAACGTGTGTCCATGAGAACTGTAAGTGGACTTATGTTTTGGAATTATTTAAGCCTGTTATCGTATTATTCTATAGTTCTTGCTGGTGATTTTGATGTTTGAGCAACCTGCAAGCTAGGGTGCATGTGCCTGTTAATTTGTTGAGCGCTCTTGCTCAAGTTATTCATGTGCATTATTTACATGCTACAGTAGTTACACTCCTTTAAGATAATGTAATTAGTGGGAAATAATCAGTTTTTAAAACCTTCACACTATCTATCATTGTTCGCCAAATGTTCTACAACATTTGCTTTAGGTTGTGTTTATTAACCCTTTAGTTTCACTTCATCACGCAGCTATTCCCTTTAGAGGTATCTTTTAAAAACATTTAATTAATTTATAATCTAGTATGTACTCATTTCCTGTCATAGTTTCTTCAAAATTAAGTTTTAGTTGAGTGTTTTTAATAAAAATATTTTCATTTCATCGTGGCGCATATGCCCCGCCCCTTTGATTGTCACGCTCCCGGCCCCGCCCAACCCTACCACCTTAACTAACAAACTTTCTGCGGGAAACCCTGACATTAGAATGACACTTTTTTATTTACAGTACATACACTGCGGTTCTCCTTACTTGGAAGTCGCCATTTTGCACTGCCACGTATCTACTGTATCTCAAAACAGACGAACTGTCTACAGATCATGTTTTGTTACTATGTTGTCTTAGACGATGATGCGTTTGTCCTTTACTAGGTTTACTATGTGCTTCAAAAGGGAGGGGTAAGCTGTGGACTGAACCGTTGGTTGCAATTTACAATGTCACCACTAGATGCCGTTTAAAATCTACACAGTGCACGTTTAAATCAGAAAAAAGGTGATACTGGAACATAAAGCTATTCATGTGGGTAAGCTTTAAGTATTAAAAGAGTATTTGGATAAGAAATGTTTGAGTTCATATTGAAATAATTACTTCTAATAAAAAAAGACTGTTTGAGACATTGTTTCATCAATTTAATACATTTCAATGTAGAAGGTGCGATTACGATATTACGTAATATCTGTTTGTATACTGTTTTTATCGACAGTAAGAGATCATCACATAATTTTGACTCATATACCCTGTCGAAAGAAGTCTGAGTAATACTATTATTGTTTCTCCATCATGTGCAAGAGTGTGACAAAAGTCACGAAACCAAACATTATCATTGAGTAGTGATGATTGTCTACAGCGATAGAGTCAAGAGAGAGAGAGAGAGAGAGAGAGAGAAATGTTTAGATAATACAGATGGGATGAAAAATGAGCCACACTTGAAAAAGGACTTGAAGTAACATGACATGACAAATGCCTCTACAGCTTCATGATGACAATGACATGATATTGAAAAGAAACACAAAAAGAAATCACAAATGCTGATTTATGTATAGAAGAGCCAGAAGGACATACAGTAAAAGAGCAGGAGATTGAGTTTGTAAAAGGTCAAAGTACAAACAGACAGTGAGTAAGAAAGAATTGGAAAATGAAACAGGAAGAAGGACTTTGTTTAGAAAGTCCCAGCATGCATGGCCCGGTCACAGTGTGGTAACCCGAGTGCGAGTGAGATTGTGCTGAATCAGATGCCATCGCTGAAGGTGACCCTCCATCTCTCCCGTCTGCTTTCTCTTTTCCCCTCGCCATCTTTATCCTTTTTCTTATTCTTTTACCTCTCTTTTAACTCCACCTCCTCAATCTTTCTTCAGTTTATTATTTCATCCGTCTTACCTCCTCAACCCTATCTTTCCCTCTTTGCTCCTCTCCCGCACACCACTTGATATCGATCCTCGTATCTCCCTCCTTCAACCAGAGTGCAGCCTTTAGCTCAAGGCTGTGTGGGGTTCTCTTGTAACAATTTTAAAGCAACACGTTTATTCTATACCACCATATCAATATCCATATAGCAGGGACTGATCCATCACCACTCTGATTTATATTTGGTGTGCTTCCAAGCAACAGACATGTCAAGGTCCATTTGGTCTGGATAATGAAGCGAGGGAGACTATGATCCAGGTATTGACTCTTAGGTTAAATAGCGTGAAGATGAAGAACAATACAATTTCAATCGTGCTACACTTCACCGAACCATGTGAAGATATAAGTGTTCAGACAGTCTGGGTCATTGATTAGTTTGATCTGGTAGCATGTGCATGCTTTTTGATGTTGACCCTCTAAAGGAATGTTGTCACATCCCATTTTGTTCAAATGAATAGGTCAACCCAAAATTATCTTTTCATGTTGCATGTCATCTTTTTAGCTTACACCTAAAGAACCTTCATATCAAAGAATATCCACAAAACCTTTCTTTTCCACCAAATGCTCTCAGTTGTCTTTAGATGACCAATTTGACAACCTTTACAATTTCTCAAAAGTAATAAGACAGGCTGATATAGATTCAGATTGACATCTCATCTGATTGATGGAGTTTAACAGATTAGTAGACAGATTGGACTGGCCTTGTAATGCAAACAGAGGGCTCACAGAAGCACAATTGTCTTGCAGTGTTGTCCTACACCAGCAAGGGTAAACTGCAGCATCTCTCTCACCGTACACATCTCTCTCTCCTTCAAACACAACTTCAATACAACACCTTGAATATGCATGAAGTGAGGTGTGGACTATGCATATAATCACACAATTAACAACCAAGCACAATAAATGCTCTGTGCAGCAGATCGAGATCATCTTATTAAATCAAGATCAAGCTCAAAAACTAAAATGATTATAATTAATTGGCCAGAAGTTGCAACAGACATTGAAAAGATGAAGGGAGATATTTGGTATATACAAACATGACCATATCACGCACTCGTGGGTTTGAGTAACATTTGGGTGTATATTGCAAATGCAATTGTTGCTTTATTTTGATCTCTCGTTTTTTTTTTACTCTTTTTCCTTTCCTACACATAATGAATGATTCATAACAGTGGGATAACCTTGACTGCTTTCTGAGCCTACAGCAATGCACTGTTATGAAGTCTGGGTCACAACATATATTATTTGAGAATCACATCAGGACAGACACACCCTTTACAAACACAAACCTTCAGCATCTCTCTCAGACGGTTTCTTCTTCATAAACACAAGCCACATACAAATTAAGGTCTAATTATATTATAGTTTAAAAAATATATATGAATACATGTTTGCTTTAAGAGACCACATGCAATGAATAATATAATGCAATAAATTCGTCAGACAGTTATAAATGTGTCAAAATACAACAAACACGTGCACAAATATGAATGCTGTTTGATAAATGCATCATCTTTTTAAAAACAAAATTCTATTCGAGTATAGCCTATGGCAAAATGACACTAAAACGGACTAAATCTAAATATTTAAATGAATAATAAAACTTTAAATAAATAAATAATGAATACAATGAAAATGTATTAAATGTTTAATAAAACTATTTAAATAAATAAATAATTTAATGAAACGATAAATTGGTTAATAAATTGGTTAATAAATAAACGTTAAGTTTATATAGTTGGCAAGGCTGTGTGGTAACTACTATGCACCTGTTTAACTGTATTTGGCAACCAACTCAACGCATCTTTCTAGCATTGCCTCTCCCACACCCACATTTATAGTACAAACACACACAATATTTTGCAGAAAACACTCACCTGCATTGTCGCTGACATACACACATTCTCTTCAAACAACTGAGACGTTCAAATATCATCCGTTTAAACGCGTCTATATACATCGATCCGACAAAAAAATAGATTTGACCGCGACGGTCAAATGACTAAAAATAAAAGACTTAATTATTTGAAAGGTTGATGTTAAATTTCTAACTTTACACGACTTTGAAATAACTATATGTTGAGTATGAGTAGAATACGAGTATGTGCAGCAGCGCAGATGAGATGCGCACACCACACGGGTGATTTGAACACTGTGATGTACAGCTGGTAACGGGACACGCGATGATCCGCGAGAGAAAAAAACGGGGGTGAAAAAACGCAAACGGGACAGCGCGTGCACTTGGTTGTACACACTACAAAACAATATTCAGTCAATGTCATGGGATTGTAGCAACTTATACTATTCTGAACTAACTGAATGTCATCATGCATTTTTTTCTGATATAAGCACGTGTGATTTTCACATAGCAACATGTCTACTTGGAATCAATAGCAGATCGATAGCAGAGCCCAAATCTTACCTTCATAGTTATTGCTTTCTCCTCATTATTTTCCCAGAATCTTTTAATCCGCGTTTTTGACTTTTGGAGTAAACGCGTTGATCGCTCACATTACAGCGGTTATGCTGAGGATGGCATCTCAAAGCGCTCGATAAGCAGAACACGGCGACAGTATCGATTATTAACTGGAGGACAGTGACACGGATGTCCGGTGCAGATCACCGTGAAGGCTCGCTGCGGGCAACCGATGCATGTCACCGGTCTAAAAATTAGATCTAGCGCACTGGCGTATACTAGTTCAATATTCCCACGCGTAAGCAATAAGGAAAGAACAATGTAATAAGGTAGACGCGTTGTGTTGTGGGAGGGAGAAGAACCGCCCCTCGTGTAAACGAACCAGGTAGTTTAGCAGTTTTGTAAAAGCGTTGCTCAGGTCAAGAGAGAGGTATGCGGGCAGGTGAAATGTGGGAGGATAACGTGGGTTAGTTTGGGACATTACCTGGAGGTGTATGTGCTGTAGTACACGGTCTAAATAAGTACAAATGTTTGAGGGCATAGCCTAGTAAATTTGTCAGGTGGACAAGTCTTCAGAGTCATTGGTCAGTCAAGGTTAAAGAGAAACCTCAGTTCTTGCCTCAGTCTATTCTTTCCCAGGTAGATGTCCACCCCAAATACTCTAAAACAAATGACTAGATTAAATCTATGTATTTTATATCCTTGTGAATGGCTGTAATTTATTTCCACAATTTTTTATTACCACCGCTCAGCTATATTTTAAATAGCTAATTAAACCTAAATTATAAGTAACTAAAATAGTTATAGTAAAATGAACTTGGTTATAGTTATTTTTTTTTTACTGAGTAAGATATAAAAAAATGACTAGGATAATTGCTTAAAAATCTAATTATATATAATATATATTCTTAGATATATTCTACAAAATTCAATTAAAAAATATTTAAACATTTTGAAAAATCAGTAGTTGTGCGTATCGTTTTTTGTTTTACAAAAAAGTTTTTATTATATATTTTTTTATCTTATGTATTTATTTTTTTATATGTCTTTTATAAACTCCTTCCTTAAAATTGCGCTTTGTTCGTAAGAGTTTTATCTTACTTTATATTGTGAATTTGCCTTATTTTAATTATCTGTTAATGATGATGTGAATCGTGCTGCATTATGGGAACAGTAGTTTTTTTAACATTGCAGGTAAGGAAATGTGGTGTGCATAAAACTACATTTACCAGCGCCTACGTCTCACAACAAACATGGCGTCGCCGGAGTCGCATCGAGAACGTGAATCGGAGCAAAGTAATAATATTCAAGGGGATGCGGGCAAAAAATCCGCCCCGGTATCTTTCGGTTTTAGTAAAACACTGAGCAGGGCTAAATTCGAGAAGGCAGAAGAGAAAGATTATTTAGTTGAGGTCGAAGGAAAAGAATTAAAAGGGTAAGCTAAAGGCTAACGTTAGCCTGATTAGCACATAGCTCATTGAAACTCAAACTGATATGACGTTGTTTTGTTTAGATTTCACCGTGTGTCATGTGGCTCCTGTATGTGTCTGTCGTTTGTACAGGACCAAACCGGTGGAGAAACCCAAAGAGCTGATCATCCCGCTCATTCATAAGAACCGCTGGTACCGGGAGGATGCTGAGAGAGGAGATAAGAGCAGCGGGGAGAAGAGCACAGATCAGACCGGGCAGGACACGGTGGAGTCCCAGGCTGTCAAAGAACTCATCGAAGGTGTGTTGATCAATTATTACTTAAGTTGAATCTGGCTGTACTTAAAACGTGAGCTGCCTATTTAGGGGACATTTTGTGCATTGCTAAAAAGAAAAGTCCTATTGAGAATACAAGCTGACTATAGTAAAATAATTAATACTATTAAAGTACATAAAAACCATGGTTACTGTCTGACACCGTTTAGTACCAATTTTTTGCATGGATTTTTTGTAAAGGGTAGTTTACCATACTGTAAACCAGGTCTTGTATGTTTTCTTTCTTCGACAGAGTCTCAAAAGTACCAGGAGATATGGAAGAACGGCCCAGCTCAGACGGATCCGAACTTAGCTATACCTCTTCTCATGCAGAACCAGGCCCCTCAGGGCTTCGAAGATGGAGACAAAATCAGCGTGGACTTGCGTCCAGAGTCGGTAAGTTTCGATACAAAATATGGACGGCAGTCGTGTGCTTGCATTAAACTAGACAGTATAAGCGTCTCCCTCTCTGTGCGATGTTAAGCTTTGTTTGAGTTATGAATTGTTAAATTAAAACTGAAAGCCTTTCACGAGTCCCACACCTCCTGAGGAATAGACCTTCAATCCTGCATGTTGATGTTTGATGAGATTTGTGAAGATTGCTTTCAGGTTCAGCAGTGCTGGGTTTACCATAGACGATGGTATTGAATTAAGTGTAAGACAATATTTGCAATAATCAGATAAAATAGAGTAGACTCTTCCTTGGAGATTATGTGTGGGAGATTATTAGGTAGGATGAAAGGGCAGTATGCTGAAGAGAACCCAGACAGAACCAGATTTCAATGTGTAAGTAAACCTGACTTACTTGGAAGCAGCAGTTACCATCACAAGAGTCCTGTGTATCTATAAACATTTGCATGTTTGAAAGTACTTAAGCAGAGTATTGGTGTTGAATTGAGGAAATATTTCAATAGTATTTTTCACAGTGGTGCAAAAAGAAATCAAGCCTTTATGGCCATGGCCATTTGATTATGTTTTCTCATTGGCTGAAATTGTACAGAATGCACCAATGTTTCCTTATTTGCCGTCAGAATGTAAGATCACAGAGACAGGTGTGATTCTCAGAACACCTGTTATTTATTAGGTAATTTAAAAAAGCAAATGGTTCTGAAATAGCTTGAGTTTTTATTGACACTTTAGTTATATGAAGTTTTCATTAGAAGTGTCTATTATTGCCAGTTTGTACTGTTTAGTTTACTTATCAGATCCAGAGTTGCTAAATACTTATTTACAGATCACATTGTTTTGGTTACAATTTATATGAATATGTAAATGAGCTTAGATGCAAAAGCTGCAAAACTTCACCTGGTCAAAAAAAAGGTAATAATATTAACTCTTTCCCCATCAGCGTTTCTTAAAAAGTTGCCAGCCAGCGGCAGCATTTTTTCATGATTTTCACAAAAGTTAAATGCCTTCCAGAAATTGTTCTTCTATACAAACATACAATATATCAAATGAAGGAATAGACCATCTGCTTAAAAAAAAAAAAATTATCCTACCTTTTATTAGCTCTCTTTTATCACCTCTCAAATATGTGTAGGTTTCTTCAAAAGCATCAAATTTTGAGCAAAATAAGAGATAATTCCATTTTTGTGAAGGACTTTTCATAGAGATCAGATTCAGAGCGATGATCAAAACATATACGGACATAAAGGTGTTTGCCCTAGGTTGATACGTCCGGGTTTTATAAGTTGGATAATAGCGGTGTTACGGATTGCTGGAAAACTTGTCATTGGCGGGAAGGCGTTTTCTCTAAATTGGTGAGTTAACTCATCATAGGCGGGGAAAGAGTTAACTGAATGGTCTCGGCACGTATTACATGTTCATAAAATAATTTAGCTTCAAATCTGCTTAATCCTGGCACCAGGCCATTTAGAATTACTAGTTTGTAGAATGCATTAAACACCACATTGATTTTTCAGCAAAATCCTCTAAGTTCACATAATACAACCTGAATGTGGCAGTCACATGCATCACACATCGCCTCCAATGTATGGTTCAGTTTCTTCATTTTTACCTTTTGAATTCTGACTTTCATCATGTGCAATATTTCTAATTGCATCTTTTGTGATTTTGCAACTGTTTATAATGTCTTGTCCAAAGAATGCACTTAGAGGCTTTTGCAGTGAAATATTTTATTGGTTTTGTTAAATACCAATGAAATGACTATTTGTGAAAATAAGGCAGTTCATTTACAGACTAATAACCTTTTCATTGCCATTAAAGTGAAATTACTGAACCTAAGCCTGATAAAAAAGCTAATTTACAAAAAATGAGATGCATTTAGAGGGTTTTGCATCTTAGTGATCATTTCTTTTAAAAACCTGTACGTTTGCATGAGTGGAGTTTTCTGTCTTGTGTAGATGAATTTCATATTGACATAGGAGGTTTTGGTGGGCTTATCCCTTTTTTAATAGCCAGTAGGTTGTAATTATGTCATGGCCAATAACTGTGATTTGCTGCTGTTTAATTGGTTGCAGGTGGTATTGGTGCAGGGACACTCTCATACTCGCAAGGAATTTGATTGGATAAAAATCTGTGTAGTACAGAATGAGTCATCAATATAATAAGTCTGTTTTCCCACAAGGGAATAACCATAAATCTTAAATGTATTAGCCAATTAGTCTCTGAATATAAGGTCATTAAAGCTGCATGCTGTTTAAAGTCCTTTCATATAGAGATTAGCATGTCGTCACTTTAGGATATCTATGGTTGCAAATCATGGGTTTCTGATGAAATCATAAGAGTCAGTTTATTAACTCATTAGTGTTCAGTGTGTGCCCTGCTTAAATTGTTCCCCTGTAAAGGTGCCAAATGTGGTGTCAGCATGGGGCAGTTCAAGGTCATTGCACATTCTGTGCTCTAGTTACATTTAAATAGTGTGTGTTTGTGTGTGTGGGATAAGGGCGTGTCCTAATAAAATGAGTGATGAGGATGCCCACTGCCGCATCCAAACAGCTTGCTCTGCATAATCTCTCTCTCTCTCTCACACACCTCCAGTGTCACTCTCTCCCGCAGTGCAAGTCCATCACTTGTAGATTGTTGTGTGAGGGCACAAGCCATAACTTGATTAGAGTTTGACACAACGCAGATTCATTATGAGCGAATTTCGCTCTGGTTGTTTATTGGAGTTAATAATAAGAAGCTGGGGTGTTTCATCTCATTATCACTTCCTCTGCAGGTGTACGGCTATGTTTCTAACGGGTGTTATGTTTATCAAAATCTGAATATGCTCTTCATTGCTTTGTGTTTGAAGCTTGTATTTGATTTCCCTGTGGTGGTGTTTGACAGTGGCGTGTGTTAAATGAAAAATTGACGTCTGTTGTAATTCAGTCCACAGAGGCAGACTATGACCGCGTTCCTGTGGAGGCTTATGGGATGGCAATGCTGAAAGGAATGGGCTGGAAGCAAGGAGAAGGAATCGGGCGGACGTTTAAACAGTAAGAACCTGTGTTTTATGAGAACCTTGATGGCCATAATTGGGGTTTCCACAGATTAATGTGGTCCTGGGGTTCAAATTCTCTTTTTTTTATAGAATAAACTGGAGATTAATGCAAACTCGCATTTTAAAGAATCTAAAAATGTCCTTCAGAAAGCACAAGCTAATTATTTTCTTGTTTTTTTCTACAGTATATGCAAATATTTGTTTGTTATTCATATTCGTTAGTTGTTTGTTTATTACTTGCTCATTGCTTATAGGATAAAATCTGAATCATTTGATTCTAACCTTCTCTGAATGTCTTTTTGATCATGTTTTTTTTTTCTGCGGGATTATTGTACTGTCTGGAAACATCAATGATAAGAGATTATTGTTTTATGTCAAATGCGATGAACATTTATTTATTTACAATGGCAGTCTTTAGCACTAACTGGCTGCACACTTTTAATCTTTTGTGCTTTAGGGCCCATCTGTCTGTCCACTTATATAAACATGGCAACCCTCAACCCCAGACTGCACTTTTTAAGAGGAGGGGTCTATCACATACATGTCAGTTTGGGTTGAACTTGTATTTTAGTTAAGGTTCAGCTACAAATATCTACCATACGTCATTCAAATAGACAAAATAGTAAAATTTCTGTCATGGTCTGTTTTATCCATGTAGTTTTCCCTGTTGTGTCGCATTACAACCTGGAATTAAAATGGATGCTTTTAATATTTGATTTAGGAACATTGCCTACTGCTTTGAGATTGCAGTTTTTTTTTATTGACAGAAACAATCATTAAAGGTGCATTATAAGTGTGTTTAGTCTTGAGACGACAACATGTTTGTCCTGTGGTGGCTAGGGGTGTGACGGATCACAAAACACACGGTTCGGATCACATTACGGTTGTTAAGGCACGGATCGAATCATTTTTCGGATCAGCAAAAAAATGGGGTGGGAAAAATCTAATAAGGACAAATAAGGAAATGACAAACATTTAAGAAAGAACAAAGTTGTAGATTAAGCAAGGTCTAAAATTAGCATTAGCTATAGTCTTCTTCATTGTATAAATTAAATATAATTATTAATAAATTTTTAGAGCTACAGAAGTGATTTTCTCTTTGTCTTGGGTTGTTTGATTAACATTAATGACACAGACTTAAAGCAACACCAAAGAGTTTTTTTACCTTAAAATAACGTTTCCAAAAAAGTTTCAGTGGTTCATCGACTCAAAACAGGGTGAATGGCACTGTCACATTCGCTTTGCAGGCCTCTATCGGCCAAAACCGTACTAAAGAAGTTTCCAACCGTCGGGTAGTGGTCCTGTAGTTCGAGTGAAAACTACAAAAACTTGCTTTACGGCAGACCAACAATCCAATCAGAGCCAGCTATGCTGCAGTATTTACGATAGTGGTAATGAACAATTACGCTTCTAACCTGTAGGGGGAGCAAAGAGCTATAAGTCTTTAGTGTTGCTTTAAGTAGGTCAATTGAGGTTACGGTCTCTTTAAGAACAAATAAGCACAGACTGGTTTCTGCCTAATTTATACATAAACAAATGTTTTTATTATAAAAGAGATCATTTTGTTTGTATTTGCCCTGTCACGAACAGAAAGATTTTATGTTTGCTTGCTTTTTTCTCTCCGTGTTTGCCCTTTTGAGTGCACTTTAACGCACGAACACACATACAACGGAGGGCGAATTCCAAACAGAGCAGCAAAAACAGTCACTCCACATAAAAACGTTACATTGTTTTTCATTGCTCTATACGCTGAATGTATTTTAATCAACTACAGTATGAGACACAGTAGCGCAACTCTCTCTCAAGTTTATACATCAAGAGTTCTGATTTTGAAGGTATAGGGATGATCACGTGTGACTAGTGCTGGACCGGACACTTTAACCGAATATGCGACGGTGTGTACAGAAAACTGCTCATTTAGCGCATTTTTGTGGTTAATTTGTTTAAAACCACTTGAATGTTAACACTTGCATGCCTTTGAAACACGTGCAAATGATAAACTTTCTCTATTTAAATTTGCGTATTAATTCGCGAATCACATGCAAGCCGATCTGTCACACCACAAGTGGTGTCTACCATAGCTTCTCTATGCATTTTGAAAGGAGGGGTGAGCTGTGGACTGACGCCCTGGTTGCAAATCACAGTCTCACTGGACCTTGAAAACAAAAATGCTAGTCAATCAATGCTTTGGGAAGCCACCTTGCGATCCTGTTACAGCTGCAAGTCTCCTGGGTTATGTGAAGTCTCTATTAGGTTTGCACATTTAGCCTCTTTGCCCATTCTTCAAGCTCCAGCTGCTTCTAAGTTAGATGGGTTGCATTGTTGTGCAGCATCCTTCAAATAATGACACATAATGACTCAATTGGATTGTGGTCGGGGAGGTTTGCCTTAATTGAAAATGATCTGTGTGTTTTGCCTTCTCTGGACAGATTTGTGAAGTTATGCAGATTAAAAACTTTTTTATGGGGTCTTATTAAATGAGTTAGTTATTAACATTATTGGTTTACAAATTACAAAAGTAACTACCTCATTACATTGTTTGGAGAGTATCTTATTAGTTATTTTTGATACTGGGTTAAGCACTCTGTCTCTCTCTTTAAACTAGACTTTACACACATGCATAATAGTAAAACCTAAACTAGCATACAGATGATAGAAAAGATACATGACATGTTAGATTTAAATGCTCTTTCATTCCCTGTCAAAATGATGGACATCGTTTACAATCATCTGTCAATGTTTTAAAAGTTCTGTATGACAGAAATAGTCCGGTGTCTTTATAGTTCTTCATCAACGAATCAGAATTTTTTTCTCATCTCTGTCCTCTTTCATCTATTTCCATTAGAGATGTGAAGCCCATAGAGCATCAGTTAAGGCCCAAAGGACTTGGTTTAGGTGCCGATCGCTCTGCTGTTAAAGATCTGGAGCCCGGACGTCCTCAATGGCCCCCTAAACCTGGCGAGGAGAGGAGTAAGGAGGACGAGGCTCTGGTTTTGGGACCTGGAGGATGTGTGATGGTATTGGCAGGAGCACATAAAGAATTGTATGGGAAGGTAAGTTTGAGATATTTCTAATTAATCATTGCACTGGGATTTTGCGTCTTTAAATAAATATTGGGCCAAAATTGTGATCTTTCTCTTTCAATAACTAAAAATTGGCTTTAGTGAATAATCAACTCTGCTTGGATGATTAACTAAAGCTCATTGGCTCCCCCTTGTGTCAGTCAATAACTAATGCATGCATGTGTTTGGTTTCTAAACATTTGTAGTGTGTGAAATATTTTATTGATTAAAAACTATTTAATTCCAGCAGTGTTATTTCTCATTGTCCAACATTAAGTAAACAAAAAAAAACTAAAAGTAAAGAACACCAACAGAATAATAGACATTTACCCATATAGTTTATTTTTTATATATATTTTTATATCTCGTTCTTACTTTTACTACATCTCTTCACAGATAGAGGGAGTGGATCCAGATAACGCTAGAGTTGTTGTCAAACTTGCCATTGGAGGCAACACCGTGACCATCATTCAGCACTCTATAAAACTAGTCACACACAAGGAGTATGACAAATACAGCAAAGACCTCAGTAAGCAATGTTTTTTATCTGTTTGTATACAGCTTTGCACACTAATTCTTTTCAAATAATGGTTAGAGTCATTTTTAAAGCTTTTCTACACTAAAAACAAACACAGTCACTGATTACTTAAAGGTGCAATGTGGGACTATTAGCGGCATCTGGTGGTGAATTGCATACAAACGCTCAGTCCAGAGCTGAACTCACCCCTCTTTTTGAAATGCATAATGATGTTACAGTAGCCGCCTGATAAATGTGTAATTTTAATATAATATAAAGTGACCATAATAAAGGTGTTTATTTAACAGCCAAAATTGTGAATATCTTTCTCTACCAAGGTCGTCTTAGCAAAGCACACAAAGACAAGGAAAAAGAAAAAGAACGGGAGCAGAGAGAACGAGAGCAAAAGGTGAATAGCAAAGACGAGAGAGGAAAATCAAATAGAGAGACGGACAGAGACCGAGATCAGAGGAAAAGGAAACACAAAGAATCAAGCGCAGACAAGTAAGACATCATACAAACCCAGTATCTATAGTGGACACTATGACCAAAATATTACAATCATCACAATATTTTAATTATCTAGTGAATTCTGTTTTTCACACATGAAATGTAACTTATCTTTGGTTTAAATGTATGTAAATTTTATTTATTTTGAGTTTGATGAATAAAAACCATGCAAAGTCAATGCAATTTAACAGCACACATGCACACAATGGGTACATAGCATGCATTTTTGTGTACATCAGGGCTCCAGACTGCCACCAAATGGTGGCATTTTGCCACCAAAATTTGAGAGTGTGCCACTGATTTTTACATCCAGTGAATTTAAAATTTTACCTTTTTTTTGTGACGTGACACTGAATTTAAAACAGCACATTGTACTTTCTGCATCTATCATGAAAGTATTTATTAGTAATACAGTGGAAATGAGTAGAAATGTGAATATTTGGTTAGCATGTTGATTTACGGTGTGTGCCGATAAATTTTCTGGTTGCGCCCCTAAAATTTTCAGTTGGGGGGCCACTGTGCTCCTAGTGAAAAAGTTAGTCTGGACCCCATGCATAGAATGTACCTATTGTGTACATGTGTACATAGACAAAAACACCCAACATAAGGTGGGTTGTATAGCCTTAACACTTTAGCATTGAAATTGTGATGGGATGAGCGATGTTTTACATACTTGTGATGGTGTGACAGTATATCTGTGCTTGGCATTTAGTGTCTGAATCATACTGAAAATTGAAACCCTAAAACATACTGGTTAAATATTTTTGTCATTACACAATATACACTGCCCTACCATCTAGTTTTACTCATTCACATCAAGAATGCAATATTTTTTATTTAATGTGTTTTTGAAACTCACTCTTTGATTTCAGAGAGAAACCTCCCCCACCAAAGGAGTCACGGCCCTCCCCTCCACCCCCTACATGGCTCCAAAGGGACCTCCGTGTACGCTTCATAGATAAAACATTTAAAGGAGGCAAATACTACAATTCAAAGGTAACTCAATCAGCCTGATTAAAACTTGTGTGTTCATTGTGTATTTTTTAGCACTAGAATGGTCATTTAATGTTTTTTGTGTTAAGATGAGAATTGAGGATGTCCTGACGCCCTACACCTGCGTGTGTCGCACAGAGGAAGGAAGGCTTGTGGACGGTAGGGACACGTTTGAGTAAAATGGTCAAACTAAAGATACTTTTAATAACAAATATTAAATGTATGTACTCATTTGTCTTGTTTAGATATTAAACAGAAGATGTTGGAGACCATCGTACCTAAGAACGACTCTGACTACATTATGGTGGTTCTTGGAGAACACAGAGGACAGGTATGTGGATTTGTTTACTTGAATTTCATTGTACACACAATATGAAGGCTGTTCCAAAATTCTTGCGTTATTTGATACTTGATACCAAATTTTAATGTGTATCCTTAACACAAAAGTCAATCCCATAATGCATTGCAACACACTTCGTTTTATTTAAGTAAAATGTTTCATCTAAGATGATAGACAGCTGAGGCAAATGTAAATTTAAATAACTAGATTTAGTTTATTACTTGATATGAAATGCATTTCTGCTGCAGAAGCTCAATGCATGCAGTGCATACAATAAAAGTGTTTGTCTTACAGGTGGGCCGCATCTTGAAGCGAGACCGAGAGAAGTGTAGAGCCATGGTTCAGCTGGATCGTTATGAGGAGAAGTTGTTCACTTATGATTATGATTCAATCTGTCATTACGTGGGCGGAACTGAACACTGAGAAGCCAATGAGACGACACGGCACACCGTTATGACACTTAAGTTGTGATTGGCTGTTTTCCCTTCATTTCTAGTGACCATCATATCACTGTTACTGTTTTTAATACAACCAAGACCTAATTTATTTTGTTAGTTGTTGGTGCTGTTTTTTAAAGTATGTGTAGATGTGGCATACAAATAGATTATCTAAAGAACTGGAAACACGTTCTTAAAGCAACATCTGTAAAGTTGTCTTATATAGCCCAAACAGGTTTTGTATAGTTAGTCTTGTGCCTAATGAACAGAATCTAGAAAGTTGTGCCATGTTTCTGTATAGTGATATAATAAACATTTACAGACCATCCTTTATATTTCAGTGTTTGGCAGCATCTGTGCCGACCTGAGAAGAAATCTATATTTGGTCTATTTTGACCCATTCGTTTTTAAGGAAAAGTATATTTGACTGCCTGTTATTGAGTAAAGATTTGGTTTGAGAAAACATCATGTACAAATTTATGCACAAGCCAGTAAAATATCCATTCGTGTTATTTTTTTATAATAAAATATCATGACAAATTAATTTGCCTCAATCTCTAAATGACTCAAGACAATCACTCAAGGAAATACACACAACATGTTTATTAAGCATTGTATGACATGTTCACAAATCTTTTGTTTTAAAATGGATAACATCACATGGGCTATTTACAAATGAACCTATGTCTGGAGTTTATTAAAAAAACATCACTAAAGCATTCATTAACAGTTAATGTACATACTAAAGACCTAAGACACTCTTCCTGTTCAATCATCGTCGTCATCATCGTCTTCTTCCTCCAGACGTCTGATATTTTCGGCGTTTGCTCTGAGAACCGCTCCAGGACTGGGGTACGGTCTCTGCTGGAACAAGGGTCCAGCTGCTGTGGTGTCTGCCCCTGTCTTTGCCTCGTTGCGTTTGGGGAGGCCAGTGGACCATGAACCCCTAAAATCAGCACCATGAAAATGTTTTATCTTAATTGGTCATATTTCTTCTTCAGTTTCATAATGATGGGAGCAGTTAAAAACACAGAGTTTCTCTGCATTAAAATCTCACTACTTAATATGTGACCCTGGACCACAAGGCGTCAAAACGTTTACATTTTTTGCAATTGAGATTTATACATCATATGAGAGCTGAATAAAAAAGCTTGTCATCGATAGGACAATGTTTGGCAGATACACAACTATTTAAAAATCTGAGGGTGCTAAAAATATAGATAAAATCACCTTTAAAGTTGTCCAAAGTTCTTAGCAACACATATTACTAATGATAAATAATTTTTTTATATATTACGGTAGTAAATTTACAAAATATCTTCATGGAACATGATCTTTACTTAATATCCTAATGATTTTTTTCCCATTTAAAACTATATTTTTGTGACCCATGCAATGTATTGTTGGCTATTGCTACAAACATACCCGTATGACTTTTTGGTCCAGAGTCACATATGATAAAAATGTAATGATATATTTAAGTAAAATATTTACACATAGTTGCATTTTTGTACACAATCCCAACTATTTAATTGGTCCCGAAAATGCTTTATTTTCTTTAATTTAAAATGTAATTTCTTACTGATTCTGTGTGATTTTGACATGTTTTTGTCAGATTTACCCAAATAGTTTTAAAAGATTTAAAGGCTGTTACCTTGGAGCATCCGAATAAGCACTGGGATCCATTGGATCCATTTCCTCCTGCTGCTTCCGACTTCCTCCTGGTTATAAAGAGTTTACATTTATTAAAATTAGGATGATACATTTCCATATTCCATATCAGATGAGATTGTTTCTGCATACGTTACCTCTTTGGGTTTTACTGTACGGTGCACTGTCTTCTCTCCGCGTACGTCTATCACGATCTCTGTCTCGATCCCTGTCTCTGTCCCGGTCTCGATCTCTGTCCCGTCCGTCTTCACGGTCTCTGTCTCGAATACGGTCCCTCTCTCTTTCTCGGTCTCTCTCCCTTTCTCTTTCAGGCTTCTCGTGGTGGTTGTCCGCTTTCTCGTGCCCAGTCTCACCTTAGAAGCAGAACACAAATATTAAAAGTCATTTTTCTTTGATCATGAATTCATGTTCATCTGTGCGACTGCTTACTTTTCTGTTTCTTAGTTCCTTTGGTGATGACAGCAGCGGGGTCATTAGGGGACAACCAGCTCACCAAATCTGTTTCTACATTCCAGTAGTATGGAAGACCACTAAAGAAAAAGTAAAGATGACATTGAATAACAGGGATTCAAATATTTTTTTACAGCTGATAAGCAATAATACAACAGGAACTCATTCATGGACTTACCATGCTGGATCAAAAACTTTGTACCAATTGGTTGGTAAATTCTCAATCCTTGTAGCCTCGTAGTCCACGTTATTATCGTCATAGTCTTCAGCGATGATCTCTTCCTCGGCATCTGATGGTGATAATTGTGAATCAATAAAAGAGCATGTCTTTATTAATAGCTATGTTATTAGTGTAATATTACTCGTCAAGCTGCAACGCTATGGCCAAGAGATAACTTCTCTTACCGTGGTCAGAGTGTTTCACGATGCCTCTTTTAGCAAGACGTGCAAGTAAAGCTGGAGGCAGAGGCATCTGCAGAAAGAGAAAAACATCTCAGGCAGTAAATCTAGTGTTGTTCAGCCACGCGTTAAATGTTAAATGCCACTGCATAAACACTGAGCTTTACGGCATGTGTTATTTACAATTCCATTAATAAAAAACTACATATGCAATTTTACACATAAATATATAATTAAAACTGAATATTTTACCTTAATGGTCAAAAAATTTAGTTTTCCGATTAACGTTTCATTGAAAGGAGACAAACAGACAAACAAGCGCCGTGGTCGCAGAAAAGTGACGTGGCATAAACGTCCCTTGACGTCATCTAAAGGAACTGGGAATTTGAAATTTTATTTTTATAATTAAAACACATAATACATATTTTAAATGAAGTTATACGTGGAATCTTAATTTTTGTTAAAATAGTTTTTAAACAAGCGTAATTTTAATCTGATCTAATTTAAATCTTAGTAGTACACTTAGTAGTAGACGCTAACAGTAGGGGGCGATAAAACACTAGGAACCGAATTTTAGTATTTTTGAAAACTACGTTTAAGGTGTACGCATAAACAACTAGTTATCTTAGCATGTCCTTTCCTCACTTTATCAAATAACTTGAAATGTTTTCAAACTCTCTTGATATCCTTTTAAATGAAAGAGCTGTTGCCATTTTTATTTTTAAAGATCTTTGTACACAATAACTATTTGTAACCCCTTGCATTACCAATAAAATACCAATTAAACGTTTATTATTTATTTAATGTTATATTTATTTTTACATTTTTTCCTTTCTTCTGTTTGATTAATTATTATTTATATTTGTTTAATTCCTTACACTTCTTTGTATTTTCATATCTGAACTATGGCTGTTGACAATGCAATACATCTGCCTTTCACAAATGTAATTCATTTTTATCTGTTGCATGTACATTTGTTTACTTTCAAATAAAAAAAGTATCTGAGCATATTATAAAAGAGTTTCTTTTGCTCATAACATGACTGGAGTTTTTTTTTATACATATTTCTTGTATCAAATCAATCTGATAATTCCGTCAGTAATATGAAAGGTGTTGAATACAAGCAAGTGTTTAGTCCAAATCCATGCCAAATAATAAAGCTGTCTACTAACATTGCTTTATAAGTTAACCCTTTTGTGCAAGGCTCGTAAGAAATTACAAAGTTACGTAAACCATAACATCAGTACTTTAATGTAACATTTAAACCCACAAATAGAAAAAGACGTTTTAGTACAAAACAGGAGTCTTTATTAACATAACAATCCTCACATAAGCTACCAGTATTAGTTCAAGGCAAGTTTACAGTAACAAGTGTCAAATGTTGGAGTGTTTAATGGCTGATATTCATCTCGTTCTCCTCATCATCCTCTGTAGAAAATGACGAGAAGCAGATGGGTTCACATTCTAATGTGTTCAGGTTCACCAGACAGGCCGTCTGTGTGCTGCTGAACTCTGGGATTGCTACCAGGAGAACTTCTTGACCTTCAGGTGCTGAAATAACAAAAGAGACAAAAACTAGTAAACAAACAGACTGCAGCAAAGCCTTGACACATAAGGTTACAAATACTGCATTTAATATATTAACTAAATAGTCTTCTATTCACCTGTGATATGTTTACTTTGAAAGCTGGGAGCATTTCCACTGAAGTACACATGGGGGCAGTCTTCCAGAATAAAGGGGTCTTTCTGGTAGAATGGGTAACAACCTGAAGGGTTAACAGAACATTACAATATAAAAGATATATGGAAAATAAGTCCAAATGTTTAATAATTTAATAATTTTTTCTATCTCAAATTCGTTTTTAGATACTGTAGGACTCACAGTAAAGCATTCATTAAACTAAAAAATTAGAAATGTATCAAAGAAAGGCTTTTATTCATTGGTCTTTAAATTTATTTTAAAGGGAGGGATGCACCCTGTATGTTTTTGTACTGTATCGGTGTGTCTACAACATAATAATTTTAACTTGTCTTTTAGTGTGTATAAATAAATAGAATAAATATTTACAGTAAATGAGCTTATAATGTGATTCCTTGTACATATTCTGTATTAAATCCTCTTACGTAGTTTCTAATGTATACACATATATTCTATACATACTTACTCCACATCTTCTGTACATACTCTCTTGCCATAGCCTTCTATTTATTCATTGTATACACATTTGTCATATCTATTTGCACTTGCAAATTTGCACAGTCACACTATTTGCACTTCTGGTGGATTCTAAACAACATTTTGTTGCTATGTACTTACAGTATACTATGCAATGACAATAAAGTTGTATATCTCAATCTATCTATTAAAAGAAAGCAGAGCAGAATGGTTTTTTTGAAATACAAATGTGAAGCCTGCTTTTTGATGAAACATTAATTCTGAACTGTAATCTAATCGGTGGGACCTCTTTTTAAGGTGGTAGAACTTCTGGTTTTGTTACTTGAAAAACTGCAATGAGTGTTATAACTGCAATGTCAGTTTACCTTGCTTAGTTTAAATAGTGCTGTATAAACAACTGCATCACATTCCGTTTTTCTTCATCTTATTCTTATGCAGATACCGAGTCAAAGTAACTAAAGAGTTTACATTTTAAGCTGGCTATGGGTTAGTGCATATAAAGGACTTGGTGTGACAGAATAGCTCAATCAGCCTTTCTAGCATGTATGATACTTTAGTGTTTAAAGTGCTATAGATTACCTCTAAAAGCATTTTACTTGAAAGTGCTTTTACCTAAACACATTTGCAAAATTGTAAAATAATCTATGTAATAAAGTTTATACATTTGTCAATATACACTTATCCATTACTAAAATGTGCAATGTAATCTAAAGCATTCTGAAAATGAGAAGATACAAACCCAGTGTGTCCGGAGCGGTGGGAGCCAAATGACGGAGTCTTAGTGTGGTCTCAAGGATCTCCAAGTGATCGTCCACACTGCTGTACTTTGCAATATCACTGACATTCTGTCCTGCTGTGCCCAAAAACCTGAGAAAACCAAATTATACATACACTATTAACTAATCACCAGACCATGATGCAGAACAGTAATAAAGATAGTTAACAGTGTTTACGAGAACTCCCAGTTCACCCACCGGACATCATCTATGATGGCTTGGTATGGGTTGCTGACCAGCTGCAGGGTTGGGTAAGGTACAGACAGAGGAAACATGCAACGGTGCAGAGGCTGCTGAGGTAGGGTGTAATTTGTTGGGTCATATTGGCCAGGCATGATATCCACAGGTACAGAGGCCTAAAGAGGACAAATCATTAAGATTAGAAACACTGAAGTATAAAAATAGTATATGGATGACATGACACTAAGAAAACACTGCATTGTCCTGCCTTGCTGTCTTATAGACTTAAAGGACAAGTTCGTTATTTTACACTTAAAGCCCTGTTTTCCGATTGTTTATGATGAAATAGAACAGTTTGGGCTGAAATTTGGACATATGCTGCTGGCCCAAGAATTTTGTGAAACTCACTGAGTGGTCAGGGGTGTTCACTGATATGCTCACACAAAAAATCGCTGCAAAAGATGCTTTCCAACAGGTGTTTTACCATTCGTTGTAAACTTGTGGACTTATTTTTCCAAACTCCTCACACCCGTATATTCTTCCGTTGAGAGCTTGAATAGACACTCCAGCCCAGGTAGTGGCGATAATCCACCTTTGCCAATTGCAAGAATACAAACAAAGTTCCCGGTGCCTAAAATAGGCCTAAAATACTCACAACTAGCTGAACTAAGAGTTCATCCAGCAGCCTGATAGCATCCACACTTGCCGCTTGAGTCTTCTTAGTCAGGTATTTAGCCTTTAGATAAGAAATAAAGACTCATTAAACAAAGACTACAGAAATATTTCGGCAGGTTAGCACTGTCTAAAACGTAAGACCTATTTGCACACCTTTGTTGTGGAGTCTTTGTCCTGGGTGCTCTGACTCAACAGATTTCCAGCCAATATGACCCTGGAAATGGAAGCTGCTCCATTCTGCTCCCCCTGGTCGCCGAGATGACCGGTTACCATGTCAATCAAAAGCTGCAATCCCATCATGCTGTCTGCTCCGCTGCCGTTCAACCCCAGACCAGAGGCGAGAAGCACAAACCTGAAGCAGCCATAAAAGCAGCCATAAAAGCAGCCAAAATTACAGATGTAGGGAGGATACAAGAGGAGCCAATTGTCAAAACACCTAATTCGATACTTTGCTTGCCTAATGATGCTAAACCTTTTTGATTAAGCATCTGAAAATGTGTGTGTATGTACCTGTCAGAGCTAGGAGGCTTTCTGGTTGCCTGTGGAGGAAGGTCAGCCAAGCAGTAGTCTTCAACAGTGAATTTACCATCATTTTTCTCAGCACCCATGATGGCAATTACACTTCCTAAAAAAATAATTTCACAAAAATAGCATGAAGATTAAGACACACCTGTGTACGCAAGCATACATAACAACATAGGGCACTATATGTAAATATATACACACATAAACAGATGCATCAGATGACTAACACATTAATGTAGGGCTGTGCAAAAAATCGACTGCGATTATCATGCGCGTGTCATCAGTAAAGCCGGTTCGGTGATTAGTATTAAATCGCCATCAGCTGCTTTCAGATGGAGCGGCATTTATTAAACAGACCCATAGTTCACCGAGAAGCTAGGCAAAATCGGGTTCATAATCGAGGAAAATCGATTCCGATTTTCTATGCGATTTTGCCTAGCTTCTCGGTGAACTACGGGTCTGTGTAATAAATGCTGCTCCATCTGAAAGCAGCTGATGGCGATTTACTTCTAATCACGGAACCGGCTTTACTGATGACACGCGCATGATAATCGCAGTCGATTTTTTGCACAGCCCTACATTAATGTATACAAACTTTCTTCACTCTTACCGGTTACAAATTTAGGTGTGTCTATATTCCCCTCTAGTTTAATCCTCTGCAGTTCATCCTCCAGAATAAGCTCATCTGATTGGCTGATGTATTTTGCACGTGGGGGCTGGGGCAATAAATTGTGCTGAGGAGTACAAAAGTAAAGAACATGAATACACAGGGCAGACAGATGGAGTTTTTTTAATGGCTGATGGTGTTCAGTGTATTCACCTCCTCACTGATCTCCTTCAGAATGGAGGGCTGCAGCTCCATGTGTTTGAATAAAGTGCCCACTATTATACAGTGCTCACCCATCTGTAGATCGCAAAGCTTTCTTATGGGCACGTCAGAGCCTGCAACACAAATCTCCTGATGTAAGAGAGATCTCTTTAAATGACTCAGTCATGAAAACAGCGATGAAGGCCAGATACTGACCCCACTTCTGTATGGCTCTGTTGTTGAGGATTGGTCTCATCTGCATGAGTCTGGTGGCGTAGATGTGCGCGTACTGGCGGCTGAAGCTGCGGTCGCCGATGCGAAAATGCTCCGAACAGCCGCTGTATGAAGGCTCATGGCGGTCAAACACAGGCTCCTCGTAATTCGGAGGATTTAACAGCGTGTCTTTAGGCACAATCACGTCTGAAAACATGACTGAGGGCACATGTCAAGAAAGAGTTAGGTTACTTTACCATAACAATGCCCAACTGCACTTTCACTGTGTAAATATCGCATTGTGTGCGCACTTAATTAGCCTTTAAAAAAAGTTGCATTAAATTACACATTTTTGTCATTTAATATAAACATAAGTTTCACTTTTGTCTTATAAACACATTGGTTAACTATAAATTAAAAGTCTTACATAAATCATATTCGTCTAATGTGTGCTAACTACTCAGTAACGTTAGTTTTAAAATATATCGTCTTACCGTATCTCTTATTCGTACAATATGTTGTAAATCAGGTTTGATTATATGGTCATTTAAAGAGAAATACAGGCTGACCTCTTTTATGTTGATTTTTGGTATCTCCCGCTAAATATTTCACCTACGACCGCAAGTAAATGTGACGCGCTTCCGCCATTCATTCACTCGCCTCGCCTTCAAAATAAAAGTCACCGTTAACAGAAATGTGTGATTAAAGTTCGAAAGAGACTGGCTATTAGCATAGAGAAATCTCTTGGTTATATAACATTTACTTATATTTCAATTTAGCCCGTAGTGTATGGATCAAACATACATTTCACACAGTCATATTTTTAATAAACACCACACGAATTACTGATTATTTGTATTCATTTTATATAATAAAAACTGAATGATCAAAATGTAAAAATGCACAATGCCTATATGTGTGAGTAAAGAAAGAACAGTACAGCCAATGACAGTCTTTTATATTTCAAATTTATTGGGGACATTTACCCAAAAGTCCTTAAAGTACTAAGCATCCCACAAAATGTGATGTTTCCAAGTTGAATTTTACATTTTTGCAATGACATTTTATACAATCACTTCAATAAAAGAGCAATTGAAAACTTAAGGGGAAATCTGACAGTGTGCTGAAAATCTATGACAAAGATGTTTTGTGACATCAAATCTTTCACATACTGAATCTTTTAAACACATTGAGACAAGAAATAATTACTTTGTATTAGAGATCTGCTTAAAAGCTCAACACAGGATCTGTGATGTACTGTGTATAAGCAGGATTACAAGCAATGTTTAACTGTTAAACTGGAACTATGAAGTGTAGTGAACACCAAAAATAAACTATTTCTTTCTTCCTCCTCTCTCTTTAAGGGCAAGATGAATGACAGATCCATTGTTCATGTTGTAATAAGCCAGAGAGTTGGAATCTTTGATGAAAATACCCTGAAGAAAACAAACACAAAATGATATCTTATGTTTCAAGTACTTTTATACTGAATTATTTTATAATTAGCTATTAATGAGATCAATATTTTTGAAGCAATATTGATCATTGATATTGCATACGTATTACACATACCTCATACTGCAGTTTCTGTTTTCCAGCAGGCATACCAGTGGCCTCATGAATTTTAACCTTGATGACAGACACCTGTGAAAAAATAAAGGACAGCTTATTAACACAGGCACAGTTAATTTTACACAGTAACACAAAACATCAAAAAGTTTAGTTAGTATAAATAAATGTGTCGATGGGCTCAGACATTACCTGGTCTGTGAGAGGCAGGTTAAAGTTGAGCACTTGACCACTGAGCTTCCATTCAGTCTTGTCTTGCATGTTGGGTACCTGCACCTTAACTGCAACAGGTCCCTAAAAAGAAAACAAAAAATAAGCACTAAATAATTGTTTATAATTCACATGACACACCTTGATTTTATTTACTGCTTCTGCTTAGTGCACCTGGAAGTTTGTCACATCAATGTTTACCTTGTTCCTACGCAAGAACTCTTCCTCTGGAATCAGGTTGTCCTCGGTCTTCATCTTCTTGCTGGAGGGTTCATCATCGTGAGGAGGTGGAGGGTGAGAAGGAGGATGTGGGGCGGAAACACCACTGGGAGGTTGAGGAACCGGTGGAGCAGGTACAAACGCTATTTAACAGAGAAAAAAAAAGAGTGCTTTACAATTAATTCTGAAACTTCACAAAATTAGCCAACATAATAACCAGAATAAGTTTTGTTATTTAAGACACTCACCAGTAGGAACCACCATAGGTGGAGGTCTGGGTGCCATGATGTGTGGTGCGGGGGGTGGCATGGGCACAACATTGATGCGGGGGGCGTGCAGCATGGGCGGCATGGGGGCCAGAACCTGCCCGGGGGCCAGACGCACCACAGGGGCCACTGGGGGACGGGGTATAACCGGAACAGCCGGAAGCAAGGTGGTCCGCACTGGGGGAGCCATCTGAAAAACAAATGCATTATTAAATAAGACCAAGTTATGATACATTTATCTTCATAAATTCTTAAACAGAATCAGACTCACAACAGGCGTGGGTCCAGGCATGGTGTTGACTGGTGGGCTGGGTTTGGGCATACTGGGTGCTGCTGAGAGCAGAGGTGGCTGTGGCATCTCATTGGGCTTGCTGGGACCGATCTTCTCCTTGGTGTCGTCCTCTTGCACCAGACCTTTAGCTTTGTGGATGGCCTCAATCTGCTCCTGCAGGGTGATGTTAGCCTGAGCTGCTTGTTGAGTACGAGCCATACTGCCTGAGTGGCCATCCCATGTGACCTAAAAAAGATTAATTTGATGTTAGCTAAGCATTTGAAAAGTGGACCACATCCACCAGATCCCTACAAACAATTATGTACCTGCATAAAACTACCACATCTGTCTTACCTTCTCCTCTGGTTTCTGTATCTCCTCCTCTCCGATCTTCTTACCAATGGCCGTTTCTTCCACACCGAAGATATCTGTACGTCTCTCGGCCAGCTGTTTAAGGCTGCTCTCGATGTCCAGGCCGGGAGCGTACACCTCCTCCTCGATCTGACGCTCACGGATGCTTCGGTCACGCTGCTCCAGCCAGCGCGGGTCCAGCAGTCCGATGCGCATGTGCTCCTGCATCTTACTGGCTGGGATCCTCTCACCGGTAATTGGCGAGATGAGGTATTCATCAGAGGTGGTGACAGGAGCTTGAGGCTTAGAGGCTTAAAAGAAAAGAGATAGGTTGGAATGGAAAATCGAAGAGTAGAAACAATAAAAAAATATTAACTGTTGGGACTGATATTGTCAGTGTGTTTATAAAAAGATAACGTCAATTTCTTACCCTTGGGGTCGTAATCTCTGCGAATAATAACATGGTCTGGGGTGGGGGGCAGAGGAGGCGGCAGAGGGTTATCAGGAGGCAGAGGAGCCTTCATACCATCTTCATCTTCATCAGAGCCCTATTGAGAGAAGAATAACACATTGTAGTCAGTTACGGAGCAATAAACAATTAATATATTACTAAAAATTGCTTATTTACACTGATACAGGTCTATAAATCTCAAATATCATTTTAGCAACCCTGGCCGTCTCACCTCGTCCATGTCCTGCAGTTGTGTGTCTTGGTCCATCTGAGAGGTATGTCCATCTTGTCTGGTCTCCCTTTCATCCTCTTCATCTTCACTTTCCACCTCCATCTCAACCTCCTCGCTCTCTCCGAACTTCTCATAGCGCTCCTGGATCAAGATACGAGCACCCAGTTCCTCAGGGGTCGTAGGAGGAGGGAAATTACCTGCAATGTGCAAACATTTGCTTCTTTATCATACATCAAATGTGAGATCTGTATTGGTAATGATCACAACAACGCTCTTGAATCCAAGAAAATTAAGATTATGCTCACCCTGTTCATGAGGCTGAAAGTCCACAGTCTCCACAACTACAAAATCATGCCAGTCTATCTGAGCATAAGCCACTCTCTCCTTCTCTCGCTCCTCCTCTTCCTTCTTTCGCTCTCTTTCCTGAAATTTGGCCCACTCCACACGATGTCTCACCTGACAAAGTACGAAGAAGAGAGATGCAATATTACGTCAATCTGATCGCTGTGATCATCTTTCTTGTGACTTTCATGCCATTATGATAACATTTAATGCATCACACAGGCAAATTCCTTTTTGCATAAACATAATACACCAACTCCACACCATCCATTTCTTATGTACTTTGTATGCATTTTATAATAACCTGGTCTAGGACATCAGGAGGATTCTCTGCTTCCTTCTTCAATTTTATCAGAAGACCTTTTGGGGGGATCAAAACCTGGAGGCAAACAAAATAAGTTAAATTAATTGACTGTCACACTTGAATAACTCATTTTATACCCATAAAACTATTCTTTATATAACTGTACCAGGCATAATTTGCTTGTTTGCCAGTATTACTACCGTACCTTTGTGTACTGCTCGACCAGTTTGGTAAAGTAGTTGAACAAGCTGTGCTGAGGTCGCAGGAAGTCAAACTGGTAGTTCCTCTGCTCCTTTTGCATCAGCTGCGTCAGAAACTGACGACCATTTCGGGCGACAAACTGTGCAGTCAGCTTCACAACATCCAGATCAAAGGCGGAGATGGAGGGAGGGTCGGCCATGAACTCATATTCAGGTGGAGGCTCCTTGGGTACCATGCTTTCATGAATAACCTGCGCTTGAACCTAAGAACACAAACCCACAATTTATCAGCTCTTAATAACAGATCAATCTATGAAAAAGTCTTTTCCTTAACTTAATTCATTTTAAAGTCACTAAACAAAGCTAGGATGTTGCATTTTAAGTCAATAGCAGGTTCCTGACCTTCTGAGGAAGCTGTTGTGATGATGCTTGTTGTTGCATGACTTTAGGGACCGCCGCAGACGGTTCCTGAGCTTTACCCTCCTTGAATTCATTGACCTTGTGGCGGTAGTAGGCATGATAAGGGTCGGTAGGGTTGAGGAAGTTGAATTTCGGGTTGTTGATCTCATTCTGTCGAATTCTGGCTTCAAACTCTGGTCCATTTCTTAGAATGAAAGGAAAGTTGTTTATTAATAAGTGTAACAAGAGAACAATACTGAAACTTTGCATTACATAAAATGCATGATGTCATACCTGGCCACAAAGCTAGCTGTCTTGTCAACAATGTTTCGGACTTCAGGAGGTGGGTAGATGATTCCCACGATGGGCTTTGTGGCTGGAGTCTCTTCTTTCTGCTCATCGGGCTGCTTATTAAACATTATGAGAAGCTGTTTGGTGCGCTACGCAATGCCTCACATACAAAGCTTTATTACACACATATTTTTATAGTATTGCAAAAATACATAAATTCAAGAACTATGTTAATGCAATAAAAATATATTTATTTAAAAATTATAATGGAGATTTTAACTGGAAAAAGTTTAAACAGTACTATGATATACGTGAAGTCTATCCACTCTATTTATTACAGTTTATTCCATTCACTGTAAACATTATGGATTACGATCATGTTTGTATGCTTATGTGAATCAAACATGAGAAAAACAATATAAAACAGACACATATTTAAAGTAATATCTCTAAAACAAATAAATGGTGAACTAGTTAGCATCCTACCTTGTTGTTTGGCTCCGGCTGCACGATCTGCACAGGCCCAGGCGGCATGACTGCGACTCCACACGCGCTTCTCTGTCTGAATCAAACACACCAAAACAATACAAAAAGATTTTGTTTGTAGAGTGTGATTTGTTATATAAAAGCAATAGAGTCGTAAAAATTAGTGAATTTAGGTACACGGGTTAACTTTACTAACCTCTCGGCTGCGCCAACACAACGGCCACACAACAGAACCGACAGCGAAAGAAATCACTTCCGGTATCAAAGGTGACGGAGAATTGTGGGAAATGATGTTCAAACGAGTACGTGTGTTCGACTTTATGCAGCGCTGCGCAAGTCTGACCGGTTTGTGACATAAATGTACCGCGAGAGCAAGTGGACAGCTCAGCGTTTGAATCGCTCTCGCGATACTTTGTTATCAGACGCAAACTGATCTGCGCGGTGCTGCATTAAGTATGAGACGTAATGATTTAGTAACCATGGAGATCTGATGTAAATACGTCTAATGCCCATCTTATTGTTGTGGCAATTCCTAAAGAAAGTCACGTTTCAAGGCCTGTGCTGGTCTGTTGAACAATGACGCATCTTTTAGGTCGTCAGGACTGTATAGAGAGTCTTCGTAGAGATCTTATTGATTTACAGGGAGGAGTTCTGGATGTTTTCTCACAGACTGGACCTGTACTTTTCCCATCATGGAAGTTTCCCGATAAACTGTCATGTAATCTGGATCTGGTCAAGCTTTTGGGAGAGTATGATTATATAGATGGCGAGGAAGAGTTCAGTCAGCACTCACATATAGTTTTACTAGAGCTGGTAGTGGACAGGTAGGAAACTTTAACTTCAAAAACATTTTATTTTATTAAATATTATTAATTTATTATAGTTTTATTAGTAGCAAGCATTTGTGACACGTAAGTAGTATTTATACTCAATGCATTTAAATATGTAGGTTTGTATATTAATATAATGAATGGAGTATTTCAAGGTATGCATTATAAAGTAAAATTATGTTTTGTGGTGTTTTTGGTGAAGTAGATGTTGAACATGTTTATGTTCCCCATATGATTTGAAGTATTTATGTGTGTGTGTCAGGTTAATGCTTTTACTTCAGAGTTTTAATGTTCATGCTGAGCAGTTGCTTGGGAAGCAGAGAGCTTTATCATCTGGTCAAAATGGTGCTCCTCTTTCTATTGGTCCTTTGGTTAAACTTTATTGGAAAAACTTACTTCAATTTAGTCATCAGCAAGTTCAAAGGGTAAGAAGACTGATTAACTTCTATTATACATTTACATTAGCTGTTATCTATTAACAAAACAGTTAACAAAACTTGTAACCTTTTTTTTTTACTGTAACGATGCACTAAAACAAACATAAACATCAATTTAATTTTCCTAAATTCATTCATTCATTCAAGTTCACTTGCACAATATGATCTGTTTTTGCAGAGTAACAGTAATATACGTGAACACAGTCCTGAAACAGCACCAAGCACTTCTTCCATTAAAACACACCAAACACAGAGCACTTCTATGATTAGCATCTACAAAACCAATTCAAGCACTCCAGGTTCCACTTCCAACAGTAGAAGAGCATCTACCATATGTTCCTCTGTGTCATGCATCTCATCATCTACCCACACTGTGAGCTGTCAGACATCAGTGTCAAAGCCTGTGTCCTGTGAAACCTGTGCTTGTGTGCACGCGAGTATGAAGGAAACAGGTGAAGCTGTGATATCTCTGTGCCAGTCTTTGGGTTTGCCTTGCTCCCTGAAGGACCTGCTGGTGAACATGGATGAACCCATGAAGCTTGGTCACTTATCTGCATGTGATGTTTCTCATTGGGCGAGTGAGCAGCGTAGAGATATGAGCCGTGTGGGGAAACATGTCCTGGAGGTGAGTGATTGAATTTGGTAATTACATAATAAATAATATGTCCAATGTAATTTTGTTCATAGGGACATTCCACTTTTTTAAAAAATGTGCTAATTTTCCAGCTCCCCTAGAGTATATCACTACACCTGCTGCAGCCATGTTACAACAGCAAAGTCCTTGAATATTACGCCAGAATGAGAGTATAGTTCCTAGTCATATCTGCCTCGAAAATCACATGCGTGGGGCTTTGTTTTTGTCACATCACATTAAAGGGGTCATAGTGTAAACTTTTTCCATGTTTAAGTGGTATAATTGGGTCCACAGTGCTTCTATTAACCTCGAAAACGTGATAACGTGATAAGTAACTTTGTTTTGGTAAGCCATTTTTTGCAAGCATGTGAAAGATTAGGTCGTTCAGATTTCCCCTGTTTTGTGAGGTAGGTAGCAAGGCCAATTACGATAATACCGCCCCTTAATCTGCACTATTCAACCACAGCACTGCCATTTAGTGCAGAAAGAAAGAGATGGAGAGAAAAAATCATTGAAAGCATAATTGAGTTTCAATTTCAACAAACCACCATCATTGCGATCAGTGTCTGCATTTTATCAGCTCATTTGCATTTTTGCAAAACGGCACATTTTTGCTCGGACCTACAAAATGGGAATTTTAACATCCTATAATAAATTATCTGTGGGGTATTTTGAGCTAAAACTTCATATCAGCACTCTGGGGGCACCAAAGACTTATTTTACATCTGTAAAAAAATATCATACTATGACCCCTTTAACAAGAGAATCAAAACAGCATGTCTAATGAGACTGCTTTGGTTTAATGTGGATTAAAAAGGAGTGGGTTGATTTATTTCATTGTAGGGTTGTTGTGTTCACACACTGCCAGCACAGTTATGTCTAAACACCTTGTAAAAGTGGATTTTGCATAAAAGGTGCCCTTTAAAATCAAGATGCATTCGTTCAAATGTAGAGAAAGTGTGTAATCCAAAATCCTTGTTAATTGTAATCCTGTATCCTGTAATACTTTTAAAGAAGTACAATTATTTTATGTAGTCATCCAATATAATGTAATACATTATACAATCTTAAAACTGATTAGCATGTTAATATGAGAGAATAGATGGTTATTGATGGATGTATAGCATCAAATTGCTAAAAATGCTTGAGATGTCCTGTCAATTATCGTATACTGCAAGTGTCCATAATGATAACTACTGTATAAAACTACAGTATATTATTGATAAATATATTATATATAACACAAATATGAATAAATTACAATGTATTTAACATTGTACTGTACTTTACCTCCTAAAGTACTTTATTGAGTACCTGCTTAAGGTCATCTTTATTGCTTTGGTATTTTTTGTGGTTGTTCCCATTTTGGTTAATTTACAGTATGTTAAATTTCACTCATGCTTAATTTTAATTTGAGGTTAGAGAAACTGTGGAGCCACTGAAAAAGAAACTAAAAGAGATCGAGATTGAACGAGAGAATGTAAGAAAGCAGCTAACAGAGACAGTTTACAGAGAGAAGGAACAGAGGAGGAGAACGGAGGAGGAGTGGGAGCGCAGAATGAAGGAGGTGAAGGCCACAGAAGAGGGAGCTGTGAAGAAACTAAAGCAGGAGCAGGAGGAGTTAAAGAGAGGTGGGTACCCATGTCTGAATCTAATGTAAAAACAACCTTAAAATAACTGAAATAATCTGTCATTTTACATGTTGCTCTTAGGTATGATGCTGTTGGAGGACAAAAATACTGAATTAACAGAAGTAGTAAATTCGCAAACAGAGGCAATACAGAGTCTTGGTAAGTAGGGCATCATCATTAAAGTACTGTATGAAACAGTGGAACTGGAATAAAATCTGAATGACCTATTACCTATACATTAAGTTTGCTGTAGTATAAACTAATCAGTGCAGGCATCCATATTTCTCAAAGGGAATAAAGTGGTAAGTTTTGGGATGGTAATAGATTCTGCACTGATCCATATCTGTACAGAACGTGAGAGAGCATCATTAAAGGAAGAAGTTCTCCATCTACATTCACTTGAGACCATGTTAAGAGAGGTGAAGGAAAGAAAGGAAAACCTGGAGAAGGAGCTCAGAAGCACACAAGCACTGTTAGATAAAGAAAAAGCCAAGTCTCATAGCGTGCAACGACAGTATGAGGTGTGTTTTATAGCATATACTTATTTCTTGAGTATGTTTGATTTTAAAAGTGTATGAAAAAGTGTACCTAAATTCTTGCGTTCAATTCTTGCATAGGCGCTACAGGTGAAACAACATGCTCTGTGTAAGCGTGTAGATGTTCTGGTCCAGCAGACCGATGATCTACAGAGTAGTCTTGAAGAATGTGAGGACGAAAAAGTTGAGCTTGCTGATAAACTCACACAGATTATACAAGAAAAAGACACACTTCAAGAGCAACTCACACAGCAACAGGTAAAGCATGTACACACAGTCACTAATGTGTCACCTAGTCTTCTTCCATGCCCAGTGCCAACCCATTGCCCAAATCGTATGCCATTGGTTGAGCTATTGTTGTGTTAAAATATTTAAAAGAAGTAATTTTCACATATTTCTTTCTTTGTAGTCCACATGTAGTTCACTGTGTACAGAGAAAGAGAAACAGCAAGAGGAAATCTTAGAACTGGAGAAGAGTGTGTCTCATCTGAAAGAGATGTTAGCACAAGCTGCCCAGAGAGAGAGGATACTGGTGGCCTTTCCTGAACTGAACCCTCATCCACAAGCAAAACCTCTGAGTAAGAAATCTGAAGAATATAAAAAACACAAATCTATACTATCTATACCAACAATATCCATCAATCTGTCTTTCACAGCTACAGGTGATGTGATGTGTGATATGGAGCAACAGTTGAAAGCAATTTCATTGAGGATCAGGGTTCTGGAGCAGGAGAACGCCTCCCTGAACAGCAGTCTTGCCAGATTGAAAGACATTCAATGCAGAGGATACGAACCAGGATCTTCAGACTGTGGAAATGCTGAGATGGACAATGCGAGTGAAGCTGCAGATATTAGACCGCTGGACAACCCCACCACCTCCTCTTCCACCTCACCTTCCTCCATACTTCATCATCAGACGCTCTGCCTCTCTCTCAATCCAGATGCAGGAGAAACGTATATGAAAATCCGCCATGCTGCCAGCATCCGTTCTGCAGGCACACGCCGCAGGAGGAAGTGATGTCACTTAATGGATTAAACTAACTTGTATTTAATTCATTTGTATTACATTGATCATACATTGTACAGTACATTTACATTTCACATGTAAAAATATGTAAAAAAAAAAAAAAAAAGAATTAACCTTTCTTGTAGCATAAGTCAATGTGAAAAGCTGTCACTCTTCAGCCCAGTATGATGCAGAAAGAAGCTGATTGACAAATTATAATTTTTTTATTTACAAATTGTTAATATAATATTAATTTAAGCATTCATCTAAATAAAATTCTGTTTTTATTTATGATAAAATATATTATGGTAAATTGTGTTCATTTTTTGTGGACACTCACTGTTATACACTCTCCAGGCCGTACAGATTTCTTAACCTGTAAAAACCTGCCTTCTGTGGTTAATAAAACCGAAATTAATGCTGCGTTCCAGGCAGGTTTTTTAAACCCGTGAGTTACGACTTCAAAACCACGACTCACGACCTTATGCGTTCCAGGCAACCTGTAACTCGTGTTTTTACCTCCTTCTACCGGTGAAAGTGCACTGGAACGGCAGTCAAACCCGTGACTTCCCACCCGTGAACTCGTACTAGATCGATGTACTCCCAGTTCAGAGTCGTGAGTCGTTTTGAAGTCGTGAGTTACGGGTTACAGTTTGCCTGGAACGCAGCATAAATGATTTTGGGCAGGGCCGTCAGGACGGGTATCACATTACCGGCTGATTTATTTGTTCCCGCGCTTTACAAAGTTTGAATCTGGCCAACTGTTAGGCAGGAAAAATCTGTTTAAAAAACACGTCACGGTGGGCGCCTCGTGCATGTGCGGTCTGCTTCTGAAGTTTATATGGCTCATTAAATGTCATTATTGAGGAGAAATATTTTAACCCGCGGTCTTAGTTCAGTAATTTGGATTCTGCAGAAATCGTCGTGAGTATAGTTTACATCATATATTATTATAATAAACACAAATTTGTATGTATGTCTACGTCCACCACATATGTTATCTAACGTTATCAGGCTACATTCACGGGTCCTGGAGTCTTCTTGCTTTTATGCAAAGAAATATATTTGCATGTTTAGGCCACTGTATGATCCAACCGTATGATGATGCAGATGTTATTTATCCGGTAACTCAAGGTCTGCACACATCTCTCTGAAGTCTATGAAGTAACTTACATCGAGTAAAATGACTAGAAAATCTGTTAAAAGATGTAAAAACAAACCATCATCAGAAACACCCAGACGTCTGTATAAACGGTCAAGAGGTAAGTTAATTCAGAGTGTTATCTATTTTAAGTTAATGGTTGCAACAACCTTATACCTGTAACTAGTTAAAGACTGCGCTTGGTACTGCTATTCACAAATACTGTTGTACATCAGATGGGTTCATCAAGCTGGTTATTATAATGTGTCCCAATCTTTCCAGGCTCTTCAGCTGAAGAGGACCCAGAATCAGAAAACATACCTCCTAGTTCAACCCCTTCACAAAATAAATCTGGTGAGAAAACAACAAAAAAAAGGTTAAGTGTAAATTAAGATTATAGTCAATGTATGTTTACTCAATTGTTATGTTTTCAGATAATTATATATTATGTTGTATAATGTATGTTTTATTGCACCATTTAATATAAAATTAAAGCAAACATTAAACTGGATTACCATCATTTCTATAATTTTTTTCTCTCTTACATGTATAAATTGCCTAGTTGTCACTAATTGTGATTATTTCTGTATTGTTCCTTCAGTAAGAGAGATAAATGCAGTATTAGCAAGTCAAACCCCATCACATCTGAATATCACTGCAGCAGCAGATCAGGGAAGTCCAGTCAGTGCTCCAACTATAAGCAACACAAGTGTACAAGGAAACATAATCATAAAACATAACTGTAAGTTAAGATGTCATTCTGGAGGTTTTTTTCATTATCAAATTCAAAATAGCTGTGATTTGTAAAACACATGTGAGTTGTTAAAACATATTTGATTATCTAATGAAAACATTCAGCCTTTTTAGTAACAGTGGTGGTGCCTAATTCTGATAATCAACTTTCATCTGAGGTAAGGCAGACATCAAAATTATTCTTATTTGTTGATATGACATTTAAAACTTACAAAAATTATATTTTCTATACATTTCATATTTATATTATATTATTTCATATTATATTTAAGTTCAACCCTTTGTTTCAACATTAGTGCAACATCTGTATGTACAGTATACTGAATCTGAATTGCTCTGTGAAACGTGACATTTGCTCCTCCATTTTTCTTTCTGAGTGTCACTCAAAAAGTGTAAAAGATGAAGTGGATGAACAGAATCAGATTATTCCTCACAAGACTAAAGAGTAAGTCACATTGTTCTCATGAAAAGAATGTCGTGCTTCTCATAGGATCAAATATTTTTACATACATTTTAGAATATAATAAAATAAATAAAATAATGTGCATTTTTAAAAATACTGTAACATGAAGGTGTCAGTACGGTTTGTGTGGTTAAATAATTGTTCTGTTTGTTTTTAATCGGATGAGACAAGTGTTTTTTAGATCAAGCGCAGCTTTTTTGCCTCATTGCACTGAATTAGGAGAATTGTAGTGTATATATTAATAAGAAAAATCTTTTATTGATCAGTTGTGTTTTTATCGTATAAGCAATATGAAACAACATTTCTTTTAGGATCCTTCAGAAACCGGAAAACTCCCAGATTTTACATTATCGGTCAAGGTCAAGGTGCCTGACCTATGGAGATAGTGTGGTGGACCAACCTACATTAACTCTTGCAGAGGTGAAAAAGAACACAAATTACTTGAGAGAGGTCAGTATATGAAATACCATATTTGACAGATGAAACCCTTTAATGTGTGGTATTTCCTTGCAAATGGTTCCTTAAAGGACTACAGACAGGGTTCCCACGCGTCCTCTAACACCTGGAATTCCTGGAAATGTAATGGTTAACTATTCAGTTCTTAAAAACACATGGAAAATTAAAGAAAACTGGAAAATCTTGAAGTTGTCCTGGATTTTTAAAAACGTTCTTATTTAAAGGGATAGTTCACAAAAAATTCTGTCATCATTTACATTTTATAATTTTGCAGATGATTTTATTTAAAGTGACTTACAATAAGTATGCACTGGGCAGCTATCACTGCAAAGCAAACAGGGGTAAAGTGCCTTGCTCAAGGGCACTTCAGTCAGTCCAGTTCGAACTAGGGATGTGCACGAACGTTCGAATATTCGTTTCTGAAAAATAATCAAATGCTATTCCATTATCTGCATTTTTCATAAGAAAAGAAAACTGTCACCAGGGTTAAGCCTTTATTAAAATTGTCTCGTCTTATTTAACTCCTTATTTTTCATATGTAATGAAGTTATTTGTAGGCTATGCGTTCCTAGCATCCCAAGCTATAGTTCAAATATCTGCCAAATGCGTATTAAATGCACACAGCGGCCTGCAAAGAACACATGACATAACTGGTGAGCATCAGAATCCAATAACCTTACCGGTACATAATTTCATTAAAATTTAATAAAACAATGTAATATTAAATTTAATGTTTAACTTTGATTTATGTATTACCATAACCTATTGGAGCAGTTTTTGTGCACTAAAGTATCAAACCATTTGCTTTATTTATTATCATTATAAAAGCAGATATTCTTGTCAGATCAGGATTGTTACACAAGGAGTTAGCAGTACGATTAAGCTCTGCTCAGATTTAAATACAGGTTTTTTTCATTTGCAAATTTTTTTAACATAAACTATATAGAGAATATAATATTGGTGTGTTAAAAATATTCAATGATATTATAAGCTTGATGTTAAATTGTGACCAAAAGGCAGGGTCCATGATCTCTGAAAGCCAATGTTGACATTTGAAATCACCTAAAATAAACACACCCTGTACCCCAATAGAATTTGGACTTTCTTTTGATAGACCCGCCCCACACATACGCAACCCAGGCAATGATGTTGTTTAGTAGACACGCCACTTACTGCTGATTGGCTACAAGTGTGTTTTGGTAGTCGGCATGACTCCCTTTTCCAAAGCGTTTTTCAAAAATCGTGCACTCTGCCTTGAAAAAAAATTTACCAAATGACATCTTAAAGGAATAGTCTACCCTTTTGCCATATTAAACTATGTTATTACCTCAACCTAGACGAATTAATACATACCTATCTTTTTTCAATGCGTGCACTGTACAGCGCGTTGTGAATGTGTTAGCATTTAGCCTAGACCCATTCATTCCTATGGTACCAAACAGGGAAGCCACCAAACACTTCCGTGTTTTCCCTATTTAAAGACTGTTACATGAGGAGTTATACCAGTAAGTATGGTGCCACAAAATAAAACTTTTTTTTGGTACCATAGGAATGAATGGGGCTAGGCTAAATGCTAACACATTCACAACGCCCTGTACAGTGCACGCATTGAAAAAAGATAGGTATGTATTAATTCGTCTAGGTTGAGGTAATAACATAGTTTAATATGGCAAAAGGGTAGACTATTCCTTTAACTTAATTTTATTCGAATGCTTGCTTTTTATGAGCTCAAATATTAGAATATGAAATTATTGAAGACTAACTATCCCCAGTTGGAACCAGTCCGACTCTACCTGACCTTCACTGACCTACAGATTATTCCGAACCTGTATATATTTTTTCTTTGTTCTGCTGAACCCAAAGGAAAATATTTGGAAGAATGTGAGTAACCAAACATTATTATACGTATTACATATTATCTTATCAGCTATTATTTTGCCTATGAAAGCAGTAAAATTAGGTCTGTTTAGTTATTTAACTGATGACAGAATTTTTGTTATTATTGGACTATCCCCTCAAGTAACAAGCAATAACATTTAGAGTTTGGCTAAAAAAGTTTTTGTTAGCAGAAAGCGCTCTGTTTTGGAATGCCAAGTTGAAGTAAGCTGGTTTCAGACTATGATTTTAGGCTATCCGGACATAAAATGACCATTGTGAAACAGTCATGGCAATTTATGTGGTCCTGGCTCCTAAATGTTGGTCCTAAGTCTACTGGATATGCTGGCAATCAGTTGCCAATGATTGTTTACAACCAGTGCACCCTGATGACATTTACTGACTTGGGCCGTAAACGCTTTAGTCATCATGTCATCATTGTACAGTCTACAAATATGTCATATTTATGTGTATTAGATCTACGTCATGCAGCGTGACCTTTCATAATCTTATAAGATAATTGAAATTTCATTGTCTGTAGCAGGCTTTACCCTTTAATTCTCTTTATGCCATAGTGATGCTGCCATGCTACATGTCTTGGACAGGGACTTTACTGTGTGCATGTTATTTGTAAAAGAGATCTTGTCCGTATAGAGCTTGCTTTAGTGATATTTAAAAGGTCCTGGAAAGTTGAGGAACGTCCTGGAAATTGATCTCTGAAAAAGAGTGGGAACCCTGACAGACGTGTACCCTTCAATACTCCTATAAAATCCCTTAACAGAAAAACTGAATATTTTCATATTTCAAAAAATCCCACGTTCCGTGTGTAGTGCATTCTGAGTCTATGACGTGTAATGGTTTTCATAAAATATTACTACAGTTTACTAATAGTATGGTATCTACTATAGTTTTTCATGTTTTACTCTCCACTCCCAGCTTCTTACCTCTCAGATCATGTTTATTTTGATAATCTTTCATTTGTATGTTTTGTATTGTTCATCATTTATATCACTGTCCGGTTTATATTGAAAGGGCAAAACAGAAGACGTTAATGTTCTAATGCAGATGCCACCTACTGTCTGTATGCATTTATAATCCTCTGTTTCACATCATTTTACATTATCTACTGATTAAAGACTTATGTTTAACTCGCTTTAGCATAAATAAAACGGCAACCTTTTGACTTCATGTATTGCGATGTAACAAAATCCTGGCCTAATTGAAAAGAGTTTTTAAACCATATTTCAAGTTTATTGAAACTATGAAATTTGTACTGTTTTTAATTTCACATTCATATAGTCCAAGTGTTATATGTAAAGTATTTTAAATTGTTTTTAGTAAAAGATTAGTTCAATTAGTTCAATATATCCATAAAACTCAGCACTTTAAATTTACACGCAAGATTGCAACACTTTTTCTTCAAATAGCGGATTTAAATAAACGATTTCTTCACTTAGACATAACAATCACCCTAATATATCACTTGCATAGTGTATTTCCTCATGATTAATAAAAGTCATAGTCTTATTAGCAGGTGCAAGTCAGTGTATGCTTTTCTTCATTGTTTGCAGTATGATTTCTTTAATTATGGTAATATGATTATTTTTAGATTACTACAACTGGGAAGATCTTAGAGACGCGACCACCAATCAACATTCAGCAGTGTGAAGAAGAGATGAATTGGTCTCACTATGCCTTGTATGATAATACAGCAACAGTTCACCTGAGTTTGGCAGATACTTTTAAAGTAAACCTCGGTCAGTGGTATAGATTTAAAAGTGTTTCTATTTGTGACTTTGGTAAAGGAAATGTGCTTTGTTCAACTGGGTTCACAAAACTTAAGTCGTTTACTCCTTTGAGAGACAATATACAGGACCCTAAAGAGACGGTTATATCAGGCGGGGTCACTGAGGCATTAGTGAACTTTGAATATTTCTGTTCGTGTGGAGCTGTAGTCACTCTGTCAGACACCAAATTGTTTCGCATCAAATGCGGCGAGTGCAAAAAGAGCTGCAGATGTGCAAATGTTCGAAACAAGGCCAAGGCTGAAGTCACCATAAAACAGACCAATGGAGCTGACCAGAGAGTTGTGTTAACTGATGAACTACTGCACTCCATTGTCAACTTTAAGAAAGAGGGATTCTGGGACAATCATCAGCTGGAGGATAAACTGCTAGAGGTTGAGAAAATGACTGTGATCTGTGTGGATGGTGAACCGGAACCGCAGCGTGTACAGATTGAACCAGTGGATAAAGCCAAAGACAGTTGGTATGTGACTGGGTGTAAACGTATAAAAAGTCTATGTTTACTCTCATAAAGCTTTGTCTTACCTCAAATCCATCATGGACCTTCCAGCAGCTCTGTAGATGATCCATGGGACACCACTCTCATTGGGCTTATCACATAAAGGGTTGGTGGACTTCTATGCTTCCATCATTGAATTTATATTCATCTGCTTTATCACCATTTGTTTTGCTGCTGCCATTGCCAAGAACAAAGGTCAGGGTTCCCGCAGGGTCTTAAAAAGTCTTAAAAAGTCTAAAATTCAGAAAGTTAAATTTAAGGCCATAAAAGTCTTAAAAACGGCCAGATTTTCATCCTAGGTCTTAAATTTAATTAACCCAAGTCTTAAATTTCTTACCTCCGTTTATTCCTGAAAAGATTTGTCCAAAAAAATATAATGTTTTGAGAATTTCTGAGAACATTGTGTCGCGTTGGTCTTAAATTTCACTCATAATGGTCTTAAAAAGGTCTTAAAAAGTCTTAAATTTGACTTGGTGAAACCTGCAGCAACCCTGAATGTGTCAAAGATTTCATAGCTGAGAAGGGGAGCACACAGGTCAGACTGCTATAAAGAAAGCACCTTGTGACCTCAATTTGTGTCATTTCTGTCATCTCACTCACTTTAAACATCGTACACTAATGACCAGTGAATGTCCCTTCCTTTAGTGATATTTGAATATTTTTGTAACAATTTTTTTATTTTATTGTAGATGATAGTCATTGTTAAAGGAATAGTCTACTCATTTTTAATATTAAACTATGTTATTACCTTAACTAAGAAGAGTTGATACATCCCTCTATCATCTTAGTGCGTGCACGTAAGCGCTGGAGCGCGCTGCGACACTTCGATAGCATTTAGCTTAGCCCCATTCATTCAATGGTACCAAACAGAGATAAAGTTAGAAGTGACCAAACACATCAACGTTTTTCCTATTTAAGACGAGTAGTTATACGAGCAAGTTTGGTGGTACAAAGTAAAACGTAGCGCTTTTGTAAGCGGATTTAATAGAGGAACTATATTGTATGGTGGAATAGCACTTTTGAAAGTACTTCGACTCGGCGCAGTAACACCCTCCCTCTCCCATTATGAGAGGGAGAAGGGGAGCGGATTTTTCAGCAGAAATTTTTTTTTGGCAGAAAAAATACTCTTTTTGATATAAAATGTTTCACAGCATTCATTGAAATTTATTGGTTAGATGCAGAAGTCAAAAGCCTGTTTATAGAAATGAGTGTGATACAAATGTTTTGTAGACTTTTTTAGTAAATTAAAAGAAAAAATGAATCTGGTAAATAAAATATTCACAATATTTGCAATATAAATCAAAATAAAATGCATAAAATAACATTTAGATTAGAACCAAGTGTCTGAGCCAAAGTTGGTGGCATCAAAGTTGCATACTGCCAGTGCATGTCCATGCACAGTTACTTTGAGTTAGTTTTTGCTAGTTTAATTGTTTATCTCCCATGTAATTCATCTAGTTCCTGTACTATACTTCTTCATGATTACTCTCTTGCCACGTAAATGTGTCTCACCACAAGGTGGCAAAATCTATGTGTGATGCTGCCTGTGAAAACCCAGCTAAAGTCTTTTTTTCTGATTTACTGTCAATCATCCTACATAATGTAAATAACATTCTGTGAAAATATAACTTTAATATCTTTAATACTTACTAAGATCATGTCACAGATTAAAGTCAATGAGTGAATTTCAAACTTTGATGCTCCTAATCTCTTTATTAGATTACGAGACTTTAGACTGGATTTCACACAAGATTAAAAAATTATGAAATTTCAAGAGTTTTTTCTTTGTCATTGTTGCTCATCAATGTTTTTGTCATACCTGTTTATACAGAACACTTTATTAGCAACACAAAACCTTATGCATGTTCTAAAATGTTTACTTGTTGCATATGCCTACAGAAAGATATTTTCAATAAATGTTGTCATCTGTGCTGTATATTTTTCCTGCACATTTCTATAAAAAATTGGTGGGTCCTCATATAAATTATACCTACCTAAGTGTAAGGAAAGAGTTTGTGAACCACTGCTGTATGGAGTGCCGTAGGGATCACGTATTTTCGTACTGTAGGCTAACCCAGAAGTTAGCGGGACACTGGTTCCCTCGCCAAAAAGCACATTCATTTTCCCCATTGACTTTTTATTTTGACACTTACACATTTTGTCCAACAAGTTAATATTCACAGATGAACACAACAATGAATTTTAAAGTCAAAATGTGGCTTTTTATATTATTAGTAAACACATTTACACTTCAAAATTCATTACATTTGTTTCATCTGTGAAGATTAACTTATTGGACGACAACTTGTAAGAGTCTTTAACTTTTGTTGAACACAGAGCTTATTTTTTGCGACAATCCAAAAGTCTGTGGGAAAAATGAATGGTCTTTTTAGCGAGGCAACCAGTGTCCACTTCCAGTTTGGCCTACAAAAATACATCATCCTTGTGGCACTCAATTGTGCCCGCACACACTATTGTCTCAAAACAAAGAGCCATTTTTTTTGGAAATCAATTCCCAGCTGTACATATCCACAGCAATTGCTCATTATTTATTTGATTATTTACATGCTTATAAATTCAGCCTTGATGGCACAATGGATGTGGATGCATTTTAGTCAATATCTTGGCATGTTGCCATGGTAACACGGTCACGTGAAACTCTTAGCTTTTCACCACGGAGATGTCATCACACTCAAACCTTCATGTTGTAATATTGAATTATTTGCACAATACATTGTTTCATATCTTGTCTGTCTTTTGTACAAGTGAACACTGCTACAGTTACAGGACCAACTCAAGATGTTGTAGAGAAATTTAATCTCTGTGCTTTGTTCTGTGGGAACCTCATGTGCAGCTAAGCATGATGGGTGTCATATTATGAAGTCCAGGAACGTTCTGGGTTTTGTAGCTGCATCACTAATGTAGCATTTGTCACACATGTTCCTATCTTATGAGACAGGAAAATCTCTATCTAAATTAACAGTCTCCGTCACCAACCCACCTTCACTGAATATATAAAAAAAATATGAATGCAATCAAAGTGAATGTTGACTGAAGGTGTTAGTCAAAAACATTTAGCTTTTTGTGTTACACAGACATAAGAGAAGAAAAATTCAAATGTGATTTTAACAATCTGACAGGGAGTAAAATATGTAAGATTTTTAATTTTGTGTGCGCTGTCCCTTTAACCTGAGCTCATCTGGGACATAAGAGTTGGAAAAAAATCCCACATGATTTGTCACAAATTCTGCTTAATCTAATAATCCATTCCAGTATGTTAGATTTAGGGACCCATCTATCATGCTTGATGTCAGTGTCTTTTGTCATTTCTTTGCATCTTTTTCTATAGTATCTTTATGAAGTCAATATTCCTTATCACTTAATTATGGAAAAATATATTTTGTGAATAATGGATTGAATGAAACAAAATGATGCTTCAAAACATTTATTTGTCACTAGATAATACAATAAAACAGAATTTTACAAAGACACAGGTACTGTATATGCTCAGTCACACAACAAAGAGAATTGGTGCTTTTAAAGAGGCAGTGCAAGTGGAGAGGGCATAGAGAAGGAAACGACCCAAAAAACAAATGCAAAAAAATTGTAGTAAGACAAATCACATTCCTATTTGTACAATAATTAAAAATGACATAATATTACAAATAATAGACTATAGACTACAGTAGCTAAAACTTTGGGAATGCTTCAGTATGTGTATCATTAAGGCCATTGGTTACGTGTGCTATATTTACAAATACAGATATAATATTTATATAGTAACTGGGTCTTCAACTGTGAATCTGATCTATGTCTTCATCTGCCTTATGTAACTAAGCCTGGCTGCCAGAAAGACATGAAGTGGATTACGCAGCAGACTGGACTGGCAGACAGGCTTACTGTAGATACAAATGACAGAGCTGTTACATAAAAGTAATAAACAGATTGAAAATTTAAACCATCCTTTCAAAACATATACCAGTGTCACTGCACTCAATAAAGTTGACATTGTAACATCTAATGCAGCCACTTCACTCTCTGTGCCATTGAATTCAGCTATAACAATGTAATGCGTTGAGCCTTTTATTATAATCGACATATCACTGAAATGAGAACAAGCCATTAATCCAGTGTGCATTATGTGAGGGGTTCAAAATGTGAAGTGCTCAGCTCTAAAATGCACTCCAGATTAAATAATGCATGTTTAGGTGTGTTAGATCTAGCAAAATTTCTTCACCCGTTTATGTTTGAACTCGACAACTACTCTGCAAAAAGAACCCCCATATAATAACTCGCAACACACATATGAGAGATTTCATTTCACATGTATGTTCTACCAACCCGATCTCACGAGAATTCGTTTGTGTTTTACGAAGTGGCTTATTTGGATGAATTCATACTAAGTGAAAAGCACAAAAACAATTTTTTTTTATAAATAATACAGTAATAAAACCCCACCCCTTAACCCAACATCACAGGGGCGAAAGCAGATCTTACAAAAACATACAGATTTTATAATGCGAATACATATGAATTAGCCACCTCGTAAAATACGTACAAGTTCCCTTGAGATTGTGCTGGTAGTACTGTTTCCATGTCTTATATGAATTTGCAGGTCAGAGTTCATCAAACTTAATTTTTTATTGTATGCAAAAAATGAAAGAATAAAACGCAAAAGTCTAGTGTGACTGCATGCACACCGCCAGCGACTATAGCAAATGCAGAGCGTTCGCATTCATTTCAATGAAACCTTGGTGATTTCTGGCGCTATGAGCGACAACGACCGTTTGTGACCGGAATTGGGCATGTCCAACTACGTAACAAAGTTGAGAACAGTTCTTTATGCAAAAATAATTTTATGCAAACAACGAGCGACTTTCAGGAGTGACAACCAATGAGAGTGAAGCAGTGGAGTTCATGTTATCCGTCTTTCATCATTTACTGAGAGGACAATTAACTCTTTCACCGCCAGCGTTTTTTTTTCACCAAAGTTTAATGCCTTCCAAAAAATGTTCTTCTTTAAATATATAAACATACAATATACCTAATGAAAGAACAGACCATCTGCTTTCAAACAAAAAAAAGTTTCAACCTACCTTCAGTGGTTCTTTTGTAATCAGCTTTTGAATATGGGTAGGTTTCTGCAAAAACACCATATTTTGAGCAAAAAGCAGAGATAATTCCATTTTTGTGACGGACTTTTCATAGAGATCCCATTCAGAGCGATCTTTAATACAGACACGGACATGCAGCCGCTTGCCATAGGGCAATACTTCCGGGTTTAAAAAGTTGTGGAAGGGCACCACCTGGTGGATAATAGCGGTATTGCGGAAAGACGGAAAATCTCGTCATTGGCGGGGAAGCGTTTTCTCTTCATTGACGAGATATCTCGTCAATGGCGGTGAAAGAGTTAAGGGCCGGTAACACTAGACTTTTTGTTCCATTGACTTCCATTCATACACATACAAATGCATCAGACTTGAAAAGCTAGTGCAACAATATTTCGCAGTTCACTGCGTACCAAAGTTCAAGTCTGGTGAACTCTGACCTGCAAATTCGTATCACATGGAGATATGTGACCAGCAGAAAACCATTATATGGAATATCATGGAGTGACCTTTCTTTCTACTGAAAAGCACAAATGGATGAAACCAAAGATCTATATTGACTAACTGCTTCCCACCCATATACGCAGCAATGTCCGACAAATATTTGCATACTCAAAGTCTAGTGTGACCACGCCTTTTGTTAGTAGGACAACCAGAATTAGAAACCCCTTAGACTCCATCCAATATTTAATATAAAGTGAAACAAAAAAATAATAATAACATAAAACAACCAAAACACACTATATTTAACTGTAAAACATAATAAATATTTGGTACATCCTGAAACCACAAACACAATCTTGGCTTCCCTGGTAATACTCAAGTCTGGATGGATCTGATCAAAACAATATGTCCATCCAAACCAATACAGCACCACTAATACATCTAAAGAGATGAGAAAGCAATATATAATAAAGTGTTTTAATAATAGTTACATTCTTGATATCAAAGCAGGTTCAGTAAGGCAGTGTGTTTGTGCAGAAGTAACAGGAAGCAGAATGACTCAACATGTTTCTGAATGTGTGTATACAGAAGCTATTACAGTGAATAAAGACGGAGATACTGTAATTCTCTCGGGATAAATAATCTGGGTCAATCTGTGAGGGAGGGACGATTGAGGCGAGTGAGGGAGATTACAGAGGCTTGTGAATATCCTACAGTTGCTTTTTTGTCTGACATATTTTCAAATATTTACTCTCCTGCCAGCTTGCAATGTAGTGCCACATGTATGAGCACCACATCATACTAAATAAACAATATTGTGCTTGTGATAAAAAAAAAAACTTCTGTGTTTGTATGTTAATATACATCTCTGTGGTTTGGTTAATCTAAGGGTTGTCAACAGGCTAAGGTTAACTCTAACTGAACGTCTAGATGTGTGTTTGTAAGATCTAATATGTTAGACTGTTTAACCTGCATTAAAACAGCTGGCAAGTTATTCTGTCTTCACTATGGAGTTTACACTATGTCCTAAACCCAATGTGTCCTACTTCTGCCCATCATGAAACCTTACTGGTGCAAAATCTTGCTCCATTAACTATACATTAAAACATATACTGTAAGCTGTACATTAAATGTATTCTGATTGGCTGTTTCACATCACACAGTTTCGCATTCATAGAGACAGAGAGGCTTTATCTTGTTGAGACCCAGTTATGCTGAAGTGTCCCTGTACTGTAAGTGACGTGTGTGGGAAAATAAGGACAGTTTATTGTTCGGGAATGACTGTCACATGATATGTTGAAATAAGGATTAGGGAGAAGAATGCTTAAGTAAGGGCTTCATTAAATTTGTGTTTGTAAAGGCAAGGCCAGGTATGTCAGTGGATGACAGCGAAACACATTTACTCAGGAGCAGGTCATATTATGCTTACAAGCACATTATAAGCAGAAATAATTGGACAGTCATTACAAGAATGGTTTACAGTTTCCTTTAAACAAAAATGTAAAAGCTAGTGTAAAAAATAAATAAACATACAGGTATACCGTATATAAATAAATATTTATAACATTAAGTGTGTGAGAGCCAGATGCTACCAAATTACAACTGTGTATGTGTGTGGTAAATGTGAAAGTGGTAACGTTGCAGTATAATCATGTGATCAATGGACGCTGCTAGACAGATACATGTCTATGTGGGATACAATGGGGGAAGGGGTATAGATTTAAGTGGATCCACATGATTCCTTAACAGCATTTGCTCAGACAAGTTTTAATGTCCAACCTGTGATTGTCATCATTTCTCATAAGAGGAAGGCTGGTATCTTTCAACACTGTAGAAAAGATCATTTAAAGGGTAGATTGTGTCTTTCATTATAGACTGATCTACACTACCAGTCAAAAATGTGAAAATAACTATTAGTTCATTATTTCTATTAGCCACGCCCACTTATTTACATACTGGCTCTGGGGTATACACTTAATATAAAACCGTAATACCACTCAACTCTATTTTAGGTATTTAAACAACATAGGAAAGCTTCAAACAATTGCTAGATAGACATAAGTTATCTGTCTACGAAACTCATTTTAAATATTAAAGCAAATGTCTTTACATAAAAAATTGCATGAGGAGCATAAATTAATTAATTAAATTTTGTCTGGTAGTGTACGACCCCACTGATCATATTTTTGTGGAATTACTTTAAAAAAAAAAAATAAGACCAAACATTGTTGTTTAAAGGTGCAGTGTGTAAATTTAGTGGCATCTAGTGGTAACCAAAGGCTCAGTTCACTGGTCACCCCTCGCATTTTAAACGCATAAAGAAGCTACAGTAGCCGCCACCAGACAAACATGTTATCGTTGGAGAAAACTTTGTAAAAAAGTTTGTCCGTTAAGGGCTTCTGTAGAAACATGGCGACACAAAATGGCGACTTCCATGTAAGGGGACCCTCTGTGTATGTAGATGAAAATGTCTCATCGTAAGTTAATAAAAACATAACGGTTCATTATGAAAGGTCTTTATACACCACTGATAATATAGTTTTGTATATTATATTGCATTTCTGTCAAGAGATCCTTCTAAAAATTACACACTGCACCTTTAAAAGATAAATGGCAGTCTGTCATAAAGATTTCAGCTTTTACTGAGCAGCAATGTAGATCATTGAGCTCCATCTGGCTCCATGTAAACACCATAAAACACATTGGAGATACTGAATCTGTTTGGGCCACTGAATCATGGTGCACTTCACATACTCTCATATATAATTTACATACAAGCCATTGTAGCAGCTAAACACAGTAGATGTGCAATGTATATTACGTAAGAATGAAGAAAGGAACATAGTAAAGTGGCTCTCAAATATGATAAAATTGTTGAAAAAGGAAGTTGAGTTCACCCAAAACAATGACTTGGTGTCTTTAAGCCATGTTGTTGATAAACAGTTTGGTTTATTTAGATGTTGATGATAGCAGTAAATGAAAGACAAACAAAAGACAAAGCAAAGCAGGAGTGGTACAGTAAACAGGCATGCAGGTGTAGTGTAAACACACCTCAGTGTTGTTAGATCATCTGCTGGAGGAGGGGGTTTCTGGTGTAAGGGTGTTGTGTGTTTGTCCTTCAGGTTGAATGTTTTGGACCGTCTCCACCAGACTGCCGCTGGGGAGAACAACATATCGCGCTGATACGTCCTGTCCCTGCTGCTCTCGTAAACCCTCTTTACTGTGCCAAATGCCATATCCAAAATACACCAGAAGACCTGGGGTAGAGCAAGACAACAAATTTGATCACGTGACCACAAAATTTTCCAATATGACAGTGGTCTAATGGGCGTACACACCAAATGGAAATTCAACGATTTGCGCAAGTAAATTACATTCAAAGTCAATGCAATGCGAATGATGCGAATTGGGCGGCGCGATTGCCACGAAAACAAGCACTATTCACCTCAAGCTCGTATTCGCACAAGTTGAAAATATTCAAGTCAAGCAAAAAATTCAAGTTAAATGAAAAGTTAAATCCTGCGAATAATCTGCAGCAAGGAACGCTTCATGTTTGGTGTGTACCCAGCATTAGACTTTACAGAGTCTGTGAACTTTGCCAAATGAATAGGCATTTGTTACCCATTATTAATCTGATAACTAATAAACAGAAAGTGATAATCAGATTGATTGGGTCTGATATTGCGCAAGTAGTATTTGGCTAGTCATGTGATATTAACATGGATACCATTATTAAGAGGGTGACCCAGACAATGTGATTAGTGATTAGTTCTCATCCTGTGTGGGTGAGTAGGGGAGAGCAGGAGCAAAAGTACAATTTTTCAGAAAATTTTTAAAAGATAATATTTTAGACAAAGATATATTGTTGCTGTGGTCAGTAACTCACAAGTGTGGTCTATTAATACCAGTTGGAATTTTGAACAAATGTAAAACAACTTCAGTATAATTTCACTTTGAACATAAGTAGCGCATTGTTACATTTTTGTGTTACACTTGTTTTTAGTAAATATACATGACTATGATCTTGTTAATATGTAACGGCAAACATATTTTGTCATTTATCTTTGTAAAAAATTATTAAATTACAGTTTCATTTTAAATTTCAGTTTCATCAAATGTTTTCAAAAGCAACCTGACAGTACAAACTTAAACTGTAAATGTTTCAACCGTTTGAACTTTGAAAACTAAAATTAAATTAGATCAAATTATAATACTATACATTTTCAACATAATGCAAAAGTAGTAGCAGCGGAACAAAAGTAACAAGTGGGTTTGATTTCTAAAGAGTACAAAACTGCTATAATATATACCTTAAATGTCTACTAAATGCACAAGTAAAGTCAAATAAAACAGTGATAAATGTGCATCTTTAACAGTTTAAATGATTTGTATCAAAGGAACTTAAGAAATTTATGTTTGGACTGATAAATATCCTAAAGGTGAGTCCATAGCTATACTGAGACGTTAAAGACAAGAGCTGACCTGTCTCTTTACAAGCTTGAAAATGCTGAAGCAGTCACTAAAACACCCGTACTAAAAACTGAAAGCTCAAATAGCCTATATCTCTGTACATTTTCAATGTATAATCGGTTTCCTTATTCAGACAAGATGGTGTATTAATTCATTCTTAACTGTGTTAAGTGCATAGCTTAAACCCAAAATTAACAAACCACATAAACCATGAGCTAGCTGCAAATAATTAAATGTAAAGATTTAAATGAATGGTTTACTCTAAAATGATTTAAATGTTTCTTCACCCTTATATTGCCCCACTTTCATCTTAAATATTAGTACACAAAGGGGCGGTTTCCTGGACTGGGCTTATACTAGTCCATGTACGAGCTGCCTTTTAAAAAACACCTTGTACTGACATATCTTAACATATATCAGTGGCATTGTTTAGTCTCAAAATACACAACTGTATTTTTTGTAAGGTTTGTTTGTAAAACTATTAACATGTCCCAATATAACTATAGTTAGTCCTGGGAATAATCTAAACCCTGTCCGGAAAACCACCCCATACTTTTTGTTCTTTTTTATGCTTGTCAGTCAGTGTAAATTTTTTTTTTACCACAGAAGAAAAAAATCAAACAGGTTTGGAACAACGTTTGCAGTAAATTATGACAAAATGCATATTTTTGGGCAAACTATCTTTTTAAGACAGCTATGGTCAAAGTCTCCAGTAGTTTTCTTTAACAAAATAACAGTTCAACAAGCTCTGCTGTAACTTATTTGCTCAGTTTATAGACTTATTGTTATACAGTAGTGTTGTAGTTACTGAATTAATATATTTAGTATTTACATTATATATTTTTATGTCATTTACAAAACTGAGGAGGAAGAGAGATAAAAAGTGATAGACTGATACCTGCTGCAACCCAAACGGTGAAGCGGATCCAGGTAAGTGGACTTAACTTCAACATGAGGAACACATTCAGAAGGATGCTGAAGCCAGGAATGATCGGCACCAGAGGAACCTAAATCAGACATTTACAGTATGTTTAATTTTTTTTTACGTATCTGCTAATCAGATTTTTAAACTTCAACTACAAAGATTTACAGTGCCTTGTTAAAGTATTCAGACCCCCTTTGCTTTTTAATTTTGTAATTTTGAAACCTGATACTTAAATTAAGGCAAAGGCTTGTGGGCCCATCGTAACTTATTATTTTCCGTAACTGCACATTGAAGTGGTAATAAATCTTTAATTATGCTCCAAATGACTTCAATAGTATGAACCACCTATCGCATAATATAGCATTGAATTAATACTTAAATATATAGGTTTATTAGAACTGACCAGAGGTGTAGTTTCCAAGTGGATTGAGAGAAAGAAAACAGACAGTAACTCACCTGAAAAGTCTTTAGATTGGGTTGTTGTTCATGGACACAGATGAGAGCCAGACTGAGCAGGAAGACCAGACTAAAGATGACCAGCAACAGGGTGAAGCTCCATACAGGCAGGTGCAACTGGTTATTTCCAAACACCAACACGGCACAAAGAGAGACACCGCTCACCATCAGTGCCAACACCGAAAACGCCACCACCTCTCCCGGCTCACAATCCCCCAGCAAGCGGCCCAGATACGGCTCCCAACGGGCGCTCAACATGCCAGCGGATCGTTTTTCCTTCACATTGTTCTGTCTCTCTACCAGCTGAAGCTTATCAGAGAAAGACTCATACTCCTTCATCCCCCCACCGTCCTGTGCAAAGGTCTGGGTCTCATTCGCTACAGGAGATGGATCCACCTGCTGCTCTGATGTTGTGGATGAAGCATCTGTTTTGATGCCACCTCCTCCTCCTGAGCTTCCGCTACGCTTATCCGGCTGGTAGCGGAGCACTATGATGCTAGCTGCTACAAAAGTGTAAGCCAGTAAAGTGCCGATCGAGAGGAACTGGACCAGTGCTTCAAGATCAAAGATGAGGGCAAGGAACGCCATCAGACTGCCAAATACAAGAATTGCAATGACAGGAACTTTGGTTACAGGGTTAACACGAGAGAAGACAGAGAAGAAGAGGCCGTCCTCCGCCATGGCATACACGATCCGCGGGAGAGAGAAGAGGTTGCTGAGCAACACGGTGTTCATGGCTAAATGAAAGACAAGACAAACAACAACAGTTATTAAGTTTTTAAATCCAAAATACATTTTTAAGACATCAATAAAAATACACATATTCATAATGCTTTACTCACCACAGATGGAGCCCACAGCCACAATAAACCCAGCCCAGCTATAACCTCGCCTAAAGAACGCATCTGAAAGTGCCGAGTTTGGGTCGAGTGTATGCCATGGGACCATCAGCGTAAGAACTGTAGATACCAGGATGTACGCTGTGGCTGCCAGGCCGAGTGAGATGGCCGTTGCTGCCGGTATAGCTCTCTGAGGATTGCTGGCCTCCTCGCTGGATGCTGCTATTACATCAAATCCAACAAAGGCATAGAAACACGTCGCCGTTCCCGCCATTATACCTGAGAGTCCAAAGGGGGCAAAGCCTCCCTCCTTAGCGCTCCAGTTGACTGGATCCGCCAGTATGAATCCAAACACCAATATAAAGGCAATGACTGCCATACTGATGGCAGAGAAGATGTGATTGAGCCAAGATGAGACGCGAACACCAAATGAAATAAAAATGGAAGCCACAAGAAGGATGGCAGCTGCTAAGAAGTCTGGGTAATGAGCAACGACAGGTACGTCCCAGCGCATCACATAAGTCTCTGTGAAATTTTGGATACGGTGATTGAAAATAGAGTCTAGGTAGCCGCTCCACGCACGGGCTACTGCAGCTCCACCAATCATGTACTCCAAAATTACATTCCAGCCAATGAGGAAGGCCCAGATTTCCCCAACAGAGACGTACGTAAACATGTAGGCGGAGCCTGTCTTTGGTACACGGGCACCAAATTCAGCATAGCACAGCGCAGCCATGAGAGACGCTATGCCTGCGATGAGGAAAGACACCACTACAGCGGGACCAGCGGTGTCTTTTGCAACAGTTCCTGTGAGAACATAAAGGCCTGATCCTACCATTCCACCTACACCAAGAAGTGCAAGGTCCACTGTGGAGAGACAACGCTTCAGTGATGTCGCCATTACATCGTCTTCCAGTGTCTTTAGCCTGTTCAGTTTGTGACAGAACCTCACCACCGGTGAGCAGCTGGAAACACATGACGCCATTTTGATGGAGAACAAGGGGTTGGTATGAGATGAAATACGCAAAGATCACACTTTGTCCATAATGTTCAGAGCTGAACAGGCACTAGAAACCAAGAAGAAAAAAACAGTTAAGAATCTGCAACACATAAGACAAAATTAAGGAAATTGGTTCCAAAATACCAAAATGAGCAATAATATGAAAATATGAGCCAAAATATGAGCAGTTCCATGCAAAAGTCAACTTTACCAGGACAAAATAAAGTTTGTACTAAAAGATTTTAACCATACTGATCAGATATTTAGTGGCTTAAAGGGATAATTCACACAAAAATTACAATCCTGTCATCATTTACTCACTTTTATATTGTAACAAATCTGTATACATTTCTTTGTTCTGACGAACGCCAATAAAGATATTTTAAGGAATGTTTATAACCAAACCGATCATGAACCCCCATTCACTTCTATAGTAAGAAAAAAGAATACTATGGAAGTGAATGGGGCTCATGATTGGTTTGGTTTCAAACATTCCTCAAAATATCTTCCTTGGTGGTCAATACCAGGTCTCTGTTTATGTTTTCTAATTTTTATCAAATTATTTTAAATACTTGGGTAAGAGAGTAAGAATTGTCAGATACATAATGCTGTTTCTTTCTCATAAATGAACACACAAAAATTAAAATAAATATAATTTGTTCTTTGAAGAGCCATCCCTTCTCCATTTCCTGAGTATTATTGCTTCTGGTTTGAGCATTTTAATTCACAGAATTACTACATATTACTAAGTATGTTGTCTTCCAAAAATGTGTGTCCTTATTTGTCACATCCATAACATAATAATTTCATTTATAAAATAAAAAACATGCCCTGCTAAAAACAAAAGAAACCATGACAGAAATTATATTGATTTTAATAGGATATTTATTGATTGTAAAGGAAACTAAAATGGTCTCTGTGGGTCTCTACTGGTATGTGTTGGGTTCTTATTGGTGGGGGCATTAAATCTTACTGGAATATGTCCCAAAACACACTACAAAAACGAATTTTGTAGTGGTTTAAATGGTAAAAGCTAATGGTCCCTAATGGTATTTTAATGAAAACCATTAGAATTTCTGTGATGGTTTCAATTGTTTATTCAGCAGGGGGAGTAGATATTTTTCTGATGTCTGGACTTATGTCTGATGTTTAGGGATATATATACACAGACTGTCCAATATTAGTAATAAATTCATTCTCTGAGAAATTTAATTTTCATTTTTGACTGAAAATGTCAAATCCAAAATGCTGGAATTGCTCGTCTATATATATTTCATAATATTCTGTTAAGTTACAGGTTAAGTGACTCTATAAGATCAGTTATTGTATTAACTGTTTTAGGATGCAAGTGTTGTTCAAAAAGCAGCTAAATGACAAAAATAAAGTACAAACCCTGACAACATATCAGCACATATAACATGGTATTGTGATGCAAAAGCCTATAAATATGAAATAAACAAGTTGAGAGGTGTTTAGTGCTTAACCAGGTCAATTCTATGAGGTAATATTACAGTGCTTAATATGCATATATGAACATTATGTAAAGGTGGTCTGGTTACAGCTGAACCCTTATAAAGTCTACAGAGATGATGATGCTGCAGATGACAGATGGTTATCCCTCACATCACATCCGCTGGCTGCATCTCCAGGGCACACGTTGAATGACGTCATATATTACATATTACTTGATATATCAAAATCAACATTTCTAACTAACTTTAATACCTGAAATTGATTTAAAATCTGGCAGATCGATGTTAATATCTTTCCGTATAACGATGCGTGATTAGGCTTATTTAATCCATCGATATGGATTTAAGGCTATATGGTAATATATTAAAGGGCTAGATAAACCTATATATAAAAGCCAGCGATCTTTTGTCGCCGCTGTAAGTTTAATTGATAAAACATTGTTGCAGCTGTCTGTTTACTGCTTTCCATCCTCATCTAACGCTATATAAAGCCACAAGGTGTTGTTGAAGCATCGCCACGAAGACAGGTGAGACACTGACCCGTTTTATATTAACCACAAATATAAGCATATCGCGCTTGTACACATATAAACACATACATCTTTAAATAGAAAGTGGTATTTACCTGTCATGCATTTAGTAATTCATTTGCGTGTCTCCGGCCGTGTGATAAAAGCGATGTTGTTAAAGCGTCATTGAACAGACCGGAGGGTGGAGGAGAACACGAGCTGTTTCCGCTCTTAAAGGTACAGCACCAATGTCAGACTCCTTAAAATTTCAACAGTCTTCCATATAAAACATCTATAGGTCTGTTTAACATGGGACTTGCTACTGATAGACTGCAAATATTTACAGTTAAAAAAAATCACAATGTACACATTGTAAAGCAGTTTATTAAAATAACATTATATTGAACAGTAGGCTATATTCCTGAAGGCATACAAACATTTTTGTGAAATTAAAATATAATCCATTATTTAATGAAAGTCTTCTCCTGTTTTCTCTTTGATTTTGTGCAATATTTAAAAACAACACTTTAAAAATCTGCAACAAGAAAGTATTGGGGGTTGAACGACATGAGTAGCCTAAATAACGAAAAAAACTTTTGGGCTGAACTAACCTTTGTTATGGTTAACATTAGTTAATGCATTAGCTAACATCAACAACAATTCTATGGAATTTATTAATCTTCATATTAATGTCAGTATGTACTAATACTTTTTCTAAATCAAAAGTTGTAACTATTTACATAACACAGTGAGTATTGGCAATACCCTACATGAACAAACATTAATTAATGCATACATTTTGCCTGTATATTGTTAGTTCAAGTTAGCTAATGCACTTACAGAAAAAATACAACCCTATTGTAAAGTGTTACCAATTCTATATTAAACTGCAACCACTTAAAAAATTAACACAGCAATGTTTATTTACACAACAACTGCAATTTTATCATTCACTATATCGATCTGCATAACCAGTCAGTCAAGATTAGTCATCCAGTGGGACAGCCCAAAATGTGGGCTTACCCACATGGTTCAAAAAATAATTATGGTAGAATAATTGCAGAACAATTATACTTGTTGAAAGTAGCAGTAACAAAGTAAGACTAACTTAAACAATGTTTAAAAAATGTAATTTCTTGTTTTACCCTGGTTGTGAATAAAAGTAAATATATATATACAACTGAGCTGAATTCTTTTTATTTAATAAAACCATATAAAACTACTTATGACTAAACAGAAGACAAAACCAAGAACAGTATTAACAATATTAACAGTATTATCCTCTGGTTCTTCTGATTCTTACCCATCCTCTCTGTCGCTGCAGATACGGTGTCCTGGTTGCTTTTGGTCACAGCATCTAAGAAAATAAATAAATATTAAAATGTTAACATTAAAAAAAAGGGTTATCATGTCAATCAGCATGTCAAAGTCAACCATGATCAAGTATAGTCTAGTAATATTAAAAGGAATATTTTTCTTCTAACTTTAATCTTTAGTCCCAATTTATTCGATGATTCACTCAACTGAAATACTTATAATTTTAGTCCTAGTTTTCAGGTGCTTATAAGTATGAGCTATTGTGGTGATATTTCATTGCAAGATAACAGTTGTGTAACGTATTTGATAAATGTACTTAGTTACAGACACTTTATCCAGCAGAACTTACGTAAGTAAATTGCATAGTTTTGCATATTTGTGGCCTAAACCACCAGCAGCACTGCATGCAGTCATATACACTTATCGATATTTGGCTATGGCTTCACAAATCTATCTAAAGTAGAGAAAACAGACAAAGCGCCATGAATGTGATGCATAAAGATTAAGGGGGATGTATGCATTTTTAAATTCTTATAGTCTTGACTAATAATGCAATGTATTTATTACAAACACTCCAGTTCACATCTACAGATTCAGTGTTAGTCCCATGTGTTTTGTTATACATGTCAATAAAACCATTGTAGTAAATACTAAGTTTTATTGAAATCAGATACTGTAAAAGTAATTTGTTCCCAGTGCAACTGCTCTGAAGTAACAGATTAAGGTTATTTAAATCTTTCATCTAATTTTAAAAAAACATACTGTTTAACAGCAGCTTTAAAAGGCATAATTTGGGGTTATCATGAAGTTCTCTGTAAGAGGAGAGTGTTAAAGTAGTGTCCATATGGCAATAATATACAGCTATAAAAACATTGTTAGTTAACTTTTTGTGTTTCACAGAGACAATGAAAGGGTTTTTATAAACGTGCTGACAGCCCCCCCCCCATTATTTTGCTTAGGGCCCAAGAAGTCTAGGACTGGCTCTTACAATGAATAATTTTTCAAGTCTAACCATGAGATTATAACTAAAACCAAAATATTTTTTGTTCTCCATGTAGATCATAAATCACTGAAATTTCAGAGAAATGTAAATGTTATTGTGTTTTATCCAGATAAAGCTCAGCTCCTGTTTATTTGTAGTGCATTGGACTTAATGGCTGCGGTGTTGATGCATGAGTGGCTAGTGCACAATTTATGTATTTATTATATCTATGGTGATTGGTGACATCGGTGGTGGCGGGTGATCCGCCAAAACTGACCACTTCAAAAGGATTTAAAATGAATGATTTCAAAGGGAACACTTAACCCCTAATGTACACCTCGCTCTCATCATTCTTTGTGTGGTAATGGCGCCTCCACATGGGCACAAAACGATTATGCAGTTATTATTTTGGTCCCCGTTCACCCTTCATTCCTCTGAAGCTTTTATTCTAGAGATTAAACCCATTTAACGAGACTATAGGGATAATAAGAGTGAGCCCTTAAAAATAAAATGCAGGTACCGTTTATGTTGTATAGTTTCTTTCTAAAGCCGCTCTAGGCAAGCCTTCAATCTTAGCATTAAATGCATGGAAGGAGACCAAAGGCCATTTTGTCAATGGATGAGAGGCCTAAGTTAGCTAAATATAGAGCTTTTGTGAAAAATAGCTAATAAATTGGCAGCCTGTTTGCCAATCTTCAAAATATTTACACTAAATAATAGCCTACTTGGGGAACTGTATATGTAGGTTTTATAGTCATTGGAATCAAAGTGTTATTTTAATTGGTGAAACATAAATCCAAAAAAAGAAAATATTAATATTTTATTTCCTTTAGACAATATACAATATCAAATAATATTACACAACATCTATGAATAAATAGTAATACTGGTGGTAATGCTGTAAATGACTCTTGCGACATTCCCTACTCTGCACCGTCTCTTATAAAATTTGAATCACAGTAACACCTGAATACAGTTCACAGCAAAATATTGTTTAGTGTAAAACAAGTTTAAGATTAGCCGACAAGGTGTTGATTCTTTAAATATTGAGCTACTTTCCTCACAAAGCGGTTTATTTAGCATATTGAAGCCTCTCCTCTATTGACATCCATTTCCTTCACTGGGTACTGCATCATTACATTAATTGCAAGAGAAAGGCGTATTTTGATGATTGTTAACAATCACTGTGTGCATCTAGACAACAACAGTATCTTCTATTATGTTCTATTGTAACTTCTTCCACATTCTTTTGCAATGCATTCAAATGAATGTACTTTCTCGCCCAAAAAAAGTACATACTTTTAGTGCATAGTATAATTAGGTGAATTGGGATGCAGCATGTGTGTTATGAAATGGCAACATCCAGTTCATGTGCTTCCAGGGCTTCATGTATCTGTGGAACTGCCATTGAGATCAAGAGGAAAGTTAATGCTATATCTCTCCAGAAGAAAAGTGCATAAGTATGCAAATTGGGATGCACTTATAATCTTTATGCCATTATTTGATTGTACTCAAATTCAAATAATCATTACATTAAATTACCTATATAGTTACATTAGACTAGTAAAATACAACATTTTCTGATAACATTGGATTAAGTGAACACTTTAAAACATATAATTTAATAGCAAAATATGCCACATTTTTTTTAATAAAAAAAATAAATAAACAACAAATTACAAACATAGAATGTGAATGTAAAAACTACAAAAGGATCAGTATTGTAATAACGATATTTACTTTAATTATATTTATTCTGAAAAATCTCAGAAGAACTGTTGTCATTATATAGTGAAAAGGTTCATTAATCACATGAAACAATTTCCACTGGGTGGCGCTATGAAGTTGTCTTTGAGAAAGACAGGTGTAACTCTATTGAAGTGAAGATCTTACACACAGCAGGTGGCAGCAGTGTGCAGTGTTTTGTAATGGCTGTGGTTCAGAAAACTTTCTTCCCTAGTAACAAATGATATTACAACCCTATCTTAAATGAAACTTTGCATGATTGGTTGTTTTTACGAGAATGTTTTAGGGGATTTCTCAGACTGAGTAAATAAGCACAAAATAAAAACACTGTTGTTACGCGATGTACTAAATTAATATTAAATAAAAATAACAAGATGATTCATGACAGTTAAACATGCATTCTGATAGTGAGAAGTCAAACTTGCATTAACTTTAATTAATTTACAATGACTAGATTTCTCTGGTTAAATAATTGTGGGTAGTTTATGTTGCAGTCAGTTCTCTCGGTTCCTTTCAAGCCCCAGTGACAATTCCTGTTTTTTAAAGGAACTAAAGATATCTGTGGATTTATTAAAGGGAAACAAGGAACAACATCCAGAGATGTAACAATATATCAGCATCAGTTAGATTTTTTTCACCCAGGTTACTACAGTTTAAATCTAAATCTGCTTTATTTACTTTTACTTCAGTGCGTTAGTCTTGTGATCCTTGGGCTTTGTAAACCACTATTTTTAAGATGTGTTGGATCCTGAAATACTTTCACTACTCTAAAACTATCTGATCTAACTCCACTCTCTCTATAACTCTGTAGATCCATGACGCATTTTATCCAAAAAGCTTTGAACAACATTGACCAGTTTTGCTTAAAGCCTTGTCACCTGATTAGATATTTATTCAGGCCTTTTATGATTTTAACGTGAAACAGGTCTATCAAGTTTGAGCAGATAAATATAAATACTTATAAAGAGAAAGTTAAACAGATGCAGTGTTCAGTATTTAATGGGATTGTTCTGAACAAAAATCGATTTAGTTCTGTGATGTCCCATTGCATACAGTGGCGGCCGGTGCAAAATATGTGTTCGGGGTGTCAGGTGTGTGGCTCGTCATGTCAAAATATGCATTCGGTGCATCATGGGACCTCTGTGCATTGCGTGTCATGTCAAAATACGTGCCTGCTGCATACGCGTCGAAAGGGTTCATGATAAAAGAGACGCTCACAACTCACAAGACACTTACTAAACTCTGATTACACATGAGAATAAGCCAGTATCTAGCAAACCCAAGTGTCTCTTTTTCATAAACCCTTACAAAGCATCTTCAAAGCACATAGGTTCACATGACACATGGAACACATATAGTATTTTGACATGATGATCCAAACACATAACATTTTTCTCGAGTTTCTTATTATCCCTCCTCGGAAAAGAAGTCACGACCAATCATAAGAATTCTGTAAAGCAGCTTATCTTTGCATTATTTCCATATTTCAGGCCTCTGTGGGCCTAAGGCCTCTGGCAGCTATTCAGCCTTGATTACAGTATTTTTTTTATTTGGATAAAGGATTTCTTTAGAAAGGAATATGCTATTACAGAACAGCTTACTTTGTGTTTAAATAATGTAAAAATTAATGTCTGAGTATATAAAGTCTATAATGTGTGTTGACTTCAATACAAACACACCCTTTAAAAACAGTAGATCTCAGATAAACAGTAAACAGAGAGCGGTTACAGTGTGCAGTATTCAAGGGCTGGGGTAAGAGCTCACCATAAGAACTTTTTATTCTGGCAACACATGACGTCATAATATAGCTGCTTCAGTGAATTCTTATGATTGGTCAGTTTTGTGTGATAAGATTTAAGGGGATTTCTCAGACCTGACATAACAAAAAAATGTTTTGTGCTTTTGTAATATGAGATGCTTTCACCTTGCTGGGTTGATGATATTACCTTTTAAAAGGCAGAACTTTGTTTTGCATTGGTTAAAGTAAAGCTTGCTGTACTGGTTTTATTGTTTAATGTCTTTCTTATGGATTTTGTAAGGTGTCCTTGAGTGCCATGAAAGGCGCCTTTAAATAAAATTTATTATTATTTTTATTATTATGAATAATTAAAAAACAAAAGAAAACACTATACATAATAAGAAACATACATTCAAAACATAGTATAATAAAAATAAACAAAATATTTTTTTGTGTGGCCTTGGCTATCACATGTGTGCAACTGTCCAACAAAGAATTAATAGAGGTCAAAATAAGCCAGGATAAAATTCTTACTGCAAGCAATTTGTAGGCAACTACTTAACAATTATGCAGGACAGTGCTGGGAGGGAGATGAAACTGAGGAGCTGTCAATGGTAGATAGTAAAATCATCAATCCACAGGAAATACAATCCTCAACTGACTGTCATGAGACAGTGTGGAATATAAATACATCATGGACAATTACACACTCATATTTTCCTCATAGATGTTGATTGAAACAATCATCAATATGGCTAACAACTTTTACCAGGTAAAGACTGGCAAAGATCAGAAACGTATTTTACATTCCTTATTCCTTTTACATGACAACAGCAGGTTTATTAAAAAGGCTGTTTGTTTAAAGTGCACCTATTTCATTGCTAAAAAACAACGTTATTTTGTGTATTTGGTACAATACAATATGTTTGCGTGGTTTATGGTTAAAAAAACATTATTTTCCACATGTCATAAATTTTTGTAGCTCCAGATTTCTCTCTCTTCCTGAAACGCACTGATTTTGTACAAAACTCATCGATTTGAAAAGTGCTGTGTCCCTGATTGGCCAGCTAATCTGTACATTGTTATTGGCCTGAATACCTCTGACATCAGACGGAAATGTGACACTCCTTACCATGTTTGAAAGATTCGGTCAAAATGCAATGCTAACAGGAGTTAACTTACAGGCTGTGAGTCAAAGCTTCATTACGTCACCAATCCCAGGAAGTAAACTGTTGCCTACAATTCGTGTGTTTGTTGTAGTCCAAGAAAAGAGATTTATGTTCGAGACGATAACTTGCATCATCGTTTACTTTGGGGTATGTACCTTTTGAACATCGTTAACATGTACTAACACACACTTACTAAATACACACCAAAGGAAATGTAAAATCGTGAATCGGACAACAGGTGCTGTTAAACACCTAATGAAGCCATTCTCATTGGCACTGCTTGGGGCTGACCCATTGTGCTTTACGAAAAGGTGCGGTCACAGTAGACTGTGCTATGCTCAGTTCGGTTCATATTGTAGAGTTGAAGAAAAATGAAGGCACCAACCTACAGCAACATACTACATGAGCCCTGCTGAAAAAACCAGCATACCAGCAAGACCAGCATATGTTGTGTTTTGGTGCTGGTATGCTGGTGACCACCAGCTAAACCAGCATCAAACCAGCATAGACCAGCATAATTCCCATGCTGGTTTGATGCTGTTTTTTTTAGGTGTTAGCTTACACAGAAATTCTAAACATGGGATAATGCTCCTTGATATTCTCTACAAAGGACTTATAGAATAGTTTACTCCAACACTTTCGCATGTTTGGTTCTGTCTGAAAAACTTTATGATGTACAACTTACAAACTACTGCTCAAACAAGACTTAAGAAATATTAAATTGAATTTATTCTCATTTTGAAATGTCATGCCAAATATTGGCTCATTTTGGATTTCACGAGAGCTACACATTCCAAAAAAAGTTGGGACAGGTAGCAATAAGAGGCAGGAAAAGTTAAATGTACATATAAAGGAACAGCTGGAGGAGGACCAATGTTTAGGAATGGGAATGTTGTCCCATTCTTGTCTAAAACAGGCTTCTAGTTGCTCAACTGTCTTAGGTCTTCTTTGTCGCATCTTCCTCTTTATGATGCGGTGAATATTTTCTGTGGGTGTCAGATCTGGACTGCAGGCCGGCCATTTCAGTACTCAGATCCTTCTTCTACGCAGTCTTGACGTTGTAATTGATGCAGTATGTGGTCTGTCATTGTCATGTTGGAAAATGCAAGGTCTTCCCTGAAAGAGACGACGTCTGAATGGGAGCATATGTTGCTCTAAAACTTGGATAAACCTTTCAGCATTGATGGTGCCTTTCCAGATGTGTAAGCTGCCCATGCCACATGCACTCATGCAACCCTAAACCATCAGAGATGCAGGCTTCTGAAAAGAACGCTAATAACAACTTGGGTTGTCATTGTCCTCTTTAGTCCGGATGAAATAGTGTCCCAGTTTTCCAAAAAGACCTTCAAATTTTGATTCGTCTGACCACAGAACAGTTTTCCACTTTGCCAAAGTCCTTTTTAAATGAGCCTTGGCCCAGAGAAAACGCCTGCGCTTCTGGGTCATGTTTAGATATGGCTTCTTGTTTGACCTATAGAGTTTTAGCTGGCAACGGCGAATGACACGGTGGATTGTATTTACCGACAATGTTTTCAGGAAGTATTCCAGAGCCCATGTTGTGATTTCCATTACAGTAGCATTCCTGTATGTGATGCAGTGCAGTCTAAGGGCCCGAAGATCACGGGCATCAAGTATGGTTTTCCGGCCTTGACCTTTACGCACAGAGATTGTTTCAGATTCTCTGAATCTTTGAATGATATTATGCACTGTAGATGATGATAACTTTATACTCTTTGCAATTTTTCTCTGAGAAACTCAGAAAACTATTTTTCGCCGCAGCATTGGGGGAATTGGTGATTCTCTGCCAATCTTGACTTCTGACAGACACTGCCACTCTGACAGGCTTTTTTACACCTAATCATGTTGCCAATTAACCTTTTAAGTTGCAAATTAGTCCTTAAAGGGGACAGAGAATGAAAAACCATTTTTACCTTGTCTTTGTTGAATAATGGTAGTCTACCCACATTCACAAACATACAAAAAGTGCTAAACATGCTAAACATCTCAGTCTCATAGAAATTCCTCTTTTAGAAATGTCAGCCAGAAAACGGCCCAATCTGAAAAACTGATGCTTATGACATCACAGGCATCTCCCTGCCCCTCCACTTTAAAATAATTGGCTACATTTTTTGAGTGGCAGCAAAGTCAGCCAATCAGTAATGAGATTGCAAGTTAAGCCAGTAGGGGAGCCAAATAGGTGCAAAACCACTTGTTTAAATTCCCCCTTCTAATAGAGCTTTTTGAGATAGGTTTTTAGGAAGCTTCCAAGGCATTACAGACCCAAACAAAAATTTTTTTGTCTACATGTCACATCACAGAACAAGGATAAATACTCCGTTCAATCATTCTATGTCACCTTTAAGCTTTTCCTTATTTGTACATTTAAATTTTCTGGCCTCTTATTGCTACCTGTCCCAACTTTTTTTGGATGTGTAGCTCTCAAGAAATCCAAAATGAGCCAATATTTGGCATGACATTTCAAAATATCTCACTTTCAACATTTGATATGTTATTTATATTCTATTGTAAATAAAATGTAAGTTTATGAGATTTGTAAATTATTCTATTCCTTTTTTTACTCATAATTTCTACAGTGTCCCAACTTTTTCTGATTTGGGGTTGTAGGTTAACACAATGTTTTCTATCAGCTTCTTAACATTTCCACTCCATTATTCATGTGTTTACTATCACAGCACATAATGTGCAAAAAATAAGAAAGTGTAATACTATAGGTCACAAAATAAGAGGAAGGCCACCATCTCCAGAATAGACTATCAGATGGGGAGACTTATTATCAACTTGGGTATTATTTTTGACTCCAAACTCAATTTCGATAAACAAATCAGTTCAGTGGTCATCAGTTTCGTTTATCAATTACGAATTCTCTTTCTAAATTAAAACCTTATCTTTCCAGGACCTAGAAAAAGTCATTAATTCATTTGTTTCTTCTCAATTAGACTATTGTAACTCCTTATATATTGGTCTTCCTCACTCCTCTTTAACTCGCCTTCAGCTGGTTCAAAATACAGCCACTATGTTGCTCCTTGGCAAAAAGAAGTATGACCATATAACCCCAGTTTTTCCATCTTTCCATTGGCTCCCAGTTTACTTCAGAATCCAGTTTAAAATACTGTTAATTGTTTTTAAAGTTTTAAAAGGTCATGCTCCCACCTACATTTCTTATTCATTGTTACTCAACTCCCAGGTCTCATAGGGCCGCAAACTAAGCTGTCCTACAGGTCCATCGATCTTACTTAAAGGTCCCGTTTTGCCTTTTTGAAACTTTGATTGTGTTTACAGTGCGCAATTTGGTTTGTAAACATTGAATGACTATCGGGTGCGCGCGCAGCATGGGGTCAAACTGTACATACCATCTAGGCTTTCTAGTTTAATCTAACAGGGCTGAAAAACGATGACTTACCTCAAATGAAGTGAGCACTACAAACACAACCTCTTTGATATTTGCATTGTCCCAGTCTGCACGTTAATTGCTTGCAGCCGCAGATGTTGTATTTTTTTTAATTTTGAGATTCTGCAGGAATCCCGAAAAACTTAACGGCAAACCTGTGGCCGGTTGCATAAACATAGCCGCGACATTAAGACTGCGTCTTAAGAATGATTCTGACTAACTAGCAATTAGTTAGGGCTAATCAGTCTTATTATTTGGATTTAAATCAGACCAATGTACCTTTCTAGGTAACATACTTAAAACAGTTATGATCAGTCTTGAAGAAAAAAAATCATGACTAACTTTTAAGACTAGTCTTAAAGTTTTATGCAACCGGCCACTGGTGCGATTTTTACAGTCTACGACGCAAGTAGGCATGTTTGACGATACCGAATAATATGCAACTCAACCTGCTGTAATGACTTTTCTGACCCCGATATGCGCAGTGGGAACCGCCTGTGACGTGAACTGTGAAGGGGTCTATATAACATGTGTTCATGTGTTCAAACACAGTATTTTTCACACAATTTGATGGAAAAGATGGAAAGCCAATCTCTATAGCGCTGTTTTCACTTTTCTAAAAACTGTCTGATGTCTTCCTTCAACATGAAGTCCCTTTATATACAATCTATATACAGGTATACACATACATTATCCCACTTTCTAAAGGTTTCACTTACTAAGTGAAGAAAGAAAAGTGTCAATAAAAGTATGTTTAAGGTGAAAAATAACGTTTTGCTTCAAATGCCATCAAATACTGTACACGATTGCATGCAGACAATCAAAGGTAGTTGTGTAGAAAATGTTAGACACAGGTTAAAACTGGTCCATCTCACAAATACAAAAATAAAAACAATTAGCATATGCACAGATATAATCAAAGTTCTCCGCTGGCCAGTTAAATTAACCTTATTATACAAACATTTAGGCCTTCATGCTATTTTGCATGTAATGTACATGGGGTTAATGGGTTTAAAATGGGTTTAAGTTATAGGCCAGACACAAACATACTCACTGGTGTAGGCCAAACTTTAATACAGTGAATTTCATGTACAAAAAAATCTGTTAAAAATTCCTAAATGAGCTTTCAAAAATCAAAAAAGAGATATTTAATTAAATTATTTAATCATATTTAATTAAAGTGGTCTCCTAAAAAAGTATACAAGTTTAGGTGTCAGTCTGTCAGAACTTAAGAAATAGGAGATGAAAATAATAAGAACAAATAGCGTTTAGATTGTTATTTAAATGATTATTGTTTGTAATAACACTCTCCCAGATAGCAAGAAAAATATTTTTGCCTAGACACAGGAGTGTCGTGGTGAGGGTGAAATTCTGATTGGTCAAAGTGAACATGAGGCAGCTGTAGCCCACAAGGGGGAGTAAAAACTAGATATCATTCACTGAAGTAAACTTCATTTTGCTAAGGTTTGCTCTACTCTGAGGATGATGGAGGTTTATGTGTTCATTCTCACACTTGTTGTGCTTGTTTCGTCAGAGTTGGATGGTAAGTCAGTGACTAACATTTACATAGATATGTCAGAGATTTAGCCAGTTAGATGATCAGTTTGATCTAAAAGTAGCGGAAAATTTTTCAGGAATTAAAGGTTTGAGCCCTCGCATAAAATGCTCTGATAGCATTTAAAAATAATTGCTATAAATATATCTGATGTGTAGTTTAAGACTTCCTTAAGGTTGTGTGTTTATCTTGCAGTTGTTGTTGTCATCTCTCATTGCCTGTTTACATACATTTAAACACTTAATGATGTTTCATCTGTTTCAGTTGTACATGAGGAGACACATGTGTTAGGATGTTCAGATACAGAGGAAGAGTTTATCTATGGACTTGATGGAGAGGTAATGTTTTACGCAGACTTCAACAAGCAAGAGGGGAAAATGTCACTACCTGAATTTGCAGATCCCGTCAGTTTTCCAGAAGAGACATATCAGGCTGCTCTTGCCAACATTCAGATTTGCAAACAAAACTTGGACGTTTGCATTCAAGCTTACAAATCACCTCAAGAGAAAATGGGTGCGACATTTAAATTACACTGTCTTTATATGTGAAATTACAATGAAATGTACAATGCAAAGGAAATATTATACAAATAAATACAAGTTTATACTGGAGCAATTGTCATAAACAGCTAATATTGTTTTTTTATAATTTGATGAAATATGAAACAACACGCCATTAAGACATTTAGTTGAACTGTTAATCATCTCAAATGTATCTGCCACTTTACAGATCCACCTCAGACCTCAATCTATCCAACAGATGATGTACAGCAAGGAGTTGAAAACGCCCTCATCTGTCATGTGACTGGATTCTTCCCACCACCTGTCAAAATCTCATGGACTAAAAACAATATGATTGTGACAGAGGACATAAGTCTGAGCCAGTATTACCCAAACAGTGATGGCACATACACAATTTTCTCTACTTTAAAGTTTGTTCCTGTGGAAGGAGACATGTACAGCTGCAGTGTCAACCACAAAATTCTACCAACACCTCAAACCAAAACATGGGGTGAGACTTGAATGAACTTTACTTTATATACTTCCTGTTACTAATTACTTTTTACAGACAAAGTTTTGTCACTGACTACAAGTATAAGAACTGACAACACAGTTCACAGATTAGAATAACACAACAGCATTAGAATAGTTAAACCTGTATGTAGTTTTAACAGCTGTAAATGATGTTTGTTTTCCCCCACAGATGTAGAAATATCTCTTCCTGGTGTTGGTCCTGCTGTGTTCTGTGGTGTGGGTTTGACTCTGGGACTGCTGGGAGTCGCTGCAGGAACTTTCTTCCTTATTAAAGGAAACAACTGCAACTAAAATTAACCCTTAATAGCAAGTTGTAATTATATTGTGAATGATCATTTGGATCAAAGGTGTGAAATAGTAATGTTATAAAAATGAGAGGCAACATACTGTTACTATATAGCTCAATGATGTGTGTGTTGGCATTAATATTTCCCCAAATAGTGAGATAAAATAATCTTTACTTATTAGTCAATGTAAAAGCTTTAATTTTGTTGTCTAATTTACTCACACTGGAAGCTAATATTTACCGTAAACACACCTTTAACAAACAGCTTCAAATAATACATTTGATTTCATGAATTAAATTTATGCCTTTAATTATGTTTACCTACTCTTTTATTCATTGAAGAAAAATAGCTTTTTATGAAATTACATGAGAATATCTGATTTGTAAATACTTTATAGTTAATGCACATATTTACAATCTACATTTTTTTCCTAAAAGTAAGAGCTTCATAGGGGATCTAATGTTTGCTATCTTAAAATTCAATAATTGTTCTTAAAATTCTTTAGATTCTTGTAAATTCTTGTAAATTTTAAATTGAGTTTGTTTGATTATTGTATTTGGACACATACTTGTAGTACGGCTGGTAAATAATCAACTTTAAGTTTATTTATGAAGAGACACTTTAAAACAATTAAACCTCAGGTGGTGTTGCTAACCCAAATTTGACTCTTAGGTGAAACTCTTTACAGACATGCAACTCTCTGTTCTCCTAATCTCTTCATCATAAAGGCTTTGGCACTGTTAGCTTTAAGGCTCACATCACTGGGTATCTGCTGAAATATATGATGTAATGTATACATATTATGTGGTTCTAAGTTGGTATTTAATATTAATGTTTAGTATTATCTTAAAGGTCATGGTGCGATGAGTAAAAAGGTCTCATTTCTATAAATCTAAGATATGATGGATTAAGGTTTTAGAACTTTGGATAGAAGATGCATTTCTTGTAGAGGTGGGGTTTTGCCTTGATACTTCTGGCTAGTTTGACCAGGTGCTCTTTAGTATCACTTGGCACAGGTCAAACTGGATTTTGACCAGGTGTTCTTTAGTATCACTTGGTACAGGTCAAACCAGATTTTGGTAGTTTTCTCAAGCTGTGTATAAAAGGTGGCCTGGCAAAACATTCTGGGAGGCATCCTGTAACCAGGAGCTCCCACACTCTGTGTGTATTCAAACCTTATGGAGGCATCCTGTAACCAGGAGCTCCCACACTTTGTGTGTGTACTAAAACATCATGGAAGAAATCTTTAACGAGAATCTTCCTACACCATTTTAGGTGTATTATATTCACGATGGAAGTACTCTGTAGCCAGAGTGCCTATTGCCAGGTATGACTTTGTAACTTTGGCAACTGTTGATCATTTTAATTAATTGGAATTGAATCATATTGTGTATGATATTCTTTAATTGATGTTTGAAGCTGGAACCTGCCTGGCATAATAAATTGTTACATTTGATTCATCTAAATTCTTCAGAAATTGTATTGATTTATTTTAATTCTTTCAGAAATTATTATTTCCAGTAGATTAGAAGGAGTCTGGTATTACCGCAAAATAAGTATGTCAGGATATGATCACACTGGTGTTTTGATGTTGAATGGAGCATGGGGCACATTCACCAGGACTCTCAGATTTATGTCTATCACCTGCCTTAGCAAGTTGCATGATCGTGACTAAAGTAACTATTTTTATGATCGGAGCAAGCATGGGGCGGCCAGACGTAAAAATATTAGTTTACCCGGCAACCTCTGACTAAGACCAGACTGGCAATTTTGTGTCCGTGAGATGTACGCAACGGCCGGCGTATATCCTGTGCGATATCGGGTCCCTAATGAACGAATAACTAAGACTATGGGAATTTATAAATAATCAAACATATAAATTATGATCAACAGATAATTGGAATAATGCACTAAATTCTTACTATATTAAATTGGAGTCAGATTATAATTTAACCACAGAGGTCAAAGAAACAAATTAAATAAATGGAATTATTCTTCTAGAAGCGCTAAAGGAAAACGAGAACACGAGACCCCTTCACCACGCATTGGATACCTTCGTTGGGCCAAATGGGTGGCGTCTTACATACTTTTAAAATAAAGAGATATCATTACACTGGTGTGCCATATGCAAATGTTTACTTAAATATGTATTACAGAAGAGGGTTAATGATAAATGGACCAGCAAATATATACATTAGAGAGACAATAATACAGCAGAGGTATCAAGCTGAAATGTCATACTATAAATCCATTTTAACAGGAGAATGTGACCAGACATTTTTGCTAACATTTCATGACCATTTCATGTGTCACTCATTGAATATTACTGTATGTCAAACAAATCTGCAAAAATCAAAATTATGAATATAAGAGCATATCTGCTCACATGTAGATCCAGTTGAAAGGAATAACTGTAATGAAATATTGGTCTCTACAGGACTGTGCTCGAGATATTTGCAAAACATTAGGAATTTAAATATGTCACACAGTGCTTAATTTATTTAGAATAAATCATATAACACAGTTTTCTTGTATGAGTGGCCCCTGCATAAATGCACAGGAAACCCCACAGAGCCAAATAAAAAGGACTGTTTACCAACTAGCACCATGTGCCACAAGAAACTTATGCTGTATCCGAAACCACTCACTCGTACACTATAATATTTACAGGCACTAATTGGGAAAACAATTACGTGCGCTTAATAAGTTGTTAAAAATAAGTGAGCAATTTTGGACATCGACATATAAAGCACTTGTCAGACAGCACTGTCACTGAGATTTGTCTCATAAAATTGTTATGTTATTGTTTAAGAACAAACAGGAGACCGCGTGCATGTAACATGTAACTTTACTAAAACTCCTTTTCTCTCTCTCTCTCTCGCATGCGCAGATCACACATACATAACATCCTATCAGTACATCTCCCCCTTTTAGCTAAAGAACTCCCTGAACATAAAACATGAACACAACATAGCATTATCCATTAAATTATCATTCAGTCCATTCATCCCTTCTCCCTTATTTTTTTTTCTTTGTCCGAGAAAAAAAAATCTCAGTGCCTGTGGGAAAAACACAAAAAACAAATATTATGCAATTATTGCTATTTTCAACAGAAACAGGGGAGAATAAATGAGAATGGAGGGAAACACGTCTCCGCTCTAAAGGTTCAGTCTTATCGGTGGTCTGATCACCCTGCCCACTCTACTTCTAACACAACCCTGAATCTCTCCTGGCTGTAAAGGAACCGCTCTCAGGTGGGAACGATGTCTTCTCAGACTGCCAGACTGCCCGTCAACAATGTAGGAACGTGGAGTATCAGCAGGACTGATGACTCTGCCTGGATTTGGTACATTCTTAATCCAGACTGATTGTCCCGTCAGTAGAGCAGGTTTTATTTGTGCCCTGTGGCGTTTGTTGTACCACATCTTCTGTTTTTCCTTCAACTCAATTTCTTTTCTTTTGAAAGTGTTGAGGTTTGGCCATGCAGGTTTTAGTGTGGATGGACTCACTGGAAGAGTGGTTCTGATGTTCCTTCCCATCAAGAGTTGAGCAGGTGAGGCTCCTGATGCTAATGGCGTGGCTCTGTAAGCCATAAGCGCTTTATGAGGATCCTCTCCTTTCCTCAGTAGTGTTTTAATGGTTCTCACCGCTCTTTCTGCTTCCCCATTGCTTTGAGGATAATGCGGGCTGCTGGTCACATGATGGAAATCATAGTCTTTTGTGAAATCAGCAAAGTCTGATGCTGCAAATTGTGGACCATTGTCTGTGACAAGAACCTCTGGGACTCCGTGCCGGGCGAACATAGCTTTGAGTTTATCCATCACTTGTTTTGTCGTTGTCAAAGTAAGTGAAGCAACTTCTATGTAGCGTGAATAGTAGTCAATCAGCAGGATGTAATTACCTTTGTTCCAATGAAAAAGATCTGCTGCCACTCTCTGCCATGGTCTTGAAGGTAAGGGAGTGGTCATCAGGGGCTCTGGGTGACTGTAGCTGTTTTTGACACACGTTTCGCATTGACTCACTTTGTCTTTGATTTGCCTTGTTATACCTGGCCACCATACGGACATTTGTGCACGTGCCAAACACTTAGTGATGCCTTGATGTCCTTGATGTATCTTCTCTAGGACATCCTTCTGCAAACTTCCCGGTATCACAAGCCTATTTCCTTTCATCAGCAAGCCCTCTGCAATGAGCAGATCATGTCTGTATTGCCAGAATATTGCTAAATGCGGTGGAAAAGTCTTTTTCTCCTCCCATCCTGTGCGTACTCGGGAAATTAGCTGTCTGCACACTTCGTCCTCTTCTTGAGCTTTCTTTATGTGATCAAGCTTAGCTGGTGTTGCTGGCAATTGTTGTATGACATGATCAACACACACTTTAACTTCTTCTTCTCTTTTTAGGTCTGCTTCAGATGGATTTTCTTGGAGTGGAGCTCTGGAGAGCGCATCCGCTGTGATCAGATTTTTTCCAGCGACGTGCATAATCTTGAAGGAGAACCGCAGAAGGCGTAGACGAAATCTCAGTATACGCGGAGGTAGATCGTCCAGCGATCTCGAGCCTAATAGACTGACCAATGGCTTGTGATCCGTCCTGACCACAAAATCCAACCCAAGAAGGTAGGTTTGAAATCTTTCACAGGCCCAAGTAATTGCCAGTGCCTCCTTCTCGATTTGTGCGTATCTTTTCTCCGTGGGTGTCATGCTTCTCGAAATGAACGCAACAGGTCTCCATTCCCCTGCAGGCTGCAGCTGGGAAAGTACTCCACCTAATCCAAAAAAGGAAGCATCCGCTGAAACTCTTGTCTGTCGTTCTGGACAATATTGTGCTAATACTGCCGGAGAGCTGAGCTCTTGTTTCACTTTTTCAAAAGCTTGTTGTTGTTGTATCCCCCATATCCAGTCATTTTCGGCTTTAAGCAGGTCTCTGATAGGTCCCGTCAGCTCTGCAATGTTGGGAGAGAATTTTCCGATGTAATTCACCATGCCGAGAAATCTTTTGACATCAGCTACACTTTTGGGCTCTGGCATCTGTTTTATGGCTTTTATTTTGTCAGGATCGGCTCGTATGCCCTCTGCACTGATGATGTGTCCCAAGAACTTAACGTGAGGCACTGCAAATTCACATTTTTCGTTCAGTGTCAGACCATTCTGTTCCAGCCGTTTCAAGACATTGAGAAGTCTAACATCATGTTCTTTGTCTGTTGCGCCAAACACCAGAATGTCATCTGCATGGCACAATGTGCCCTCCAGTCCTTCCAGCATCTGTGTTAGCCGTTTTTGAAAGTGCTCTGGTGCCGAGGATATGCCGAATGGAAGACGGTGAAAGCAGTATCTTCCAAACGGCGTGATAAAGGTAGTGAGAGGGACTGAGTCTTTATGTAGGGGGATCTGCCAGAATCCAGCAGTAGCATCCAACTTAGAGAAAACTGTAGCGCCTGACAGTTTCGCCAGTGTCTCATCAACAGCAGGAAGAATGTGTCTCTACAGACATCATTGTTCAGACGTGTTAAATCCACACAGATTCGGATCTTGCCGTTTGGTTTCGGCACAATCACCATACCCGAGCACCACTCTGTTGCTTCTTCAATGGGAGCTATTACCCCAAGGTCTTCCATCCTTTTAAGCTCCTCTTTGACGGTGTTCATCATCGGCAATGGCACACGACGAGGGACTGACAGCGCGACCGGAGTGGAAGTCTCTTTGAGCTTAATTTTGTAGGCTCCTTGAAGTTTTCCAAGTCCAGTGAAGACTTTTGGGAACAGCTTTTTGTAATCAGTACCAGACGTTTGAATAGCATCTACAGTGCGAATTAAGTTCAGCTCTTTAATGGCAGGTAGTCCAAGGAGAGGGGACACCAGTTTTGGTATCACATACACTGGGTGTTTTATCTCTTTTTCTTTGTGACTAAGTATTGCTTCAAACTGCCCTCTCACCTGTATTGACATGTTGCTTGGACCACACAGTTTTTTTCTCGCCAGGCTGAGGGCACCATGTTTCCTCTCTGAGTACATGCAATCTGGTATGGCCGTCACTGCTGCTCCTGTGTCAAGTTTGAAAAGAATCTGTTCGCCGTTCACTGCAATAGGCTTTTGCCAAACATCAGTTGAATTCTCAGACATAACAACTCCCAGGAACACAGTCTCTATGCTATCTGTCTCTTCATGATGATATATTTCATCCAGCCTTTTCTTTGTTTTGCAGACAGCTGCAAAGTGCCCTTTTTTCTTGCACTTCCTACACTCCGCATCCCTTGCTGGACAGCTGTTCAGTGAGTGTGCTTGTGGCTTACCACATCTGCCGCATCCCTTGCTGGCTTCATGATATTTTGCCCCTTCTGGTCGCCTTTGTGGCCCTTTTTGTGTATATTTTGGTTTTGCTTTCCATTTTAGCATATCCATGTTAACCTCCTTTGAGTCACTGCTTGTTTGTCTTAAAATCGTCTGCTGCTTTTTTATTTCGTCATTTTGTCTTATTTTTGTGACTGCTTTGTGGAGTGTGAGTTCGGGATCTAACTGTAATCTCTCTGACAGTGCATGATCTCTTATTCCAACTACCAGCCTATCTCTTATCATTTCCTCTTGAAGGACTCCATACTGGCAGTTTTCTGCTAGTTTATGAACTGCAGTAATGAACGTTTCAGCGGACTCACCCGGTTCTTGGCACCTCTTGTTGAATTTAGCTCTTTCATAAATGACGTTGTGCTGACATACGAAGTGTTTCTCAAACGCGTTTTTAACTCTATCATATGTCTTCCTGTCTTCTTCAGACAGAGGCAGTGTGCACAAGATATCATCAGCTTTATCCCCCATTGTGTAGATAAGCGAATTTACTTGATATTCCTGGCTTCTTTCACTGATCCCCGCCGCCAAACGGAATCTCTCGTACCGTCTAATCCAATTTGGCCAGCTGCCAAAATCGCTGAAGTCAAAGTGTTCAGGCGGGCTTATTGAAAAGAGCGTATCCATGTTAGATGTTCACCTTGGTGTCGTATTCCGAATCGTCCTGTATCGTCGGCGATCACTCACACTCCGTGTCTGTGCAGCAGCTGTTTGTGTCGACGCGTGGTCTGAATTATTCCCTCAAAACTCCACTTACAAACTCTTAAACTTGCCGATCTGATGCGGATAATTGTCATCCTTTGGAGTGCGAGGTAAGACCACTTCTGACACCATGTTATGTTATTGTTTAAGAACAAACAGGAGACCGCGTGCATGTAACATGTAACTTTACTAAAACTCCTTTTCTCTCTCTCTCTCGCATGCGCAGATCACACATACATAACATCCTATCAGTACAAAAATAACGCTTAGCCTTTATTACACCTGTGTGGCTTTATACAGTAGATTGTACCATAAAATGGTAAAGTTCATTTTTTTAACTGTTTGTCACATTTGTTTATTGGATTAGTTGATAATTTAAAAGAACAAAAATATCTGCCTGTCATGTTTATTTATTATATTTAACAAATATATTTTGTAATAAAAACACTAGTCTATAACATTTATTTAATTTGTGTATTTTTAAAAGTAGAAAATGACTGTAAACAAGAACAAACACAAGTGTATGAACATATAGTTGTGGTGTTTATTGTTGTATCATCCAGCTGATTTCAGTGAAGTGTCCGTCTCGCATTGTATTTTGGGAAAGAGTTAACGAGTTGATTGGATGTACACTCAAAATCAGAGTGCATTGTGGATATGTTACAGTGAACGAATGTAAGGAATTCAATTGTCTACTCAGGTTTAAGACACCCAAAATAGTTTACTAGATAGGGAGTATTTTTGGACATAGCTTTCTCTTTTTGGGTCAAGAGTTCCCAAAGTAAGAGCAGACCTTTGAACCATCTTGTGTTTGAAAAAGTTTTGTAATGGTAATTGGCACAGCACCAACCTCAGTGTTATCAGAAATAAATAACATAAACATGGTTGATTCTACTGTTGTTTTTGTTGTGTGTTGAGAATTGAAAACGAAAGAAAAGAGCAGCCACTTTGCTTGGAGTTGATTACAATAAGGTGTGGGAAAATCTTCTCACAAGGAAAACTATTTATTAATTAACGTAAGGCAAGAAAGCTAAATACATCCTTTAAACTTTTTTAAAACTTCTGAGTCTTCCTGTAAGCACCATTAGGGCCATTATCCCAAGTGGAGGCAACATCACTCTATCATCCACTGGCCACGCAAAGGAGTTCCTCGCAAGATTTCTGACCAGGGAGTCAGAAGAATAATCAGAAGACTCAAGGACCACTTGGAAAGGCAAGTACCATTGTCACAGCGAACCAATAGGCAATGCACTTCACCATCATGGCATCTATGCACACTCACCCCGCAAGACTCCATTACTGAAGAAAAGGAGTGTCGAAGCTTGTTTAAAGTTTGCATCAACTCATTTGGACAAGCCTATCAAATACTGGGAGAATGTAGTCTGGTCAGACGAGAGCAAAATTTTACTTTTTGGCTGTCATGCTACACACCATACTTAGAGAAGAAATGGCACTGCACATCACCCTAAAAACACTATACCAACAGTGAAGTTCGGAGGTGGAAGCATCATGGTGTGGGGCTGTTTTTCATTGCATGGTACTGGCAGACTTCAAGTTATTGAAGGAACGATGAATGGAGCCTTTTACCGGAAGATTCTTGAGAAGAATCCACCGCCATCCACCAGGATGATGAAGATGAAACGTGGTTGGACCAAAGCATACAGCAAAGGAAACTCTCAAATGGTTTCAGAGAAGGAAGTGTTATAATGGCCCAGTCAATCACCTGACTTGAATCCAATTAAACATTTGTATACATTTTGTAACATTTTTATAGCTCATCAATTTACTAACCCAGCTGATAATAATTTGCACAAATAGGAAATACAACTACTTTCTAAATACTTATGGATTTCATCTGGTTCCTTGCCTTGGTAACTATCTTTTTCTTAATGTGTTTAATACTTTTTCCTGTGTCATTCAACTTTATTGCACATAACTTTATTTTTGGACTTAAATTTGTGGATATCTTGAGTTAATACTAATGTCTGGTAAAAATGTCATGTGATTAACCCCAAGCAATAATGCTGACTTGCAACAGACTGATTTTATTACAGATGTGTTGTTATAGATTTATAATAAAACTGAGTGTAATGTTGCCTTAAATGTTTGTGGTTGAAAGGTGAACAGTAGACTTCTACCACTCACAATAAAAGATAAAAGGTTTTTTAATAAAACGGTTAGTTCTAATCCTTGATTCTGATTGGTCAATAGCTGTGCTGTATTCATGATAAAACACAGCTTTGACCCCTTCACACAACGGTTCTATTTATCACTGCGCCCTTAGCACCCACACGTATCGGTTTGATGTTTTTATTTGAGCTTTCATGCATATTATACATTGGAATGTTGTTCACGGTCATGGGCAATTTTTTCTAGCGGAAGGAATGCTTTTATTGATTTAACTTCATGAAAGTTGCACTAATAGATTTTTTTTTACATTAATATTGTGTGGCAACCGTTTTATAAAAGCAATAAGGTACTCGAGGCAAGTGCTGTATCGTGAATGAGTAACAGCTGAAGGGGTTAACGCCTTACTTATTCATGATACAGCACAGCGTCTCATACCTTATTGCTTACTTAAAACACAATGAACAGTCAACAGTTTGAATAATGAGGGTTGTAAACAGATCCTCTCATTCTCATGGAACCAGTCATTCACAGATGGTACGTCCGATGGTCCCCCCGAGCAGGGGAACATGGGTGGTTGGTAGCCATGTCCGCACTGAAAGGGTGTGAGGCCAGTGGCTTGTTGCCAGAGGGAGTTCTCTGCATACTCAGCCCACAGTAAGAACTGGCTCCAGGAATTCTGGTGACCATGGCAGAGGGTTCAGAGGATGCGTCCGACATCCTGGATCTTCCTCTCTGTCTGTCCATTGGTTTGAGGGTGCTATCCTGATGAGAGGCTGATGGTCACATCTAGGAAGCCTTTTACATATAGGATATAAATTGCGGATCTCGGTCTGACACGATATCCTCGGGTATGCCGAAGTAGCAGAAGACATGGTTAAACAGGAGTTCAACTGTTTTCATGGTGGTGGGTAGACCCTTAAGAGGGTTGAGATGTACCAACTTTAAGAAACGGTCGACGATAATGAAGATGCATCTGTTTCCTTTTGAAGAAGGTAAATCTGTGGCGAAATTGAATCCTAGATGTGACCAAGGACGAGTAAGGACCGGGAGAGGAAGAAGCTTGCCTGATGGTAAATGGTGCGGAGTCTTGGAGATGGCGCATTCATGGCATCCACTCACGAACCTTCTGACTTCTCATGCCATGTTGGGCCACAAGAGTTTGTCCTTGAGGAGTGAGAGGGTTTGATTAATGCCAGGATGACCAGTGCCAACAGAAGAGTGAGCCTCGATGATGAGGTTATTGCATTGATTTTGAGAAACATATTGATGACCTGGTGGACAAGCCGGTGGTCTCGTTGTCAGCATACAGAGAATGGACATGAGATAGAGCATCCGCCTTCAGGTTCTTAGAGCCCAGATGGTAGGCGATGGAGAAATGGAACCTCCTGAAGAATAGGGCCCAATGAGCCTGTCTTGGGTTACAACCCAGTATCACGAAATTACGTACCTATAGTCATGTAAATTTGTGAGTCTTTTCCGTGACACTGAGACTTTTTTCCACCTTTTTTGCATGAATGTGTCACGTATTTCTGTTTACGTGTCATTGTCACGTATTGGTTACTCAACTGTTTTGTCCTATTTTCTTACCATTGTCGCTTCGGTAGTTGTGTTTCACTCAGTACACGTGTGCATTAATAAAGAAAAGGTTTAATTAAGCATGTCAGTAAAAAAAAATCAATAACTGATAATGTGAAAGAACAAAAAGGTTAATGTTTTAATTATTGGTACTGTTTTAAGCTAATGCAGCTGTTGTTTACAGTAATTACTGGGACAATGTAAACAGAATCTTTACACATTTAGACATCAACACCTAAAGTCATTGCTGCATAAAGCTTTTTTGTTGATTTTCATCATTTAGTTTCTTTTGCTGATTATGACCAGTTTAGTCAGTAGTTTAAGGCCTGGTTTCACAAACTACACTCAAGGTAAATAACCTATGGTTCCTGAAAAGTTTTTATACAATGATAATGGTTATATAGAATCATACTAAAATAACTTTTTTGTGCTGAAATGGTTCTTTGTCTTGGCAAAAGGGTTGTTTAATTTCCACCTATTTTATTTGAAATTGAGTCAGTTATTTTGAAGCTGCCTCCTGATAAGTTTCACCTGCAAATAGCAAGAAGTCCTCGCTGCAGCTTGCAGCGCGATGACGTAGTGGATTAATCCAGTACGTAGTGGATGTTCAAACACGCATGCGCAGTAAATATAAATCCAAATCCAGTACGTACTACGTAGTGGATGCTGTAATACACATGCTCGGTTGTGTGTATTTGAACACAAACATTAACACATTCGCCGTGATAATGCCGATAAACGTATTTGCTGTGATCCTAGCTTAGTTAAGAAGTCATAAGTTTATGTGGATACCCACGTGCAAAATAATACCATGTTTTCGCGTGTCCAGTGCAGTTATTATCACATAATTCATCCCTAAAAGCTGATCGTATTGGATGAGTAGGCTACTGTAAACTCATATTACATTTTTAGCATTGTGTAATGTATTATCTTAACATGTGGCGTACACAGCCGGTATTAAACAATCATCTTTAAACAAGATAAGGTATATTAGCAATGATATGCAACGTTTTAATTAATAATTTATTTGAGTGTTGTATTGGAGTTATTAAAATTTATATATATAAATATATATTCATATTCAAGTTATTTACTGTTAAATCGAAACAAAAATAACTTGTCATTAATTTAAGTTGTTTATTTATTTAACTTTTACCCCACAGCTTATTCAATTCACTGATGATCGGTGACTGCAAATATCAAAAATTTTTAACAATAAACATTAGGCCTAAACATGAACTTAGTGAAAACCCAGCTATAGTCATCTTTCTGTGATTTACTAGTTTCTACATTAACTCATCCTACATAGTGTAAACAACATTCTGTAAAAATATAACCTTGATATCTTTAATATTGAATCAGAATCTGCTTTATTGCCAAGTATGTTTTTGTCACATACAAGGAATTTCTCTTGGTGACATGTTACGGACATACATAGAATAACTAAGTAAAATTAAAGACAATAACACACTAGTCACATAAAAACAAAAATAATTTAAATAAGCAGTATGGTACAGTAAGTATATGTATAAATTTTCTCCTTTTTTACAATTGTGTGTAGTGATGCATGTATGGATGTTCAGATGCTGTTATTGTACAGATAGATAATAGGTGATATTTACAGTTTAGAATAGTATTTACAGATGTACAGTATGTGGTGATTATAAACAATATACAGTTACAGGTGTGGAAGTTATGGGTGCTTTTATTGTTTAGGTTTTAGCCTGAGGAACAAACGGTTGTTGTGTCTAGTATTCAGTGCTCTGTAGCGCCAAAGGGCAAAAGTTCAAAGAAAGTGTTGTCTGGGTGTGTGGGGTTGAATGAGTAAAATCATGTCAAATATCAAAATCAATGTGAGATTAATGAAAATAACACTTTGATGCTCAATATATCATAATTACATTTCAAGACTTATCCTGTTTTTTCACAGGCAAGGTCACATATAACTGACTGCAGTCAGGTCAGGTAAAGCTTTTGTCACAGTTTGATCCTAAATAGTTTAAGGTCAGTGCCACGCCATCACTGCTTTACTAATGCAGAATAGATGAACAATTCCTCCCTGGGACACCCTTCCTCCAACTCGACCAGGTGGACAGTCTGTAAATAAATCTCTACACCATCATGGAGAATGTGTTCCAGTTGACAACACCTATTTTAAGAAAGAAAAATAAATATTAAAAATTAACTTAAATGTATAGTCTAAATCTAGGGATACTTTATATGAATAAAAAAACACTGTTACTACAGTATAAGCATACATATCCATTTACACGTTTGGCAGATGCTTTTATCCAAAGTGACTTACAGTAACATGCTTTATTTAGTATGTGTGTTCCCTGATGATATTTGCTAGTAATGTAATGCTCTACCAATTGAGCTATGGGAAAATGTTTAAATTAATAACTCACTGTCAAGCCAGACAGCATGAGCCTTTTCTCTGAAAGATGCTTCACTAACAACATGGTGAAAAAGCTGGCATGTCAGAGACAGTCTGAGGAAAGCCACATCTCCATCTTCTTTAATGAGCAAGGGCATCTTGCCAAATCCAGTCAAATCTACAAAAAAAAATCTCATTAAGTTGACCTTTTCAAATAAAAATGCAAAGGATTGTTAACATACAAGTACTAAGCCTCTTTTATAAAAAATACAATCCAGATGTATTAATTTAAGATTAAGTGATGGTTACAGTATGTGCACTTTGAAATTGCTGGGCAAATGTCCTTTTAAAAGACATTCATCTAGAACAATGCAATAGCAAAAAAAAAAACATTAGTTAGCCTAGCAAAATCAGGTTAGTTTTACATTAGACCTGCAGTCTGTCCACGGTTGGCATATATGCATATATATATGTTCTGAAGTAATGTTATAAGATTTAAATGAGAATCGCTGTGAACATATTAAGCCACCTTTATACCGCTTCGGACACCTAACACTAACGTTACACAAGATTATACATGTTGAAACAACAAATCAGTAAAAAAAGATTAATTACCTACCTTTATACAATCACTGTTGTTAAATAATCCATCGTTTTTCGGCAGATTCTTCTTGAAATACCAAAGCACGTGCGATTGTTCACCAATAACAACACACCACCGCGCATGCGCGTAACATTATATTCACGGCGCATGCGTGTTTGAACATCCACTACGTATTGGATTAATCCACCACGTCATCGCGCTGCAGGCTGCAGCGAGGGGTGTATCGCAAAAAGCCCTGAATCATCAGTCCTGTAAAATATAAAATGTGTATTTTAGGGCACTTTATTTCTTTTATAACAGGTAAGCTTTATACTTTTTTAAATTGCATATTGTTGTTATGCAATAAAATTTATGGGAATCTGCTTTAACAATGACTTGGAATAATGATTTGTTAAAATGTTTAAGAGCATATAAAAAACAATAAATCTTTTATGACTAATTTCGGTAAAAATGTGTTTTCTATACCAAGAAGGTGACAAGATGAAAACCACTATTTTCTGTTACAAACTCTCACATAGCATATTTAGGTTATAATAAAATAAAAAATTCAAATCCATAATTTGATTTTCAAAGATGTATTATAAAAACTGATTATTTATTCTGAAAAATGTTTTTTTTTTCAAAATGCTATAAATCTATTGAATTTATATATAAATGTGCATTCATCTTTGCCATGTTATGTAAGGGATAATGTAGAGGCAGCCGGTAGTTATCGGGAAATAAGCCCCGACAGTGTGATCAGGACCCGACGCGAAGCGGAGGGTCTTGTATCACAATGAAGGGGCTTATTTCCCGATAACTACCGGCTGACTCTACATTATCCCGCTTATTACACGGCTACTTGTCACATAAGAAAAAAAACTGGACATGAATATGAATTTGAAACATTTTATTGGCATATTTGTTTTAAATTAACATTTTTATCCTTCCGCGAAACTTTGCATAGATGCATAAAATGATCGTAATACCTTATTAAGATCCTCTGCTTCATACTTGTCTGTCTCCATTTTTTTCTCTTTAACCAGTCTTTGAGAAGTTTTAATGCCCATTCTGTATTTTTGTGTGTGATGGCTTCGTAGCATATGCTCTATTTTGTCAAGTTCAGTCTCAGTAAGCTCTCTGTGTCTTGTCGTGGTTGTCCAGTGTTTGTCACAAGATGGCGCCAAACAAACAGTAATCTTTATTGGCGCTGAGCGATCTTACTCGTAAAAGTAGTACCGGCTATGCGTTATTATTTTGGAGCGGTTATTATTCGAAAAGAACGAACCTGCAAATGTCTCAACTGACCAATCAGAATCAAGCATTCCAGAGAGCCGTGTAATAAATTCATTTAGTTGACTAGTGGTATACACTGATTAAACATTAATAGCATTAATCAAAACTCTTACTTTGTCATATTAAGAACACTGTCATTGCTGCTGTCATCCTTGGGACGTCTTATCTGAACTTTTTTTTACAGGGATCAGCTTTGAGTAAAATAATGTAAAGTTTTTCATAAGATCCCCTGGGGTCAATGTGTTAGCATGACAGAAGCTTGATGCTGTCCTGTGAGAACAAGCAACAACCGGCATTTTTCCATCGCCCGAGTGGCTTACGTTTCTTTCCCACCACAGGTTTATCAATGCCATCAAAGTATTATTTTGTTTTTGTTTGTTTGTTGATCACAAAGTACAAAGTAGATGAGGAAAACTAGGATTCTGTGTGTATTCAATGCACCGCCATTGTTGTTTACAATGCGTGGAATGGTGCGCTGTGATTTGTGGAGCGGATTTATTGCATTCTGCAGAGAAGGAGGACTGGCGTTTATCGCGCTTTGGGAAAAAAGGGAGAAAAGATGACAAAATAACACGGCGGATATCAGATTTGGCGTAAGAATTTACTTTTTAATACTGACCAGATACAATACTGATTTTGGTGGTAATAATAAAAAAAGTTGTTTATTGCGTTTTGGAGCCAAACTCTTCATATACACTATATTGCCAAAGGTTTTGGGACACCTGCTTTATATGCACATGAACCTAAATGACATCCCATTCTTAATCCATAGGGTTTAATATGGAGTTTGCCCACCCAGCTATAACACCTTTAACTCTTCTTGGAAGATTTTCTACAAGGTTCTACAAGGGAATTTTTGACCATTCTTGTAAAAGCACATTTGTAAGGTCAGACATTCAGTGGTGTAGTCTACGTGATACGCAGGTATACGCCGTATACCCACTAGAAATTGTCAAGGATTTCCGTATACCGTATTCCGATTTTTGAAATACATATTAGGCTATATACTTCCAAATCAAATTACTATAGTGACGCGAAAGTAACTGGGGAGCAGACTGGTGTGGCGCCACAGGCGAGTGACAGCAAAGCTCCGCGAGAGCGACTCCATTTATCACATGGAGAAATCTGCTTTGAATCGCTCTCATGATACTTTGACATCACCTCTGCTTAGCGCCAAATGAAGTCGAAACTGCAGTGTAGCTGCTCACGCGACACTGTAAACATACAGTCCATGTGGAGAAGTGAACGAGTGAAGTGCTGCAACATAAAATCCATAGAGTTTACGACGCACATGTGAGTACAACATTTAAATCATCAGTCCAGTTTATTAGTTTATCTAGAGGTAAGGCTCCAAATGCAATAAAATAAGCCTGTGATTATATCCTGATGGTTTTTAGCTGCCTTCAGTTGCTCTGCATGTTTGCTTGTGCTTCACAGTGTTAAACTTTTCTTCTATGTGTTCATTTATATATCTGCGTTCAAGATCATCTTGACAAGATGTATATGATCTTAAACATCTGTGAGGAAATTCATGTCTGCGTTGATGTTCAGTTCAGACTTGCAAATATTAGACTACATGATGGTCTTGTAATAATAATTAAGTATAAGCCTATTTTCATTTTTAGACAATGCTTATATAATATGCAAAAAATAAGCTTTAATGTCAATGACTATGCAAATTATAGTTAATTCATGGTCATCTTAAATGTGTATAAATTAAAAACATTTACACCATTAAATTACACATGGTAATGTTATCAATAGTTGTCAGATAAAAGCTATTGAAAGAGTGAATATTTTTTTCTCCTTCAATGCATGTGTTAGCCACGGATTGAAGATTGTAAACAGTTTATTTAATTTTAATAAACAGTTAAGTAACTTTTGTCCCAGAGTTAGATGTTGATTAACACTAAACCAGTCTAAAAATCAGTCCAGTTTCATTGGCTCTAAAGTCTTTTTTTTTCTTATAATAAACTGACAAGTTGAGAACACATTCATTTTATGTGTTTATGAGTACACTTTCAGAATGCTCTTAGTTACATGAATATCTATACTGTATGGATCTGTGAGTGTGGTGGTGCTTATGAGGTGTCGCGCTAGGACGAGTGAGCATAAGGATGAGAGGGAAAAATCACAGTATACTCACTACAAAAATCTAGACTACACCACTGCAGACATTGATGTTGGACGAGAAGGCCTCGCCGGTAGTCTCTGCTCTAATTCAACCCAAAGATCTTCTATAGACCTTTCTCACAGTAACCGGAAATACGTAATCGTCGTGTAAGCGGAGTTCCTGTCAAGCGTCAACACACTAGAAAAACATAAACCCGGGCAAGTTTAAAATGGATCAAAGAGTCTAAACAACTTCGTTAACGGATTTGCCAAATATTACATTTGCTGATGTGACACGACTAATGGAGGAAAACTTTTTCCATGAAGAATTTGTCCATAAATTTCTAGGTAAGTAGAGAGCGAGTCTAACTGTTACTGAACTGTTAACTAAAACGACACATTATAAGTCTCGCCGGATAGCCTGAATCCACTTCTGTCTAACTTCACCATCAACAGGGAATTGATGGAACAGATACGGCTTTTTACATTGCCTTGACTGCGGAGGAAGTAGATTTCCGCGACGATTGCGTATTTCCGGTCATAAATACGGAAGTTGTGAGAAAGGTCTATTGGGTTGAGGTCAGGACCAGTCAAGTTCCTCCACACCAAACTCACTCATCCATGTCTTTATGGACCTTGCTTTGTGCACTGGTGCACAGTCATGTTGGAACAGGAAGGGGCCATCCCCAAACTGTTCCCACAAAGTTGGGAGCATGAAATTGTCCAAAATGTCTTGGTATGATGAACACTGTAAAAAAAATTCGTAGAAATGACAATGTTATCGCAGCTGGATTGCCGGTAATTTACAGTAGATTTAAATTTATGTTATTTACTGGCAAGAGTTTGTTCAAAGTTAAATAAATTTTAAACATTAACAAGTTTTTATCTTTACAGAGTAAAACTATACAATAACAGCCTCATGCAAAGCATTCTGGGAACCAGAAATCATCATCAACCTTTTTCTGTTTTTTGCTTCAGATTTTGTTTCCCAGAATGTTTTGCTTGATTCTGTTTTTTTAGTTTTACTCTGTAAAGACAAAGACTTGTAAATGTTTAATGTTCATTTAACTTTGAACAAAATGTTGCCAGTAAAAAACCCGGCAACCCAGCTGCAATTTCTACGGAATTTTTTCACAGTAAAGCATTAAGAGTTCCTTTCACTGGAAGTGATTGGAACACCTGAATTCAATGATTTGGAGGGGTGTCCCAAAACTTTTGAGAGACACATCCTGTTTTGAAAGGTCATATATGTATGTTTCTTTAAAAGTTGAAACCCTCCCCATATTTAAATAATAGTAATTTAATGTTTAAAGCATTTTGGAGAATGTGTGTTCTTGGTGCACATTTACATGTAAAAGCAGAATTACTTATTATTTTTGACCGTCTGTTGTAGGTGGATCATGAGTGAAGCTCTGAAAAAGTTGCATAGTTGTAGGTCTGCCATTGTCTTAATAACAGTGGTTTATGTGAATTCAGTGACACATTCACTCGTGAGAGAGACGTCATGGAAATTTATGAATAAATCTTTCACCAAGCAATTACCTTATCAACTGACAAATCTGGTAGCTCAACCAGAATCATACCTTATTGATAGAAGTTTGATCAAACAAACTTCTGTCAAATACTTTAACTTGTTTTGTCTCTATGTCTTATCCTTTCACCCACGACCAACAGACTCAGCTCTGGTTCGGCCTGATGCTCAACCTTGTACAGTACACCAAATAATGACCACAGCCAGGTGATGAGAAACTGTGGTAATCAGAGCCTGCGTCTCAAGATCAATATAACAATCGTAGACCCTACCCTGATAGCAAGCAACCATTGAAACAATGGTTAAAAAAAATGTATTTGTCAATGTTAATCACATTGATTCAATATTCGGTTTGCACCCTCCATTAATATTGAAAAAATATTGAAATTTCAATAAACCACCATTAGGGTGATCAGTGTTTGCTTATTAAGCCCTTGACTCTTGACATTCACTAAGTTAAATCTTTCTTTTCTCAGTGTTTGTATGTGTATATGTCACACCCAGGGGGTGGCCACTAATGGCTAAAACCACGCCCCTTCTCAACTTCCACCTCGAGGAGGTCCCCAAAGCCAACCCAATGACCGGACAACAACAAGGACAGGTAAGTATAAAAATAATCTTTATTGATTTATTAAATATTTAAAATGTTCTTGGGAAATGGGGAGGGGGGATTAAAACTAATATCCGTCTCTGCCCTCCAGGTGGGCCACGGACAGGGAGCAGGGGAGCGAAGGGAATGTCCGGGACACTGTGGACCAGGGGGCGTGAGACTCAGGCTCCAACCTGGTCTAGGGTATCCGTGGCGCGCTCCTTTGTCCTCCTGGAGGCAGAATCAAAAGCAAATGAGTGTTATGGATTCTTATTCGGGCTGCGTACCTGGGTCTCCCTGGTGCGGGCTCTTCCTCCTACTTTCACAACTTTCGTCGAGTCACTCACTATTTCTTCTCTCTCCTCCGCAGGTAACAACTGGCGAAGAGACACAGTAAATCAGATGTGGATGGTTCTCACCTCCTGGCTGGACACAGCGTGCCGTAAGTACAGGTTTCTTCGATCTCTCCTCAGGATTATTCACTCTCTCTGTTCTTCTTTCCACAGGTATCAACTTGAATACAAAAAGCACAGTGATTTGGCTTTGAATGGCTCTCACCTCTCGGCTGGACACAGGCGTGCCGTAAGTACAGGTTTCTTCGATCTCTCTTCAGGTTATTCACTCTCTCTGTTCTTCTTTCCACAGGTATCAACTTGAATACAAAAAGCACAGTGATTTGGCTTTGAATGGCTCTCACCTCTCGGCTGGACACAGGCGTGCCGTAAGTACAGGTTTCTTCGATCTCTCTTCAGGTTATTCACTCTCTCTGTTCTTCTCTCTACAGGTATCAACTTGAATACAAAAGCACAATGATTTGGCTTTGAATGGCTCTCACCTCTCGGCTGGACACAGGCGTACCGTAAGTACAGGTTTCTTCGATCTCTCTTCAGGATTATTCACTCTCTCTGTTCTTCTTTCCACAGGTATCAACTTGAATACAAAAAGCACAGTGATTTGGCTTTGAATGGCTCTCACCTCTCGGCTGGACACAGGCGTACCGTAAGTACAGGTTTCTTCGATCTCTCTTCAGGTTATTCACTCTCTCTGTTCTTCTCTCTACAGGTATCAACTTGAATACAAAAGCACAATGATTTGGCTTTGAATGGCTCTCACCTCTCGGCTGGACACAGGCGTACCGTAAGTACAGGTTTCTTCGATCTCTCTTCAGGTTATTCACCCTCTCTGTTCTTCTCTCTACAGGTATCAACTTGAATACAAAAGCACAGTGATTTGGCTTTGAATGGCTCTCACCTCTCGGCTGGACACAGGCGTATCGTAAGTACAGGTTTCTTCGATCTCTCTTCAGGTTATACACTCTCCACAGATCCCAACTGGCGAAACGTCTGATGGAGTAAGTGTTCCCTACGTGGCGTCGGGGGCGAACCCTCTCGACGGCTGTGCGGTGGCAGGGGGGTGGGAATTCTCAACGTCTCACCGGGCCGAGCGCTTCCCTCTCCTCACTGCTGTCGGCGTTCGAACTCCGGACAGGGGCGCCCCTTTGTAGAGGTCACGGGACGATGGAAATCCCTTCACCTCGCTCTCTGCAATAATAAACTCGCACAGTATTCAGTGTTAGTTGTCACAAATCGTACTCACGATGCTGCTGCTTCTCCAGCTCTTCGTTGGTGCTCACACCATCCACTCAATGTCTAGGCGGGACAGGATCGTCTCGGGGTGCCGTGCAAATCTTATAAACTCTGTAACACGCTCACAACATTTGCAAGATTAAATTTAGCTAGGGCCAACAGCCTCTTGGTCTTCCCTGAACGAAATGCGTGAAGGCGGGGGTCTGTCAGACAGGACATACAATAATCCACAGCAACCCACAGCAATGTACAACACCACGTCAACTTAAAGGTTTTCACAGCACAAAGACTCACCCACCACGCTCAGTGCACAAAAGGGACTCCCGTCTTCCTTCACTTCACTTCGGTCAGACCTGGCGATGAATAATGCGGCCCAGCTAGTGGTGTCGTCGTTGTGACGGCTTCGGTGAATGTCCACTCGGCTCACCCACCACGCTATAATAGGGGTAGGGCCGTCTCCTTCCTCCTAGAGGAATCTCACATACAGCTAGATCGATACACAAGGCATTTATAACTTGCACTTGGTACTCACAACCATGTCGTTTCCAATCCTCGTTTTCCCTTGGTCTCAATTCACCAATTGTTCCGTATTCTCCTCAACCTTTAAGGTTCTGGATGTCTTCACAAGTGTATTACCCAACCTGAGAGCGAGAGAGAGTTTAGACAGCCACCAAACAGTGCACCAACACGGCCCAACACAGCATTTCAACACACACCAAAAAGCTCCCTAACTGTGAATAAACTTGGCCTTAAGTACTGCCTTGCTTAGTGTATCCTCCAATCACCAAACGCTGTTCCTAACTAGGCACAGGTGCATCGAATTCGCTGATTTTCCCGCTCGCGGCGCTTACCGGAAGTCCGGTGTTCGTCCTTTCCGGTCCGGGCAGAAACACTTCCGGGCAGAACCAAACTTCCATAATTTTGGTTCCGCCCCAAAGAAAAGAAGAGAGTGTCACCTTGTGACATCCTCCCCCGCCAATGCGTTCTAGTCCCTAGAACGCCTTCGGGTCGTCCACTCACCATAACGGGCAGGGGGGCGGCCTCGGTTCTCCCGCTGGGAACGCCTTGGGGGTGAGTCGGGCTCGGCTTGTTCAGGTGCCGCTTCTGATTCTCTCGGAGCAGCCGGGGGTGGTGCCACCACGGGTCTCCCTGGGACCACAGCCCAACCTCCAATCCAGGGGGCCGCCAGTACAGGCTCCGTGGGAGTTACTTCCACGGCCTCAGGGTAGTTAGGGCATGGGCGGATCATGTTCCTGTGTACCACACGATCAGGGCCAGACTTGCCTTCAGGCCGGATGGTGTACACCGGCTGTCCCGGTCTTTGCTGTCTGCAGACTACGTATGGGACGGCCTCCCAACGATCGCTCAGCTTCCCCTTTCCTTGCCGTCGATTGTCCCGCACCAAGACCCTCTCACCTGGTAGCAGGGGGGCCTCTCGGGAAGTGCGATCATACAGCCGCTTGTTCTTCTCTCCTGTGGTCCTTATCCTCTTCCTTTTCGTAGGCGTAGTGTAATCGTTGATGGTGGCACCCTACCCACTCGGTTACGCTCCCTTCTTCCCGGCCTGCTGCAACTACCAGAACCAGGTCAGTGGGCATACGCACGTGCCTGCCAAACATCAGATAGGTCGGGGCATACCCCGTAGTACTATGTACACTATTGTTGTATGCTTGGAGGAGATTTGGCAAAGCACTCACCCAGTCACTCTGTTGTCGTTGGTCCAGGGTCCCTAGTAACCCCAATAGGGTCTGATTAAATCTCTCGCAACCGCCGTTTCCTTGGGGGTGCTACGACGTTGTATGGGTTTTAGTGCAACCATACAACTGGCATAACTCCCGGATCACACTGGATTCAAAGTTGGCCCCTTGGTCGGAGTGCAGAAATTCTGGGCACCCGAACGTCTGAAAGACGGCTCGCCATAGAGCTGTAGCGGTGCTGGTTGCGGTCTGGTCGAGGGTGGGGACAGCCCAGGCGTATTTGGTGAACAGATCTGTAATTACCAAGATGTTCTGATATCGATCGGAGGGTCGACCCAGCGTCAGAAAGTCCATGGCCATGATATGGAGGGGAGCTTTGGCATGGATAGGTACCATGGGCGCCCGGGTCTCACCCCTTGTCTTGAACAGCGTGCATCGAGGACACGCTTGGATCAGGGCATGCACCGACGCCTCCATGCTGGGCCAATAGAAATGTTGTCGCAGCAAGGACACGGTCCTCTCCTGGCCTTGGTGTCCCAACCAATCATGATAGGCCGTGATCAATGCGGTCACCTGGTCTTTGGGCACCACTATCTGGCGCATCTCCTCGCCCAGCTTCGGGTCCCTCACCTTCCTACACAGCACTCCTTCTTGTAACTCCAGCCTGTCCCACTGCCCCAACAGGCGTCTCCCTCTATCCGACTGGTTCTCCCTCTCTTCCAGTGTCGGCCGTCGGCCCTGTTCTACCCACTCTCGAACGTAGTTTACCTCTTGATCCTCGGCCTGTCGTTCCTTCCACCGGCGGGGGTCCCATCCCCAGTTCTCAGGCACAGCCTATCGCTGGCTTCCTGGTGCCTCAATCACTCCGACCATCAGATCTCCTTCGGCACTAGCCGTTTCGGGCCCAATTCGGCCCCTAGGGTCCCCTGCTTCAGGGAGCCTCGAGAGTACATCAGCATTCGTGTGTTCTCGTCCAGGACGGTACTGCAGTTGGTAGTCGAAGTTTGCCAGCTGGGCCACCCACCGCTGTTCTACTGCTCCTAGTTTCGCCGTCTGTAAATGCACCAATGGATTATTGTCGGTAATGACTGTTACCTTTGCGCCCCAGAGATAATCTTTAAACTTTTCGCTGAGTGCCCACTTCAGTGCCAACAGTTCCAACTTGAAAGAGCTGTAGTTCGCATCGTTTCTTTCTGCCGGGTGGAGACTCTGACTCGCATACGCGATGACTCTTTCGGCCCAGTCTTGTCGTTGGGCCAACACTGCCCCCAATCCCAGGTTGCTGGCGTCTGTATAAAGGACAAAAGGTTTCGAGAAATCAGCATAAGCTAAGATGGGGGCCTGTAGCAATTCCTGTTTTAATCTCCCAAAGGCAACCTCGCAGTCTGCACTCCATTCGATCGTGGGCGACCCACGGCCCCGGGGGCGGCTTGTACCAACCAGCAACTGGTTCAAGGGTTTGGCAACCTTGGAGAAATCTTTAATAAAGCGCCTGTAATACCCCACAAAGCCCAAAAAGGACCGTACTTGCCTCACCGTCTTCGGGGCACTCCAATCCTTTACCGCGGAGACCTTTTCTGGGTCTACGGCCACTCCCGCAGCACTGACCACATGGCCCAAAAACTTGACTTCCCGGCGTAACAGGTGGCACTTTCCGGGCTGCAACTTCAATCCGTACTTTTCCATTAGCTGGAAGACCTCCTCCAGGTGCCGGAGGTGAGACTCGAAATCTGGAGAATAGACAATCACATCATCCAGATACACTAACACTGACTCCATTAACTGACCTCCTAAACACCGCTGCATCAGGCGCTGGAAGGTGGCCGGAGCGTTGCAGAGCCCGAAGGGCATCCGGTCCCACTCGAATAATCCAAACGGGGTTGTAAAAGCAGCCTTCTCCTGGTCTGCCTGCGCCACCTGTACTTGCCAATAGCCACTGGCCAAATCCAAGGTGGAGTACCACACAGACTGTGTGAGGCCAGCCAGGGAATCTTCAATCCGCGGCAAAGGAAAGGCGTCTTTCTTGGTGACTAGATTGAGCTTACGGTAATCGACACAGAACCTCCAAGCCCCCGTCTTCTTTTGCACTAGTACAATAGGGGCAGCCCAGGGGCTACTACTCTCCCGAACAATGCCCCGCTCTAGCAAGCCCTGTAGCAGTGCACGCACCTCGGTGTATAAGGTAGGTGGAATAGGTCTGTACCTCTCTCGGCTGGGGCCTGCGTCCCCCGTGGGGATGTGATGCTCCACGACCTGGGTACACCCATAATCTTCGTCGTGCGTTGCGAAGACATGTTGCCATCGTTGGAGCAAGGCTCGAAGCTTCAGGGTTTGTGCCCGCTCTAAATTTTCTCCCTGTAGGGACTCACCTCTCATATGGCCCGGTACGCCTCCCTCGACGTCATTGGGGGGGTAGATCTATCTGTGTCAGGGCCACCTCGACAACGGTGGGGCACACCTGACGGAAACTCACGTCTCCCCCTTCCCGTATCTGACGGGACAGGACTGTTGTCAGCCGGGTCAGTTGTTGATGCCGGTGCAGATGCACTGCATACGGGTGTATGTTCCGCACCTTTACGGGGACTCGTCCTCGTTGAACCGCGGCCAGACCTCGTGCCACTTCCACCTGCTGGCAGTCTCCATGGGGCTCTACGAGCACCCATTCCTCGGGGCCAACCACTCGCGGCGGCACTCGCACCCAGACAATCGCCTCACTCTCTGCGGGGATGGATAACGCAAACCGGCATGCCACTCTACCTACGTCTTCTCTGTCCCTTCGGACCTGGGCCATTTGTACTCGTCGACAGTCGGTAACCACGCGTTCCCATTGGGGCCGTTCGGCGGGTGGTATTTTCTGAACGGGTCTTGCCCGAAATAGTTCCTCCCAGCATTCTGACAGGACATTCATCCCCAGGAGGGCTCGGTACGTGCCCAAGCAGTGGTCCTGTACAATTATCACTCCCTTCTGAGGAACCACCACGCCGTGAATTTCTAAGTCGGCCAACCGGTAGCCAATGTATGGGATATCCAGGCCATTTGCGCCTTTCAAGGTAAGCCAGGGGGCCTCCGCTCCATGGACTCCTTGCTTTCCAAAGATCTCTTGTGAGAGGCTTTCTGCGAACAATGTGACTTGTGAGCCCGTATCTACCAGGCACTGAATCTTCTTACCACACACTTTAACTTCTGCTGTTGGGCTATGCACGGCCATCTGGCTCCTAGAGCCATTTCCTCTTCCAGGGTCTTCTCGAGGGGTCCCGGCCACACGACCCACTGTGGCCGGTCGACCTAAAAACCCCCTTCAGATATTCTGCGGGGCCCACACTGGCGACTGTAATGGCCTGGCTTTCCACAGCGGTTACAGATTGGCCTCCCCTGGTCGTCCCATTCAAAACGGGGCCGGTTAGAGTAGTTCGGACGTCCGGGGGGCTCTCGGCCCCTCTCGGAATACACTCGTTCTCGGGGTGCCTGTCTCGGCTCCTCCCGCGCTCGTCCCTGACGCAACTCCCCCAGCAGGGTCTTCGACAGCTCGGACATTTGATCCCGGACGTCTTTCAAAAGCTCGGCCTTCAACGTTTGCTTCCAGTCAGGGCCCTCCGGTCGCGCCGACGTCGCTTCACTGATCACCGCACACACCGGGGGCTCGCCTAACTCAGTCTCGTCACCCTCCAGGGCTAGTGCCTCCTTCTTCAAGTCTTCGAACGTGAGGCCTGGGTCTCTCCTAAATTGCACTCGTAAACTCTGCCTCACTGGGCCTTCCTTCATCCCTAGAAGAAACTGATCGCGTCCCTAGAAGAAACTGATCGCGTAGCAAAGCTTCTCCGTCTCCCAGCTCATGATCACGATGGCCCTGCAGTCGGGTAAACTGCTCTCGCAGTCTCAGGGCGAAAGCTCTAATCGGTTGGCGGGGGCCCTGTTTACATTAAAAAACTGGGAGCGGAGGACAGCTACGGGGGTGTGGTCGCCATATTGCTCGGTAAGGAACTGGAATACTGTTTGGGCGGTGGCTCGGACAGCTTCGGGGGCGGCTTGCACTTCTCGTCGTGCCTCTCCGTCCAGGGAGTTAAGCACAAATTGGAGTCGCTGAGCTACTCTAAGGCCCTGCAAATCGGCCAAATATTCTAACTGGGCCCTCCATTCTGTTAGTCGTACCTCCGACTCTGCTCCTCCGTATTTTTGGATCCACGGGCTACCCATAAAGACAGGCGTGGCACGGGGTTGGGCTGCGGGCCCTGCGTTGTCGGTCATTGGGCGAACTTGGTTACTCAACTCGAGGTGGAGCCCTGCCGACTACGCCAAAATCTGTCACACCCAGGGGGTGGCCACTAATGGCTAAAACCACGCCCCTTCTCAACTTCCACCTCGAGGAGGTCCCCAAAGCCAACCCAATGACCGGACAACAAGGACAGGTAAGTATAAAAATAATCTTTATTGATTTATTAAATATTTAAAATGTTCTTGGGAAATGGGGAGGGGGGCTTAAAACTAATATCCGTCTCTGCCCTCCAGGTGGGCCACGGACAGGGAGCAGGGGAGCGAAGGGAATGTCCGGGACACTGTGGACCAGGGGGCGTGAGACTCAGGCTCCAACCTGGTCTAGGGTATCCGTGGCACGCTCCTTTGTCCTCCTGGAGGCAGAATCAAAAGCAAATGAGTGTTATGGATTCTTATTCGGGCTGCGTACCTGGGTCTCCCTGGTGCGGGCTCTTCCTCCTACTTTCACAACTTTCGTCGAGTCACTCACTATTTCTTCTCTCTCCTCCGCAGGTAACAACTGGCGAAGAGACACAGTAAATCAGATGTGGATGGTTCTCACCTCCTGGCTGGACACAGCGTGCCGTAAGTACAGGTTTCTTCGATCTCTCCTCAGGATTATTCACGCTCTCTGTTCTTCTTTCCACAGGTATCAACTTGAATACAAAAGCACAGTGATTTGGCTTAGAATGGCTCTCACCTCTCGGCTGGACACAGGCGTACCGTAAGTACAGGTTTCTTCGATCTCTCTTCAGGTTATACACTCTCCACAGATCCCAACTGGCGAAACGTCTGATGGAGTAAGTGTTCCCTACGTGGCGTCGGGGGCAAACCCTCTCGACGGCTGTGCGGTGGCAGGGGGGTGGGAATTCTCAACGTCTCACCGGGCCGAGCGCTTCCCTCTCCTCACTGCTGTCGGCGTTCGAACTCCGGACAGGGGCGCCCCTTTGTAGAGGCCACGGGACGATGGAAATCCCTTCACCTCGCTCTCTGCAATAATAAACTCGCACAGTATTCAGTGTTAGTTGTCACAAATCGTACTCACGATGCTGCTGCTTCTCCAGCTCTTCGTTGGTGCTCACACCATCCACTCAATGTCTAGGCGGGACAGGATCGTCTCGGGGTGCCGTGCAAATCTTATAAACTCTGTAACACGCTCACAACATATGCAAGATTAAATTTAGCTAGGGCCAACAGCCTCTTGGTCTTCCCTGAACGAAATGCGTGAAGGCGGGGGTCTGTCAGACAGGACATACAATAATCCACAGCAACCCACAGCAATGTACAACACCACGTCAACTTAAAGGTTTTCACAGCACAAAGACTCACCCACCACGCTCAGTGCACAAAAGGGACTCCCGTCTTCCTTCACTTCACTTCGGTCAGACCTGGCGATGAATAATGCGGCCCAGCTAGTGGTGTCGTCTAGGGCTGTCAAATTTTAATTCGAATTTCGAATATTCGTCGAATGTAAAAAAAATATGCATATTCGAATGTAAAACTTTGCATTCGAATTTGAAGCTCACGCAACGTGATGATGACGTAACTGACGCGGATTGTTATACAGAGCGTTAGCGGCTCAGTCAACTATGCGGAGCAAGCCAGCGTTATTCATTTGAAAATAGCAAGAAAAGACAGTGGGGATTACGAGTCGGGCAGAATACATATTAAAAGGGCTGTGTGATGCTTCTTTGGTTTTTAGAGCATCAACTGGAATTCAACCGCAAAGTGAAACTAGCAGAGATGACAGAATTAGTGTCGTCTGCTTCTAAATGCAGTTTTAAAGTTTAAAATAACTGATCAACACGAAAGTGCCATAATTCAGCTGCTTGTTTAGCAACATTAAAACCATATGTGCATCTACAGAGTCCACACCGCATATGAGAGAGTTGCAATGTAATGCCGCGGTGGCTTTATTTTTATAACTGACTGGAAACTTGACTTTCACCTGGACATTTGATATGCAAGTTTTTCATCAACATTATCTGCGTGAAATATAAACATGATGATCATCTGCCAACTCGACTGTTTCAGCACATCCTCTATTAATTACGGAGAGTCTGCTTTATTAACGGCTTCGCTCTGCGCGTAAGTTAAACATTTCTGTTCTGTACTTTATTACTCGCTTATATTTCTACATATTTTCAACCAAGGAACACACAAAATATAATATAAGTTGTTGTGAATAGCGTTAAAGCTTGACAAAATTGAAATGACTAATGATCTTTCCCACTTATTTTGGCTTAAATAAAGATTAATTCGTTTTCATACTTTATTAGAAACACGTAAATTTATCTACTTATATATTATATAAAATGCCCTATATTAATATGCATTGTCTATGTATGGCATTTGTTTTGTACATTTACAGGTGCACAAATATACTGGTTAATTTTGATTTCATTAAGACAACGCGTTGTGTTCTGTATTGACTGAGGCTCTGTAATTTAAAAAAATTTTTTTATTAATGTATGGTACATAAAATAATTTGTAAATGTATACATGGATAGTTTCTTGACAATGTTTGTGTTAATAGCCTACACACGCTGGCATTTTGCACTTCCAGATATCTATGTGCACTTTTGTTCCTTTGCATATGAATTTAAGAAATTATCTTTAATTTATTAGTGTTGATAACATTCGTTTTAACCAAAAATATGCTGTGCATGATTTGTTTATATTATTGGGGCTTTGTGCTGCGCCCTCTTGTGGGCTTTAAGGAGTATTTTCTCCAAGATAAAGTAGGTCTTTATAATTCGAATATAATTCGAATTTTATTATTTTTCAAGGACGAATTTCGAATGTACTTATTCAGCCATTTTGACAGCCCTAGTGTCGTCGTTGTGACGGCTTCGGTGAATGTCCACTCGGCTCACCCACCACGCTATAATAGGGGTAGGGCCGTCTCCTTCCTCCTAGAGGAATCTCACATACAGCTAGATCGATACACAAGGCATTTATAACTTGCACTTGGTACTCACAACCATGTCGTTTCCAATCCTCGTTTTCCCTTGGTCTCAATTCACCAATTGTTCCGTATTCTCCTCAACCTTTAAGGTTCTGGATGTCTTCACAAGTGTATTACCCAACCGGAGAGCGAGAGAGAGTTTAGACAGCCACCAAACAGTGCACCAACACGGCCCAACACAGCGTTTCAACACACACCAAAAAGCTCCCTAACTGTGAATAAACTTGGCCTTAAGTACTGCCTTGCTTGGTGTATCCTCCAATCACCAAACGCTGTTCCTAACTAGGCACAGGTGCATCGAATTCGCTGATTTTCCCGCTCGCGGCGCTTACCGGAAGTCCGGTGTTCGTCCTTTCCGGTCCGGGCGGAAACACTTCCGGGCGAAACCAAACTTCCATAATTTTGGTTCCGCCCCAAAGAAAAGAAGAGAGCGTCACCTTGTGACATATACATAGAAACACATGTGCATTGGAAAAGAAAGATGTGTTTCAAAGTAAAGTTGAAATTGGTTGCTTTTTATGAAGACGTCAAGATAAGATAAAATTAAGCTGCTTTACATGATGTTGCTGCTCCATTTATGACCGTTATAATTGTTCTGATTTTGTAAATGCACTGTGACAAGGTACAGAAAAAAATACTGACACATTCAGACATCATCACTCATTCTACAAGTCTCAACAATGGTGACAATCATTAAAAGAATTCAGATAAAACGATCAACTGCATGCTAAGAGTTATGAATAAGTACTATGATGATACCCAGCATGCATTGCAGCATGAAGCTTTATTTTGTTAATCGTCACCATTGATGAGTTTCATAGACTGATTCATGATGTCAGAGATTGATTCAGTAGTTTACCCTTCTAAGTGTGTTTTTATAATTCCAAAAATAACAGACCTGACACTGCTTCCAACTAGTACTGTAATATCATCCATTTTTTACACATCATTAACACTATTTCTTTAATAATATTTAAGTAAATCTACAAGAATTAAATTACTTGATCACATTAGATCTTAGTTTTCTTTGCAATAGCAGATGTATTTTTAAACACTGCTTCAACAGCCAAAGAAAACTTAACATTAAAACACACGAGTCACAGTAATGGTGGTTTGTTGAAATTTCTATATTTTTCAATATTAATGGAGGGTGCAAACGTGATATTGATTTAATAGGATTAACATTGACAAATCAAGGATTTTTAACATTGTTTCAATGGTGGCATGCTATCTGGGTACTTTTATCTGACCAAATTCTCAACATCATTGCCACACAACAAAAAACAATGAATGGAGGGTGCACAATGATCCAGCAAACAAAATAATATGGACTTTTTCTGGCTTTAGCTTCTACAAACATTGACACAATCCTATTGACTTTTATTTTTTACAGTTAGTCATGTAAAATTAACATCCTTAAATGTTTTCCCTTTTGCTTATTATTCTATGCTGTCTCTCTATAGTTTGTGCTAAAATGTATTTTCTGTAAAGATGCACTGCAAAAATGCAAAATTGTGAAAGGTGCTAATCAAAGAAAAATGCATTGGAGACCATGTGCTCGGCCTAGACTTTCTAGCCTTTACAAAGTTACCTGGGGCACGTTCAATCTCACACCGGTGCGCAACGTTTTGCTACGATTTCCGGGTTGAACGACATGTTTCCTGGAAACGGTGTGCAACGGAATGCAACAGGTTTTAGAAGCGTTTTCTCTTGTTTGGTGGGTGTGTCAGAAATGTCGGTCCAATCAGCGGCAAGATGTATAAAACCACGCGATAGTAAAGAGACAGCTCGCTCAATGGGTTCAAGTTGGAATGTTGTCTTTCATTCTGGACAGCAAGGTCAGTGACTGAAACATTGAGGGTATTTTACAGTAATAAACACACATTTATAACGATTTCATCAGGCTTTAGAGACATTTAAAAAAGAACACAAAGAATGGCCTCTCAGCTACCGTAGTTGCAACTCTTGCGTCATCACAACAGGGTGTTCAATGCATCACCGTTTCAGTTTAATAAACGTTGTGCAACGTTTTGTCGGGGCTGAACGCAGCCCTGATGCTGCTGGCCAAGCCAACTACAAAGTGCAATTCTATGAATATGTGTGATTTGCTGTATAGATGGATGTCATGTTCCCATAAAGTCTCCACCAACTCCCAATGCTAAGGCTTATGAACCATAAGAACTGTTTTCTATCAATATTCAGGGTGTATGCACTCCAAATTTTAGAGGTTTCAAATATTGGTGCATGTTGGAAAGGTTAAACTCACGATCCATGGATTTTTCTTAACTCTTCCTTGTATGCTCAATTTCAAATAGGACAACATAGTGGACTAATACTTGATGACAATGGATGTGGTCAGAGTAACTTTTTATTCACTCCATACATATATCACACAACAGCTGCATAGCAAAGATACAACAGCGCTCATGTCCATACAAGAGGCATGGTTAAGCGTTTGTTTGGAATATATAAAAAATAGATTGTTTATGCAATAAACATTGTTTCAGCCCAAGAAGATGATCCAAGGTCATTATTGCTACATATGTTTAGTACAAAATTAAAATAGTGTGCACCAAGATTAAAAAGTGTTTGAATCAATGCCTGTTGAAAATGTTTAAGTTAAATAAAGTACTCTCATGGATATCTAAATAATACATTGTTTGTTTATTTACTTGCATATAATGTTGTTCACCATGGCTGATAACCTTTTTTGAATCATACTCTTTTAACTTTATATCCAGAATTTTAATTCCATGTTCTTCCTTCAGATATTTTATTTTATGCTCACAAAATTCTCAGGCTAACTTTTTATGTCATCTTTTCAATCACAGGGATGCTAAAGCAGATGCGGAGATAGCACACTAAATGCTTTGGCTGTAACAACCTGTTCAGATTCCTTTCCTCTGGGGGATAAGCAAAAATAAACTCATATTAGAACAAAAGAAGAATAAAGATTACTCACAGTATGTATACCAGAGCAGGGCCGGTCTACGGGGGGGCTGGGGGGGGCATTGCCCCCCCAGATTTTCCTTCTGCCCCCCCAAAAAATATTCAGCCAATCATAAAATAACGGAGTCTCTTTATACATAAAACGTCTTCAGTTGGCAAAGCTAGTGTTTATGGCTCCCGCCCACTCTTGTCTGATTAGCTTGTTAAAGCATTGCCACTGTCTTCAGCAGTATTTACCTCACATGAAAACTACTACTGTTCTCTATGACGGTGACTACAAAAAAAACTGCATCTTTAAAATATATATCAGAAACGATGCAATTTAGTATTACATAAACGTAATAACACAACACATATTAAAATGAAACTTTTTTTATAGGAAAACATGCCCAAAATAGCACCTTATCCTTCCTTAGACTCACCTCATTACTTATTCATTCAAATACAACAGCCAATGGCAAGTCTCCAGCGACATTTAATGTGTTTGTTTTAGACGTAGTTCTGTTTGTTAAAATTAGAATATGCAGTTTGGTTGTGGCATACTATATAGTAGATATAATTGATATAAGATGGTTTTTCAGTAAATATACAGCATTGTAACAGCTGAGCATTGTGTGCAGTTTTACAATCAAATTTTAGCGTTTTTTTCATCGTCATGATCTCATTCAGCTCGTGTTTGAGAAAAACTTCACACACAAAAATCTACAGACATTTAAGTTCAGGAGGAGCTTTCACTCCGCAAGGTCATCGTAAGGTAAAACGTTGTATTTTATAATGTTGCGTTGTATTATAATATCTAGCTTGCTGTGTTATGTACAAAGCAGTGTGATTTATCTTTGGTCTCGTCGCAAATTCCACTTACAGTATTTTAGGGCTTGTGCTTTTGTCTGGTGCTGTTATAGGCAAACAGGATAACCTTTGACGAATTTGTCATGCATGTCAAATTGCTTTCATGATGTTTCAATATAGATTAGTTAAAGCGTTGTGCTTTGTTGTGATATTTGAGGTTGCTGCAGCAGCATGATAGGGTCAGGAATGAATGAAAATATAGCTTATCACATAATGCATTATTTTAAATGAAGAAAATGTTCGAGAAGTGGAAATAAAGTGCCTAACAAGTGTTTATTAGAACAAAGGCATATGTTGGGTAGTTATAAGAATGGCTTTAATTTATCTATTAGTGAAATAATAGATTAAATGCAGTGTACACATTATTAAAATATAGCTATTTGTACAGCTTTGCATTAATATCACCTGCTTGCCTGATTTCATTAACTGTGACTTAATGTGTAAAACTACATTAAGTGTAATCATTATAACATTATAAATCATTATAAATCTCATCGGCTCTAATTTGAACGTGCAAAAGGACATATAAATGGCCCTTTATTTTAAGACATAGCCTATGCAAAATAATATTGGATTGAAACATCCATAATTTTAGTGTATGAATCATTTTAGTCGCGGAATGGCTGCCCACCCAAAAATCCTGACTGCCCCCCCAGTCCAGCAAGCCTAGTACCGGGCCTGTACCAGAGGAAGAAACTAAATTACTTTCTTCCCTGCATGTACCATTTGTGCTTAGTTCTTCATCCAAACTGTCTAAGTGATCATTATCTGGTATACCATCCAGAAGTTGTTGGTGCTCGATTATAACAGACAGCAAGTGCACTTAAAAAATCACCCTTGCCTATAGGAGATCCACAGCCTGTGATAAATTGCTAAAATTGCTATTTTAAGGGTCATCCACAAAGTAAATACAGGCAAATATCATTCATTATAAGTGATATTACAAAAACAAATATTTATCTCACCTCAAGTTGTTGTATGTTCTTCTGGATAAATTTTCATTTGCTCTGAATTTACTGCAAATTGCAGCCCAAGCTCTCTTTTTTCTTTTGTTCTGGATGCTTTGTCAGAATTTGTTTTAGTAGTGATAATTAGTGAACGAATTATTTTTTGCCCATTTGTTTTGTTTCAAGATGCATACCAATAATTATGTTTTCTGTTATGTTACAGGATTTTATGAGCGCCATCTGACCAGCAGCAACTAAACCATTTCCCCGCATTGACGCTTTCCTGACAAATTTTAGAATTTATCTGTAAATTCCGCTATTATCCACTAGATGGCGACTAGATCCACTTTTAACCAATTTATAAAAAACCAAAGCAAAAACGAATTTAATTATTTTAAACTCTGTCTATGTTTTGATAATCGTTCTGAATCTGATCTCTAACAAAATTCCTTTAAAAAGATGTAATTATTTCAGCTTTTTGTTCAAAATTTTGTATTTTTAAAGAAACCTACCCATATTTAAGAGGTTATAAAAAGAGAATAAATAAAGATAGGATGATTTTTCTCGTTTTGTTTGTTTATTTTGTTTGTTTCCAGAAAATTTTCCTGGAAGGCATTTTGTGAAACTTGTGAAAATCACCAAATATGCTGGCGGGCAACTTTTTTAAAAACAGCTGGGGGGGAATGAGTTAACCTAATGAGGTTTAACCCATGTTTTCTAATTCAGGACTTTGTGGTCTCCAACTTACTAAGCCTATTTTAAGGCAAATTTATGAAAGGTAATTAAATGTCCTTGTTTAACTAATCGTGTGATTTTGTAGGAAACTATCCATATTTAAAACTTTATAATTACTACCCTTTGTTAACGGATAAGCCCGTTCACAAGATTGAGTTGCCAGCATGTAGGACATAGCGTAGTAGGTATAATATCGGGTGAGAATAGTTAGATGACTCTCACAAGAACTGTGTGTTTTGGGAATTGTTTTAGCAACAGATAGGGATATCTCAATATCCTCTTATATCAAAATTCTCCGCCATTTTCTTTAAAATCCTTATGTGGAAAAAGCTGTGTGGCTTTTTTGAGCTTCAAAATCAGTATAACCATTTGCTTCCAAGTTTTAAAGAGCCATTTCTAATATAACTCCAATTGTGTTTGCCATATTTATCTTGGCTTAAGGGTAAGTAAATCATGGGATCATTTTTATTTTTGGCTGAACTATCCCTTTTATTTAAACCCTGTCTGTGAAACTGGACCTACAGCTGTTTTTACAGCATTTTAATACATATAAAGGGGCGCTCACACTTATGACAATGACTATAACTATAACATCCACACTAACAAACAAAAACATTTAGTTTATTCTAAACTCTTATGCTGCAGTGTTAATAATGGATGTTGCTTTACATTGTGCCAAACATATTTCCTTCAAAATCTGACTGCAAAAGCTGGATGCACTCTCTGAAGGTTGAAGGTGCACCTGTCTCTGGCACGCAAAGCAATTAAATTGACAGCTTGCTTATAAACAGTATTATATCAACATGTTTTTCCAATACCATCTTAATTTTGGACATTGAAACCCGCTCTGCTATCAGCAAAAACCAAACTACATTCAGGTATCACAGATTGTATTTGGCAGCATGTTTATCAGCTGAAAAAAATGCTCTGGAATTCGATCCCAATAATATTGCCATGATGTTTGAAAGCCAGTGTTGATATTTGAAATCGCCTAAACAAACACGCCCCTACCCCAATAGAATCTGGACCTTCTGTTGATAGACCCGCCCCACACATACGCAACCCGGCATTTGATTTGATTTGATTGGCTATAAGTGTGTTTTGGTAGTCGGCCCGTCTCCTTTTCCAAACCGTTTTTCAAACATCGTGGACTCCGCCTTTAATTTAGATTTTGCAAACCATATAGTTATAGTTCTTGTCCATAGTGTAAATGACCTTTAAAACTTAAAGGTGCAATGTACTCAACATTTATGTTGACAATACTTCATACCTCTTTAACAGCATATAATAAGTCAAGAGTACATCTAAAGTAAATTATCAAATTATCAAATACTTGATAACTCTTTGAGTTGTTTGTTACTGAAATACAACATACTATTCTAGTTTCAGTTTGTTTTTTCAATGCAATCATTTACATGCTTTTTTAAACAAGGGTAACTAGCTTTTGCAGAGTATGAACAACAGTATTGTGCATTGCCCCCTTTGTGTATGGTGGTGCCCCCTTGTGCCCTTCATGGCCCCCCAAAGAAACATAAAACATAATAAAACATCGAATTTGAATTAAGCAAAACATATTAAATTATAAAATGTAGTGCTTTTGGTTAGTAGCATTATTTTTTGTGGTTTAATTACACTGAATTTATGATAAATTTTAATTATAAAATATATATTATAAAATGTCATAAAACTGGGGGCCCCCTGGCACCATCCCAGTTTGAGAACCACTGTATTGAAGTACCAAAATTATCAACATGTCATTGTCACAAGCTTTTCTCCTCCACTACTACTTGGTGCCCTGCCACAGCTTCTGGCTTGTTCACTTCGGGACTATTGAATTCTGTTTAGATACATGTATTTTCCTAATGTTAACACAATTATTCAACTGGAATAATGACACCTAATACTTTTTAGATTTTGCACTTTAAACTATTTCTTTACACATTGTTCTAGGTATAGGTTTATCTAATGTATATTCATATCTATGTATAAATCATATGTATGAAGTCATTTTAAATTTGGCCTGTCTGAGGCAGATTTAGTCAAAAGCTCTCTACTAGCACCTATTTTTTTAGTTTATTTAGTTGCCTTTAGTTAGATTTTTTTGTAAAGAAGCTTTGTAGCAATGTACATGATGAAGCGATATAAAAGTAAAATGAAATAAAAGAAGTTGTAAATGCAAGTGTAATAGTTATAAAAATGTAATGACATTTATTTGGAAATACACCTGTAATTTAAAAAAAATTCCCTGCACTTTCTTACAATTAACTGGCAATGGTTTCTCATAGAGTATCTAAAAGAGCACAGTGTATTGCAGATTCATATTATAGCAAGCAGCTAGAGATCAAATCTCAGAAAAGAAAGTAAAAACTTGCCTGGCAACACTTGACACTGATGACTGTATTGGTTGATTGGTCATTTTTTGTGGATACTCGCTTCTTCAAGGAGAAGATTTCCTCAGATGAGTTTAGTAGAGATATGCTCAGTTAGTGAAAATGTCTTTGCAAAAACTTTTGGTTTGTCAACTCACAGTGTTTCTGTCAGCATTTACTGGAGCATGTAAGTACAATTATACGCATAAAGGGAATATTATATTAAATAACAATTAAAGTAATCGATCTATGTAAATTTTCGTAAAAGATGTCAGATTCATACTTAGTCTTCAGTAGATGTAACATAATGTATATTAAACAATTTAATACAACTATCAAACGAATTAAATGTTACTCATATTATTTTTCAGCTGATGGATATTATTTCGGTCGGATTGCTAAATGCCTCTTCACCTCCCCTGATCGTGACATTGTGGCGATTGATAACTATATCTTCAATAAAGACGTGTTCATACAGTTCAACAGCACTGTGGGGGAGTTTGTGGGGTACACTGAGCTTGGAGTAAAGAACGCAGAAGCATGGAACAAAGATCCGAACAGACTGGCGCAAGAGAGAGCTGAGGTGGACAGAGTCTGCAAAAATAATGTTAAAAATGATTACGATAATGTTCTTGTCAAAGCAGGTAAGTAGCACAAACGTGTTTGTAATATTTCTTACATTTATAAACTATTTACACCATTGATATTGTTCAAGAAATAATTCACTTAAATTTTAATATGTTCAAACGGAATTACACAAAATTGAATTTATATTGTAAACTTTAAATTCATTTAAACTTTGAATAGATATTGAATAGATATTTTAAACTTTACATGCTTAAATCCTATAGAAAACGAAATATAAATCATATTCCACACATAAAGCATAACATCAAAGTAGGATGTTGTACTAACATTTTTACTGTTGTTTTAGTGAAACCAAGGGTAAAGCTCAATTCATTGAAGCAGGCTGGTGGCAGACATCCAGCTGTGTTGATGTGCAGCGCATATGACTTCTATCCCAAGCAAATTAAAGTGTCCTGGCTGAGAGATGGTAAACCCGTGACCTCTGAGGTGATCTCTTCTGAGGAACTGGCTGATGGGAACTGGTACTATCAGATCCACTCTCATCTGGAGTATACACCCAAATCTGGAGAGAAGATCTCATGTATGGTAGAGCACGGGAGCTTCAAACAGCCCATGATCTATGATTGGGGTAAGAGAAAAGACTTAAGACTTAATACTAGTACATAAAATTATATTAATGGTTATGATAATTTAGTCACATTTGTCTAATGAATACAACATGAAAACACTATAAATGTTGCAATAATGTTCCACAGACCCTTCTCTCCCGGAGTCTGAGAGGAATAAGATTGTTATTGGTGCTTCTGGTCTGGTGTTGGGAATCATCATAACAGCTGCTGGACTCATTTACTACAAGAAGAAATCAGCAGGTCAGTTTATATGAGACAACTCAGGGTGATATTCGGTTATCCTCATTTTAACTATTTTTATGTAATTTTGTTTTACTATAATTTTTTGCAGGGAGGATATTGGTACCACATTAACCATAATCAGACAAACTATCAGTTCAGCTCAAGTTTGACAGAAAGAAGACCTCCTTAAATCACTGATTCATGCTTCAGAAGCAACTTTCTTTCACAGTTTTCTTATTGTCAAGTTTTAACTACTGAAATAATCATAATGAAATATAGAATGAATGTTTGATTTAAATTTGTGCATTATATTTAATGTCAGTGACAAAGACATGTGGATTATGGAGATGTCATGTAGAAATTGTGTTTGATTTATATTTAGTTCTGGTTAGTGTGGAAAGAAACAGATTTGATAAGAGATGATATCAAACATTTATGAACATTAAAGAAACAACCAAAAACATTTAAGAGTTCACCCAAAGATGTAATTTACATTTTTTTCTTTAAAAAGATAGATAGTTGTTTGTAATTTGTTGGATAAGAGAAAACGAAATTCTATTGCATAAACAAAGGCTTTATAATGGTCATCATTTATTAATGGAGCTTTACTGCCCCCTATGGGCTTAATCTTGTTTTGTGTCAAATGTAATCTTTTATTTTACTTAAGCATATATACCCAAACATGTGATGTAAATAATGATGCACAACATCATTTGGGAAAGTTGTTAAATCTTTATGTACATTTTAGCTCTCAATAAATATTTTATAATACTGGAATATCTTGAAAATAATTACGTTTTTGTTCTCTCTTTGCAAAGTCAAGGATTTAACCACTTAAAATACTACAGAAAATTATGTCATTTAAACTGTGTGGTGATCCATGGATATTTTGAATGAAATACAAAAAACAAGCTAAGATTACAATATAAAATATATGGCTTTAATGCACACCATAATTTCAGTGCATTTAAAGATTGGCAATGTCATGAAATAGTTTGTTCTCAAATGACTTGACATTTAAACAGCAAATCACATGTTAGTGATTTGTATAGGAAAGTTTTTTTTATTATTAATTTATGGCATAGAGAAGTCTGTACAGTTTTTGTGTGAAAGGGAATGAGACTAGACCACTGCTAAAGCTGGGTCCCCATGAACAGACAGCTTTTATCAGCACTACGGTACCCAATTAAAAATTTATTAATTCCTACAGTAAACACAGTTTTCACACTGTACTGACATTTACATAGCAGTTGGTTTAATGTACAGTATTAAGCAACCTACAATATCTATAAAGTCTTTTACAGCCTCTATATGACAAATCACTTTATTGTTTCCTATTTTTTGTAAGTCGTTTTGGGAAAAAGTGTTTGTTAAATGCCTAAATATGAATGTAGAGTCTTCATGTTCTTATTGCTATCCTTGACCTTTCCACAAGCTTGAAGCACAGCGCGAATCCCCAATAATTTCAAATTCATACAAACTATTTAAATCCCTTGCAATACAATAGGAAATGTATTACCCCTTTATTTATCTTACATTAAACAAACAACATATTTAATTCTAACATTTACTTTCCTTATAGAGTGCAGTGCAAGTCTGCTGGGAAATGGATATACATTCGGATATCAGTTAATGTAAAACACAAATAAAAATAGTGAATTCACACTATAATTAACTGAACAAAACAAAATTTGTCATGGGTTGTAAAAAAATGTAACGATTTACGGTATGTTTTAATTATGAGTAAATAATGCATTTTCTTTTTAAGTTATACGATCATTTCAGATGTCTGATGATTGTGTTGAATTAGGCAGCCCATATTGCGTAGGACTAGGAACGTTTTTCAACGTCAAAATTTCCATCAGAAATGGCTGAAAATGGCAAGAAACTAAAAGTTGCATAATTTTTTGTGTGTTTTCAGACATATACTGTATGTTTATAACTTCTTTGATGAAATAAGATATTTTTACCACACTGAAAAAAACAACTTGTAAAATTTACTTTAAAAGATCCTCGTAAAAATTTGCCGAACTTTTTTTTAAGTAAAATTTACTGCTTTTTATAAGTAAAACTTACCTACTTTAAATAAAATTTACTTAAAATTGCATAATAAAACATATGTTAAATAATTAATTAAATGTTACTTAATTATTTTATTTAGAAGTTAGATTTATTTTAATCGTTTAGGTAAAGTCTATTAGGGTTTTTTTTAAAAATAAAAGCACTGCTGTCCTAATAATATTAAATAAATCGTATTTTCTGTTTGTTATTTTCTTTACATATTTCTATGGGCCTAGTTATTTTTAGTGTTATAAATGGCATTATAACACAAAATTCATGACTGACAACAAGTCAGTCATTGAATAAACTTGATTCTGAACAGAAACGCACATAAACTGTGTTTCTGACATGCATTATTAGCACTGTGGAGAGAATTATAATACAATGTTCTGAACAGGGTTCATGTAAAGAAACACTGATCACCTGAACGGTGACTTCACAAAATTATTATTTACAACAAAACAATAGCAATAATATAAGAGCTTAAACCTTTATGACATTTTGCTAACAAATATTTAAGTAGTTAAAGTTCTTATCAGTTCTTATTATGTGATAAAGCTTAAAAATAAAAACATTCAGGCGCAAAGAATTTTGGGTATTCCTTACAACATGTGCAAATAAATGTAAGTAAATTTTACTTAGATTTTTTAGTTAAATGGATTTAAAATTTACTTAATTATTTTAGGACTATGTGCAGTGACTATAAAACAGTTAAATAATACAAGAAAATATCTAATAAGACTTACTATTCCCACACAGTTCATTTTTTACATGAATTAATTGTGTATTTATCATCATTTTACTTAGGAAAATCTAGTTCTCAATAAATGTTAATATTATTATGTAGAAATTATGAGAGTTAATCTAATAAATATTACTACACCAAAAAGTTAGTTTTTTTCAGTGCAGATTTGATGTATGGGCAGAGTCTAAAGGGCATCGCACACCGGCCGTGCCGCTCAGCGCCGCGCAACGCCGCGCCGTTCTAAATCAACTGAACACATTGTTTTCTATGAGTATACGCACACCGGCGCCGCCAGGTGGCGCCTGTCCGCGCCGCCCAGCTGTGACTCAGGAAGTTGTTCAAATCCCTGTCGCGCCACACAGCGCCACTCACAGTTTAACATTAAATAACATCATATTTGCCCCAAATCATTAAGGATTAACATTGGCTGCTAACGTAAATTTTGCATTTTGAAGTAGACGCTATCTGACGAAGCTCGCGCTATTTAATGTGCACTTCCGGTTTACAATACCTCCGAGTTCTGCTAGGCGCGACGCGGCGCGGCGCTGAGCTGCGTGGCTGGTGTGCGATCCCCTTAAGGCCAGACAAAAAAGGTTCTGTGCCTGCACCACTAATTGGCCTTCACAAAACTATCTTCATGAAACTTGCTACATGTAATCACAGTCATGACATGAGGTTGCATGCACCGTTTCGTCATAGCGCCACCTAGTAGTCTTGAGATATGATTTTTTTTATTTTTGCTTAAAACTGCAGCAAACTTAGATCTAAAATCAAGCCAACTTTCGTGGGTTGGAGTATAATCATTGGTGGATGCCAATTCACTCCCTAGCAGCCAAACAGCGTACCCTAGCAGCCATTTAGCAACAACTACAGTCATTGCCTTGCAATTCTGTCAGAAAATGCAACCCTTCTCTCAGAAAATTGTTGCAATTGCAAATGTTTGGTACTCACATGTTTATTTTATTTTGTTTACATTGGAACAGCACACAAAAAACTGAAGTAAAATTCAATGCAATTCCACACAGAACCCAAAAAATGCAATAGACAAAATTATTGGCTTCATATTTGGTAGTGAAAATATTTAAATAAATTGCTTCCTGTAACCATGAATTACGTTTCTTACACCGCTCTACAGGAATTTTGGACCACTCTTCTTTTAAAAACTGCTGTAGGTCATTCAGATTTGAAGGATGCCTTCTCCCATCTGCTGTTTTCAGATCTCTCATCAGGTGTTCTTTGGGATTCAGATCTGGACTTATTGCTGACCCATTGAGATTAGTACCACTTCTGAGTGGGAGGGATATAGGCGTTAGGGGTGTATTGTAACAATATATAACAATATATCGATACATCGATTTTATTTCTAACAATCCAATGCATTGATGCCACACGTAAAAAATAGATTTTAGGTACTTTTATTTTGACACTCTCCACGTCCTCATTCCTTAAACCTGTATGAATTTCTTTTTCCTGATAAAAAAAAGATATTTTGAGAAATGATGGTAAACACACAGCAGATTGTGACCATTGACTTCCATAGTAGGAAAAAAATATGATGGAATTTAATGGGTACCATCAACTGTGTGCTTTCCATCATTTATCAAAATATTTTCTTCATTATTTATCACAATACTTCCCAAAAAAAATTTCTAGTTTTGTGAGGACATTTCATAGACGTAATGCATTTTATACTGTACTAACTTTACAAACCCTGCATCACAGAAAACTTTCTGCTACCTTAGATTTTCAATAAACATCATCCTGTTTGATTAATAAGCTTGTTTCCTTATGGGGACCTCAAAATGTCCCCACGTGGTCACACATTTACTGGTATTCCTATTTTTGTGGGGACCGTGATAATTACCAGGTACACGCACACACACACATACACACACATACACACACACACACGCACGCACGCACGCACGCACGCACGCACGCACGCACGCACACACACACACACACACACACATATATAAAGTCAGATACTTCTTTGCTCTGTAATGTCCTGTGCTACTAACCTGACAGTAGCTGAAAAGAAGCTGTTGTGCAGACGTGCCTTTGTGAGTGATACATACTGCGATGTATCATGTGGCAGCCTGTGTTCATCCATTTGAACACACCATAAGCGGGTAGTGTTTGTCCCTGAGGATACTTTTTGCCTTCCTCCTGCAGCGGTCAGTATATATTGTGTCTATGGAGGGAAGTACAGAGCCAATGACTCTCTGCAGTTTTTATTAACATGTTGAAGAGACTTTCTCTCAGATAAGTTGGTGTTGCCATACCACACTGCAGCTGATTAGGATGCTCTCAACGAGGCCGACATGGACCTCAAAGTCCGGCCTTCTTAAGCTGTCTAATGAAGTGCAGTCTCTGCTGAATTTTATTTTACTGTTATTACTGTGTTTTTGACTTTTTAACTAAAATCTACTTATAATATGTCATGGTTGTTGAGACAAACCATAACGTATGTAACAGACGGACGTACACGTGTAGGCGACAAGAGCCACTGCAAGCAGACTTTTGCGTTTTACCCTTTAGACGGGAACTCGACAGTAGATTGGATTTAAGATTTCCACTCTGGAGGGTGGTTTCACTTTTTTGCGTTTTTAAGCCCCAAAAACGCCATCGTTGTGTAAACAAAAGGCACATCCAAAAGGCAAATATTTTAAAGTTTTCACTCTCGAATGTTCTCGTGTAAACAGGCCCTTAGTGTGGACTCACCATACTTACTCATGTAACTACTCATGTAACAGTCTTTAAATAGGGAAAACATGGAAGTGTTTGGTGGCTTCTAAACAGAGGTGTAAAAAGTACTCAAAAATGTTACTCAAGTGAGAGTACAAGTACTGAGTGTAAATTTTACTCAATTAAAAGTAAAAGTATCTGGCCAGAATTATACTTGGGTAAAAGTAAAAAAGTACCACATTAAAATTGTACTTAAGTATTAAAAAAGTAAAAGTAACCGGAAGAAGGAAAACTAGAGATTCATGTTTAAGCTTTTAATCTCTAAAAACATGAAGTAAATGAAACACAAGGTTTTATCCTTTACAACAGTTTGTATTTAATTGTACTTCATTATCAAACTATAAGACTACTAAGTTACCTAATTTCCAACATGATCTCACAAAGTTCAGTGGTATAGTCACAGAATTTTTTGCTCATTTATCCGTGTCATTGTCACGGATCTCCTTATTTTTCTGTGTCAGTTTCACGTATTGATTACTCAATTGTTTTACCATTTTTAAACTATTTTCGCGTGGGTTTGGGTTAGGATGTCACTTTAACTATTGGTTTATAAAAAAAAATTCCAGACTTTTAAACAATTGTCACCTGACGTTAGGGTAGGAGTTGGGTTTGGATGTCATTTTATGTTACAGAAAGTCGTTCTAACCCCAAACCCACACGAAAATGGTAAAACAATTGAGTAACCAATACGTGAAACTGACATGGAAAAGAAAGTCTGTGGTACAGACACAGAAAAATGCGAAGATCTATGACAACGACAATGAATTTCAGTATGCAACATGCTACTCAAAAATGTAAAACCTCAAATTTAACTTAAATTTCAAGCTCTATCAAGCCTCTCACAGGCAGCTGAAGCCGGAACAGGTGTATTAGACCTTGTTCACACTGTCAGTCCAAATCCACTCAAATTTAAAACGTGTGAACGGCTAAAAACCACATGAAATCTGTTTTTTCTAATCCGTTTCAGGCTACATCCAGAGGTGGTTTGAAATACCTTTCAAATCGCATTTCCAGAAATACATTTTAGTCTGACCGCCCTGATCGCATTTGTGGGTAACACTTTAGAATACTGATCCATTGTTAATAAACAACTACACAGGAACAAATGGGTAATGCAGTATTAACAATCTAGTAACTACTGTTAACTAACACGAAACTCTGATTAATTAACTAGTGAGTAATAGCCCACAGATGAGCATGGTAGTTCACTATTAACTAATCAATAACTACAATTTTTTCATACTTCCAAGAGAATTACTGAAAAGTTTCATAATTCATGCAAAATTAAACAATAACTAATAAAGGATAAATGACTAGCACTATATTAACACGTTTCCTACTGTAAATAGAGGTACACAAGACTGTTTGCATTATCAATAGATAATTGCACACTAGAGAGTCATTAAGAGACTACTGGAACATATAGATTCATTAACCATCTAAATGCCACACATACAGTGATTTTATTATTTAATCTAACTTACCTGTCAAAAAATATGTTTTTATGTATGGCTCCTATAGCTCATATGTGAATAGCCTGTGAATGGTTAGAGGACTCTACACTTTAAGATTAGCTTTCCATTAACTACTATCTGAATAACCCACTAGTAATGACTTAAGTGTTACTTCATCCTTCTAAAGTAATTACAAATTTTTTGGATCAGTATTCTAAAGTGAAGATCATGGTAACCCACTAGTAATGACTCAAGTGTTACTTCATCCTTCTAAAGTAATTACTAATTTTTTGGATCAGTATTCTAAAGTGAAGATCATGGTAACCCACTAGTAATGACTCAAATGTTACTACATCCTTCTAAAGTAATTACACATTTTTTGGATCAGTATTCTAAAGTGAAGATCATGGTAACCCACTAGTAATGACTCAAGTGTTATGTTGCCCCCCTGGACAATGATCACAACAGTTTCTTCTTTTTGTGAAGTTTATTTGCCCCGGTTCTTTTCTTTTGTTTGTTTTTTTTATAACAGATTTGGGACTGAACGTTTCAACAGTGCACAACATACACCAACTGCACTTCTTCTCTCTCTTTCTTTACTTACACCCTTCTCTTCCCACAGCGCCCCCTATAACCCTATACATATTTTTCTAATGTTTTCTTCACGTCATTTTAGTGTAGATTTATAAACAAAAATATGAAACAAATTTAACAATTATTAACTACAATAAATAAAGATATAAATCAAATTAAACAATTATTTGAGGTCATTACACCCTCCCCCACAAAAAAAAATAAAATGTTACAAAACATTTTCTCTTTACTTTGAATAAGTACTTCAAATGTAAGTTCCAATCACAGTGTAATGTGCATGCTCTCTCACGGTTTAACAATATAATCAATATTTTCTACTTCTTTATCCAACTGTGACATTACTACAATCATCTAAACTTTTAGACTTGATGCATGTTGAGAGGTGCCTTGTCTTTAGGTTCGCTGGTGGGCCCCCCAGAACATCCTGTAATGACAAGTGGACACAACCACATACACCTCCACAATGTATTAACACATTTTAAATGTCACTTCAGTAATACATTAATCTCTTAATGTTTAATTCAACCCTTCAACTATGTCTTAAACTGGCAAAACTAATAATCTGTGATATAGCATTATTACAACTGTAGCCTTACAATTTTCTTTTTTTTATATTTAACTATGAACTTAACTATTTCAATTCTTACTTAGATTGCTTAGTTTGAAGGATACAGATTCAGGTGGTCAATGCTCAATTGTGGTAATGCATAGCAGGTTGCTACGTCTGTATTTCCTTCACAAACACTCCAGTTCACTGATCGAAGTGTGGGCTCACCCAGGGTGTCATACGTGTATAGATTCTTTGGTCGTCTGGTTCTGGCAGAAGTTCTCCTTACAGGTTCTGATGCTAAGTCACCATCTTCAGACTCTGCTTCTCCAATAGATCCCTCCTCCAGCTCCCGCTCACCTTGGAGACCTCCCAGCACTTCCTCATCGGACTCTGAGTCAGGTAAGTTCTCAGGTTTGTCAACAATTTCTTCAATTTCAGGTTCCTTTTCAGGTTTTCTATTTCTCTCCTCTCTTCTAGGGCGGAATTCTGCTGCACATGGGTCCAGAACTGTTTGCTGCATTGGCACCCACAAATCAATCTCGTCATCACTGGAACTGTCAGTGCTGTTATGGTAAGTATTTTGATGTGGTTGTTTTTCCTGTTTTGATTGGTTCCTCTGGCACCCTTTTCTTTTCAGATGCACATCGGCTGTTCTCCGTTCATCAATCAGGTAAGGGCAAGGTAACAAAAGGTTCCGATGCAGTACTCTTTTCTTTCCGATTCCATCCAATGGTTCTACTACATACACCGGGCCATCTCCTCTCCTTTCCTTCACCACATACGTTTGCTTTTCCCAGTATGCACGCAGTTTTCCTGGGCCACCTCTTTCTGACAGATTCCTCACCAACACATGATCACCTGGTTCCAAGACAGAACTCCATGCCTTCTGATTGTAATTCCTCTGTCCCTTTGCAGCAGCCTTCTTCATGTTCTTTTTTGCAATATCATACGCTTCTTGCATAGACTTTTTCCACCTTTCAGCATAGTCGGCATGGGACTGAATGTTCTTGGCTTGCTTTGTGGGGAACACCAGATCAACTGGCAGGACGGGCTCTCGACCAAAGAGGAGAAAAAACGGAGAAAATCCTGTTGACTCATGCACCGTAGAATTATAGGCGTGGACAACTGTGTTCAGGTGGTCTGCCCAATTTGATTTCTCTGTCTCCTCTAGGGTCCTCAGCATCCCCAGCAATGTTCGATTAAACCTCTCTGCCGGGTTAGCTTGGGGGTGGTAGGGAGTTGTACGTGAATGTTTTATCCCACTGTAACTCTGGAGCTTTTGAAACAGGCTGTTCTCGAACTCCCTCCCCTGGTCATGGTGGATTTTTGCGGGGAAACCAAAACGCGTAATGAAATCTTCAAAGATCTTTTTGGCTGCTGTCTTTCCAGATTTGTTTCTGGTGGCATATGCCTGGGCAAACTTAGAAAAATGGTCTATGACCACGAGGATATACTCTGCTCCTCCTCTACTTTTCTCCAGGTGCAGGTAATCGATCGAGATCATCTCCAAAGGGGCTGTTGTCTCAATGCTCTGAATTGGGGTTTTGGTGTTCCGGTTTGGTTTCTTCTGTCTTAAGCATCGGCACACTCTTGTGACATAATGCTCTATTTCCTCTCTCATCTTCGGCCAGAAGAAACGTGCACGAGCCGCTGCCACCATACGGTCGGCACCAAGATGAGCCATATCTTCATGTAGGTACTTGTATATCATACTTTTCCAGTTTTCTGGGACAACTAACTGGGTTCTGGACATTATTTTCCTTTGCAAGATACCATCCTCATCAATCTGGAGATGATGCCATTCTCGCAGAAGTCGTCTCACAGCCTCTGGTTCCTTCAATTTGTCTTTGTGTTTGAGGTAGGTTTGTTTCTGTTTTAACTCAAGTACTCGGCTGATAACTGAATCACTCAGCTGGGCGTTTCTGATATCCTGGGTTGTTAACCGTTGACTGATCTCTAATCCACCCTTCAGCTCTTCAGGTAAGGCATCTGTGTTGCAGGTGATTGCAGATATCCAGTCCACCTCTCCCCGTTGTTGTGCTTTTAGGACTTCCTCAGTTGATCCTAGGACTTCCGGACAACACTCCTGAGTACACTCTCTGACTGTGATTTCCATGGGCACAGGTCTCCGTGACAAGAAATCTGCATCACGATTTGCTGTTCCTGGTCTATACTTCACTGTAAACCGGTAGTCTGCCAGCTCGGAAACCCACCTCTGCCCCGCTGCATTGAGCTTTGCAGTCTTCATGACATACGTCAAGGGGTTATTATCACTATAAACAGTGAAATGTGGTGCATAAAACAGATAATCACGGAAACGTTCTGTGATTGCCCATTTGAGCCCAAGGAACTCCAACTTCCCAGAATGGAGCTTGTAGTTCTTTTCGGCGGGGGTCAGAGTCCGGGATCCGTAACCCACAACTCGAAGTTTGCCTCCCTGTCGTTGGTACAACACAGCTCCGAGCCCTTCTTCTGACGCGTCAACATGAAGTACAAAAGACTTTTCGAAGTCTGGGTAAGCCATAATTGGCGGGCTTGACAACTCCGTAATCAGCGTCTCCAATGCCTCCTGATGTCTCCCAGTCCACTCCACTGGCTGTGATGGAGGTGCTTGTGAGGAAGAACTCCCTCTCTTTCCTGAGCCTTTAGTCTTGCACTTATTGGATTTTGTCAACAGGTCATATAGAGGCTTGGCTATTCTGGCGAAGTCAGCAATGTATGACCTGTAGTAACCAAGGAAACCCATGAGCTTCCTCACCTCACGAACGGTACTGGGTATTTCCCTCCTTAGAGCTTGTATGGCCTCTATTTCTTTGGGGTTCATGCTATATCCATGTTCAGAAATTATGCGTCCCACATAACAGACTTCCCTCTTGAAAAAGTCACATTTTTCTGGTTTTAGCTTTATACCACACTGTGCCTGTTTCTGTAGTACTCTCCTCACATCCTTTAGATGTTGTTCAAAGTCCTTGCTGAAGACCAACACGTCATCCAGGTAAGGAACACATATATCATCCCTCACTTCTCCGAGACACTCTTCCATGTACCTCTGAAAGGCGGCAGGTGCATTTGTAAGGCCGAAAGGGATCCGGACCCATTCGTAGAGTCCCCAGGGTGTTATGAATGCTGTATAAGCCCTACTGTCTTCACTCATAAAGCCCTGATGATAGGCTTTACCCTGGTCCAGCACCGTGAACCAGGAGTTTCCCCCTAGATTTTCCAGGATCTCTTGAATTCGTGGGATGGGGTGGCGGTCAGGGTGTGTCTTCTCGTTGAGCCGCCGGTAGTCCACACAAAGACGTAAGCTCCCGTCCTTCTTCCTCACACACACCACCGGCGAGGAATAGGAAGACTTTGACTTTTGAATCCACCCCTGACTCAGCAAGTTCTGTATGTGGGTCTTCACCTCTTGATATAAAGGTCGTGGGATCGCATTGTATGTTTTCTGGACAGGTATGTCGTCTTTCAAACGAATCTCCATTCGAAGGTCCTGGATACATCCAGTGTCCCAGTCATCCTTAGCAAACACCCCGCTATTCTCCCTCAATAACTGTTTCACACGTTCCTGTTGTTCTACAGGTAAGTGACTGAGGTTCACTGGAGGGTCCCATCCTTCACTTTCCTGAACCTTGGGAAGTGTCTCTGGAGGTAAGTCATTGTGGTGTTGTGATGGCTGAGGTTGGAGTCCAGTCGGTGATAGTGGTTTCACTTCCAACTGATGTATGGCATCCACTGTGTGCAGACACCCCAGGACAGTCCGTGCTGTTAGGGTTACATCTTCACCTGTGATATTTTCCACCATCACTGTGATGTTATCATCATCTTTCTGCGGCATCTGGATGAGCTGTTTGTTTACCCTTATTCCTGCAGGCCAGGGTGCCTCTGGGTTGGGCTCCAGCATCACATGTTCTCCCAAGTGAACTGCCTTATTCAGTTTGCCACAGCTGACATTCACCCTTGCACACCTTGACAGAATTATGGGTTTTCGTCCCAGTCTTACAATATGACTGTCGCTGCTGTTTCTGCGTCTCTTCAGAAGTGATAGAATGGTTTTTGCTTTTCTAGGGCTAACTTCCAGAGAGGAACTAAGTGTGTTTATGAGGAGACTTGAAGGAATCTGCTGGGCGGTATTTGCTTGAACTAGCTCCTCGATCACATTAAAGCCGATTATTGGTTTTTCCAATTCGCTGGATGTAATGAGAATTGGCGCTAGCAGGTGTCTGCCCCTTCCTTCAATTTCTGAATTTCCAGACAGACAAAACTCCACTTCCATCCAACCTTCATATGGGATATTCGTCCCGTTTGCCGCTGTCAGGTTGAGTTCTCCCTCCTCGAGTAGCTCTCTCACTGGTCTCACTTTTGTGTCAGGAAGGTGTCGCTTCTTCCACTCTGAGCCCACAATTGAAACCTGCGATCCCGTGTCCCAGAGCACCGATGTATTAACTCCTCCTAGAGAACACTGAACCAAGCATCTGCGTCCCACTAAACTGGCTGTTCTCTCTTGTTTGTTCGACCATAGCCCTTGAGGTAAGCAAGCGTTTGGTAAGCTTTCCACGATGTTTGAGTTAATCTCGATCTTATTTGATGTCACATTGGTCACAGCTCGTTTTCGACATCCCGCTGCCCAGTGCTCGTTGCTGCCGCACTTGTAGCAGTGTTCACATCTCCCGTCTGGGTTGGACTGTTCACACTGAGCACAACGTCTGGTGTTTGCTCGAGCAGGTAGGGGTTGGTTTCGAGTGAATCTCTGGTTGCTGGTTCTGGCTGTCTGAGGTCTTGATGTCTGAGCAAGGCTCGCTACTTGAGAAGTAAGATTTTGGATGGCTTCACAGATCACTTTGTCTCGCGCGTCCAGCTTTTCCATAAGCGTGTTAGACTTTGGGGCTTTCTCTTTCTTCATCCTGTCACCTTTATCTTCTCTGGCATGTTCCTGTTGTTCTTCACTAACCATAGCTACCTTGGCGATTTTTGGTCGTGTGGTTGAAAACTTTGCCCTCCTTTCAAGATCCAGACTATATGACATATTCATCCTCTCCAGAAGTACCTCATCTTCCACCAGCGGGTTTTCCAGGTAGGGTTTTAGATCTGTGCGTATGCTGTCATCATGAAGGCCAGTCAGAACTGTCTGCAAAAACTGACTCTGGATTAGTTCTTGATTGTATCTTAAACCTGTTTTTACATTTTCAGATGCTGACAAAATCCTCTGCCTGAGATCCATGGCTCGAACTAAAAACTGGATGGGAGTTTCTTTGGGTTCTTGAACTGCACGTGTGAGTGAGTGATACAATTCAGTGGCATCCTTTTCAATAAAATGTGCTCTGAGAATTTGTTTAAGGACAGGCAATGTTAGATCTGTTCTACTCTCCAGATAACTTCTCAAGCTGACACCTGGAATTATGGCCTGAATGACCGCCTCAATTATTTCTCCCTCATCATAACCTCTTTTGCATGCCCTGTGGATCTGTCTGTCAAGGCTGGAAAAATTTAATTTGTCTCTCTGGCCCGGTTCACCAATTTGTCCAGTTATTTTTAGTTCTTTTCTATATACTGGATGCATTAATGTGACATTTTCTCCTGAAACAGGTGAATTTGGCATTTTTCTGACTGTTCTCAAACATTGTGATCCTGTTGTAGTGTTTATTACAGGTTTTGCTGGTGCAATTCCACTAATGTCCCCAGGGTGGCGCCCCTGGTCAACTTTGCTCCATTTCACTATTTGTTTCATGCTCTACACTGGGTGAGCTATCAGTGTCCTCTCCGTCATCATTTCTCAAGCTGTCAATCTTTTCCTTTGTATCTAATAATATAGATAGCCCCTCATCTTCAAGTAAAACAACATCATCTCCCTCTAAATGCTGCAGAATGTGTCTTCTCAGCTCACGAGGTGTGTGTGTCTCACCCTCCTCCACATTTAACTTGAGCATATCACACAAACTTCTCAGTTGTAAAGCAGATAACTCGAGTAATTTGCTCTCTATTTCATCCAATGTAGCTTCCCACTCAGGCAACATTATTGTCATTCAGTGAACACTGTGACTTACGTTTTTTTGTTATTTTTTTTATCCGTTTTCAATTATCCTCTCCGTGATTCGCTGCTCGTATCTCAAGTCACGCTGCACTCGTTGTTTTTTTCATCGCTGGCTGGCTGCTCCGTTGTCCACACTTGCTTTCTTCCTCCCGAAATCCATCAAAACCGGGCAGAAACACCAGTTTTATGTTGCCCCCCTGGACAATGATCACAACAGTTTCTTCTTTTTGTGAAGTTTATTTGCCCCGGTTCTTTTCTTTTGTTTGTTTTTTTTATAACAGATTTGGGACTGAACGTTTCAACAGTGCACAACATACACCAACTGCACTTCTTCTCTCTCTTTCTTTACTTACACCCTTCTCTTCCCACAGCGCCCCCTATAACCCTATACATATTTTTCTAATGTTTTCTTCACGTCATTTTAGTGTAGATTTATAAACAAAAATATGAAACAAATTTAACAATTATTAACTACAATAAATAAAGATATAAATCAAATTAAACAATTATTTGAGGTCATTACAGTTACTTCATCCTTCTAAAGTAATTACTAATTTTTTGGATCAGTATTCTAAAGTGAAGATCATGGTAACCCACTAGTAATGACTCAAGTGTTACTTCATCCTTCTAAAGTAATTACTAATTTTTTGGATCAGTATTCTAAAGTGAAGATCATGGTAACCCACTAGTAATGACTCAAGTGTTAATACATCCTTCTAAAGTAATTACTAATTTTTTGGATCAGTATTCTAAAGTGAAGATCATGGTAACCCACTAGTAATGACTCAAGTGTTAATACATCCTTCTAAAGTAATTACTAATTTTTTGGATCAGTATTCTAAAGTGAAGATCGTGGTAACCCACTAGTAATGACTCAAGTGTTAATACATCCTTTTAAAGTAATTACTAATTTTTTGGATCAGTATTCTAAAGTGAAGATCATGGTAACCCACTAGTAATGACTCAAGTGTTAATACATCCTTCTAAAGTAATTACTAATTTTTTGGATCAGTATTCTAAAGTGAAGATCATGGTAACCCACTAGTAATGACTCAAGTGTTAATACATCCTTCTAAAGTAATTACTAATTTTTTGGATCAGTATTCTAAAGTGAAGATCGTGGTAACCCACTAGTAATGACTCAAGTGTTAATACATCCTTCTAAAGTAATTACTAATTTTTTGGATCAGTATTCTAAAGTGAAGATCATGGTAACCCACTAGTAATGACTCAAGTGTTAATACATCCTTCTAAAGTAATTACTAATTTTTTGGATCAGTATTCTAAAGTGAAGATCGTGGTAACCCACTAGTAATGACTCAAGTGTTAATACATCCTTTTAAAGTAATTACTAATTTTTTGGATCAGTATTCTAAAGTGAAGATCATGGTAACCCACTAGTAATGACTCAAGTGTTACTTCATCCTTCTAAAGTAATTACTAATTTTTTGGATCAGTATTCTAAAGTGAAGATCATGGTAACCCACTAGTAATGACTCAAGTGTTACTTCATCCTTCTAAAGTAATTACTAATTTTTTGGATCAGTATTCTAAAGTGAAGATCATGGTAACCCACTAGTAATGACTCAAGTGTTAATACATCCTTCTAAAGTAATTACTAATTTTTTGGATCAGTATTCTAAAGTGAAGATCATGGTAACCCACTAGTAATGACTCAAGTGTTAATACATCCTTCTAAAGTAATTACTAATTTTTTGGATCAGTATTCTAAAGTGAAGATCGTGGTAACCCACTAGTAATGACTCAAGTGTTACTTCATCCTTCTAAAGTAATTACTAATTTTTTGGATCAGTATTCTAAAGTGAAGATCATGGTAACCCACTAGTAATGACTCAAGTGTTAATACATCCTTCTAAAGTAATTACTAATTTTTTGGATCAGTATTCTAAAGTGAAGATCATGGTAACCCACTAGTAATGACTCAAATGTTACTTCATCCTTCTAAAGTAATTACTAATTTTTTGGATCAGTATTCTAAAGTGAAGATCATGGTAACCCACTAGTAATGACTCAAGTGTTAATACATCCTTCTAAAGTAATTACTAATTTTTTGGATCAGTATTCTAAAGTGAAGATCATGGTAACCCACTAGTAATGACTCAAGTGTTAATACATCCTTCTAAAGTAATTACTAATTTTTTGGATCAGTATTCTAAAGTGAAGATCATGGTAACCCACTAGTAATGACTCAAGTGTTAATACATCCTTCTAAAGTAATTACTAATTTTTTGGATCAGTATTCTAAAGTGAAGATCATGGTAACCCACTAGTAATGACTCAAATGTTACTTCATCCTTCTAAAGTAATTACTAATTTTTTGGATCAGTATTCTAAAGTGAAGATCATGGTAACCCACTAGTAATGACTCAAGTGTTAATACATCCTTCTAAAGTAATTACTAATTTTTTGGATCAGTATTCTAAAGTGAAGATCGTGGTAACCCACTAGTAATGACTCAAGTGTTAATACATCCTTTTAAAGTAATTACTAATTTTTTGGATCAGTATTCTAAAGTGAAGATCATGGTAACCCACTAGTAATGACTCAAGTGTTAATACATCCTTCTAAAGTAATTACTAATTTTTTGGATCAGTATTCTAAAGTGAAGATCATGGTAACCCACTAGTAATGACTCAAATGTTACTACATCCTTCTAAAGTAATTACTAATTTTTTGGATCAGTATTCTAAAGTGAAGATCATGGTAACCCACTAGTAATGACTCAAGTGTTACTTCATCCTTCTAAAGTAATTACTAATTTTTTGGATCAGTATTCTAAAGTGAAGATCATGGTAACCCACTAGTAATGACTCAAGTGTTAATACATCCTTCTAAAGTAATTACTAATTTTTTGGATCAGTATTCTAAAGTGAAGATCATGGTAACCCACTAGTAATGACTCAAGTGTTAATACATCCTTCTAAAGTAATTACTAATTTTTTGGATCAGTATTCTAAAGTGAAGATCGTGGTAACCCACTAGTAATGACTCAAGTGTTAATACATCCTTTTAAAGTAATTACTAATTTTTTGGATCAGTATTCTAAAGTGAAGATCATGGTAACCCACTAGTAATGACTCAAGTGTTAATACATCCTTCTAAAGTAATTACTAATTTTTTGGATCAGTATTCTAAAGTGAAGATCATGGTAACCCACTAGTAATGACTCAAATGTTACTACATCCTTCTAAAGTAATTACTAATTTTTTGGATCAGTATTCTAAAGTGAAGATCATGGTAACCCACTAGTAATGACTCAAGTGTTACTACATCCTTCTAAAGTAATTACACATTTTTTGGATCAGTATTCTAAAGTGAAGATCATGGTAACCCACTAGTAATGACTCAAGTGTTAATACATCCTTCTAAAGTAATTACACATTTTTTGGATCAGTATTCTAAAGTGAAGATCATGGTAACCCACTAGTAATGACTCAAGTGTTAATACATCCTTCTAAAGTAATTACACATTTTTTGGATCAGTATTCTAAAGTGAAGATCATGGTAACCCACTAGTAATGACTCAAGTGTTAATACATCCTTCTAAAGTAATTACACATTTTTTGGATCAGTATTCTAAAGTGAAGATCATGGTAACCCACTAGTAATGACTCAAGTGTTAATACATCCTTCTAAAGTAATTACACATTTTTTGGATCAGTATTCTAAAGTGAAGATCATGGTAACCCACTAGTAATGACTCAAGTGTTACTACATCCTTCAAAAGTAATTACTAATTTTTTGATCAGTATTCTAAAGTGAAGATCATGGTAGCCCACTAGTAATGACTCAAGTGTTAATACATCCTTCTAAAGTAATTACACATTTTTTGGATCAGTATTCTAAAGTGAAGATCATGGTAACCCACTAGTAATGACTCAAGTGTTAATACATTCTTCTAAAGTAATTACACATTTTTTGGATCAGTATTCTAAAGTGAAGATCATGGTAACCCACTAGTAATGACTCAAGTGTTAATACATCCTTCTAAAGTAATTACACATTTTTTGGATCAGTATTCTAAAGTGAAGATCATGGTAACCCACTAGTAATGACTCAAGTGTTAATACATCCTTCTAAAGTAATTACACATTTTTTGGATCAGTATTCTAAAGTGAAGATCATGGTAACCCACTAGTAATGACTCAAGTGTTAATACATTCTTCTAAAGTAATTACACATTTTTTGGATCAGTATTCTAAAGTGAAGATCATGGTAACCCACTAGTAATGACTCAAGTGTTAATACATCCTTCTAAAGTAATTACACATTTTTTGGATCAGTATTCTAAAGTGAAGATCATGGTAACCCACTAGTAATGACTCAAGTGTTAATACATCCTTCTAAAGTAATTACACATTTTTTGGATCAGTATTCTAAAGTGAAGATCGTGGTAACCCACTAGTAATGACTCAAGTGTTACTTCATCCTTCTAAAGTAATTACACATTTTTTGGATCAGTATTCTAAAGTGAAGATCATGGTAACCCACTAGTAATGACTCAAGTGTTAATACATTCTTCTAAAGTAATTACACATTTTTTGATCAGTATTCTAAAGTGAAGATCATGGTAGCCCACTAGTAATGACTCAAGTGTTAATACATCCTTCTAAAGTAATTACACATTTTTTGGATCAGTATTCTAAAGTGAAGATCATGGTAACCCACTAGTAATGACTCAAGTGTTAATACATTCTTCTAAAGTAATTACACATTTTTTGGATCAGTATTCTAAAGTGAAGATCGTGGTAACCCACTAGTAATGACTCAAATGTTACTACATCCTTCTAAAGTAATTACTAATTTTTTGGATCAGTATTCTAAAGTGAAGATCATGGTAACCCACTAGTAATGACTCAAGTGTTAATACATCCTTCTAAAGTAATTACTAATTTTTTGGATCAGTATTCTAAAGTGAAGATCATGGTAACCCACTAGTAATGACTCAAGTGTTACTACATCCTTCAAAAGTAATTACTAATTTTTTGATCAGTATTCTAAAGTGAAGATCATGGTAACCCACTAGTAATGACTCAAGTGTTACTACATCCTTCTAAAGTAATTACACATTTTTTGGATCAGTATTCTAAAGTGAAGATCATGGTAACCCACTAGTAATGACTCAAGTGTTACTTCATCCTTCTAAAGTAATTACTAATTTTTTGGATCAGTATTCTAAAGTGAAGATCATGGTAACCCACTAGTAATGACTCAAGTGTTACTTCATCCTTCTAAAGTAATTACACATTTTTTGGATCAGTATTCTAAAGTGAAGATCATGGTAACCCACTAGTAATGACTCAAGTGTTAATACATCCTTCTAAAGTAATTACACATTTTTTGGATCAGTATTCTAAAGTGAAGATCATGGTAACCCACTAGTAATGACTCAAGTGTTACTACATCCTTCAAAAGTAATTACTAATTTTTTGATCAGTATTCTAAAGTGAAGATCATGGTAGCCCACTAGTAATGACTCAAGTGTTAATACATCCTTCTAAAGTAATTACACATTTTTTGGATCAGTATTCTAAAGTGAAGATCATGGTAACCCACTAGTAATGACTCAAGTGTTACTACATCCTTCAAAAGTAATTACTAATTTTTTGATCAGTATTCTAAAGTGAAGATCATGGTAACCCACTAGTAATGACTCAAGTGTTAATACATCCTTCTAAAGTAATTACACATTTTTTGGATCAGTATTCTAAAGTGAAGATCGTGGTAACCCACTAGTAATGACTCAAGTGTTACTTCATCCTTCTAAAGTAATTACACATTTTTTGGATCAGTATTCTAAAGTGAAGATCATGGTAGCCCACTAGTAATGACTCAAGTGTTAATACATCCTTCTAAAGTAATTACACATTTTTTGGATCAGTATTCTAAAGTGAAGATCATGGTAACCCACTAGTAATGACTCAAGTGTTAATACATCCTTCTAAAGTAATTACACATTTTTTGGATCAGTATTCTAAAGTGAAGATCATGGTAACCCACTAGTAATGACTCAAGTGTTAATACATCCTTCAAAAGTAATTACTAATTTTTTGATCAGTATTCTAAAGTGAAGATCATGGTAACCCACTAGTAATGACTCAAGTGTTAATACATCCTTCTAAAGTAATTACACATTTTTTGGATCAGTATTCTAAAGTGAAGATCATGGTAACCCACTAGTAATTCCCTAATAAGGGGAGATATGAATTAAAGAGCACCTATTATGAGATACACGTTTTTAAACATCCTTTTGTGTGTAAGTGTGTATTAGTACATGCTAACGATATTCAAAAAGTACATACCTCAAAGAAAACGATGACGCGAGTTATCGTCTCTAACGTTCGAGGACTACAAAAAACACTCGGATTGTAGGCAACAGTTTACTTCCTGGGATTAGTGACGTAGATAAGACCAACATTATCATAGTTCAGCCCTCTCTGCTTTGCTTGGGTACGCCCACAAAGACGGGGGTGGGGGGAGCGCCGAGTCAGAAGAGAGCTAAAATGGCGGAGGTTGTGAGTCCCTGCTTTGACTCTGTTTGCAAACTCTTGTTTCATTGTTTAAGCGATTAAATCTCTCGAGTAGACGCTGTCTCTTTAGATGCGAGGGCAAAATAGCACTTTATGGACTTCCACAGAGGACATCATGTTTAATACGGTTCCGGAAAAATCCAGTCAGAAGTTGTTCACGGAGTTTTCACAATAACTGCTTCTCATGAACTGAAGCTGGATTTGCGCGACGTCTCCTCCTTGAAAGTTGGATTACCGTGCATTTCTGGATCACAGACTGTAAGTATTCACGTTTATTATTTGCCTTTTACTGTAAGTTACGTTACCGGTAACCGGAGCTTAACATTATGTGAGTGTAGAGCTAAGCTTGCAAGCTAATTGCTTTGTGTTGTAATAATGTATTTCATAAACAACGTACCATATTTACACACGTGTATGTTGAATTATGCAGACTATCGTTTTTATCGATGTTTATTTAGACGTGTTTACAAACTTGCTAAGTTACCAGCTAAACTGTTACCGGTAAAGTTTGTTCTCATGATCAAACTCAAGAAACTCTAAGTACAGATGATTTGTTTAAAGTTATATGTATTTTACTGTTGTATTTACTTGAAGCTTTCTTAGATTTTGAAACGAAGTAAACACGTAATGTGTGTTGCTAATGTTGGGCCATGTAATATGTAATACATTAACGTTTTAATGAATAGTCTAACGATTTATAGTCATTGTACTCTATTGTTATAATATGTCTTTTTGACTGAATACAGACCCGTCGCCAGATCTCAGTCTTAAGGGGGGCATATGAAATGCATGGGAGGGCACACTTATTATTAGCCTACAGTACGTATACTTATAATAATATATACTCTATTCGCGCAGCACGTAATCAACAGAAGCAATTTTATGAATATCCATAAATCTATACAACATATTACATGTAACACCAGAGGCATCTCTCAAACATTGCATTTTAAAGCAGTCAACAGAGGGATATGCATTGCCATGAGACACGTGCGTGCGCGCACACACACACACACACACACACACACACACACACACACACACAGACTTTGAACCTACGGTAATTGAGTGGAGGCAGCGCTGTCGTCTCTCCCTTCCCTCCTGTCAGTACAGCGGCAGGCGGCATTTCTCCGAGCAGAACCTCCTCATTAATAAAGTGTCCACTCGGAATTAAACTTGTGAGTGAGGTCCTTTTCAAAAGCAAGCTGAATCACCGCAGTGAACAAGTCCATATCTTCTGAATGTAGTAGTCTGTTAAGCCCGGGGTCAGGCTCCACGGAGCTGGCATCAGGCTCAGGCTGTCGTCCAGGGTCTCCTTCTCCAACATCAGGCGTCGATGTCGTTTCAATTTTGGAGACTGTTGGTGGGCTTTTTAACCATTTGCGGATAATAGCCATCTTAAAGCAGTATAGCTAAGCGAAAACTCATCTAGTTTAAAAAAAGTGCGCTAACTGTTGAGCGGCTACACTGACGTAGGCTACGTCACGTACGTGTCGTACGTAGCCTCGTGATAGGCTGTTGCAGTGTAGCTAGATTCCCATCAATCAAACAAAATCACACCATTGTTTTTTATATTTTTAATGTTTTAATTATAAAGAATACAACATTAATGCAACACAAAATTAGCAACTATGATCATTTAAAATTGCAGTATTTTTTAAATACTGGGGGGGGCACAAGCGTCTTTGAGGGCGGGCCCGGCCCCCTATGGCCCGCCCATAGCGACGGGTGTGACTGAATACATGTTTGTTTTATTTGTCTATATCCTAGATTCGCAGCTGGACACATCCTTCTACACTGTATGCAAACATGCAACATCATTACACACAGTACAAGGAGTCAGACTGGCATATGAGGAGCAAAGGTGTGTAACACATATGATGTATTTAGCTAGTGAAACCACTACCAGTCTTAGATGTATAACTGATGATGACAAAGTTTTTTTTCTCTGCATAATCATAGGAACCCAGACAGTAGCATCGTTTCACAATGTTTCCATCACCATCATCAGTGGATGCCTTTGCCGTCCATAGCCTGAGATTTCAGATTTGCAGCAAAAAACTTGATTTTCCCATTTATTGGAATGCTGTGCAGGTATTTAAGTATTTTAGTAACTGTGTTAAATAAAGTAGTATTTACTTTTACAATAAATGTATTGCTTTTTTATATTTTTACAGGTTGTACCTTGCAGCTATCCATTACAATGTCACCAAGCCGTAACAAAAGCAGGAGAGGGAAAGTACAAGGCTATGGTCCCAAAACACACAAGTGACATACCGTAAGCAGTAATGTTTTATTTCAAATACATTCATAATTAAAAACTTAATGTATTGAGCAGGGAAATAAATGATCAAAACAAAAGATTTATTGACTGCAATATTTCTACAGTTATGTGGAGGATGTGATCAGGCTTGTGTTTGATGAGGTATTTGAAGATAAGCTGAAGGACACCCCGATTCCAATGGACCTGGCATCACAGTTTGAGAGACCTTCAAAGGAGGACGTGATTGCATACCATCTTCAGTGCAGGGGTTGTCGGAAGCCAACATTCTGATCAGGAAGCTCCAAGCGTATCTGGAGAACAACACACGACAGGATGATAACCTTATAGTGTCGTCTTAAATAGCACCAGCTGACAAAGCTTTGATATGCCATTTATCTGAATAGATAGCTGTAAGAAGTGAATTGAACAATTTTTGAAAGAAGAGCACAATATGGTTACTAAAGTATGTTTATTTGTATATTGTTTAACATTTAAATATATATTTGTAATAAATAAAAAAAAAACTTTTGACTGACTACTATATTTTCTTTAAAGTTACATCTTTTGTTCTTTTGGGTACTTTGTTACTATCATAATACTTTAGTGTTATTGGTTTAAAAATGTAATAAAACTTACTCTGGTCCTGCGCCTCAAAGGCTTATAGTCGGTACAATAAATGTTCTGTGTGTAGGGATTTAGACAATTTGTGCAAAACCTGGATGATGAATCACGCAGGTAAGAGGCCCTGGAACATGTTGCATTCTCCTTAAAACCTAATAAGTAAAAACATAGCACTTATAAGTAAGCAGTCTTTCATAATAAAGTTTACCATAGTAAAATAATGTAGAACTAACATTCATTTCAATTAATACTTTCTTTGTGCTACATTTGGTGTTTCCATATAGTTTGCACAGTAAAATAGTATGTAAGCAGTCTTTTATAAAAAAGTTTACTATAGTAAAATAATGTTAACAAGTGAAATAGTTTCATAATCATTTCAACAAATACTTAATATGTGCTACAATTGGTGTTTCCATATAGTTTGCGCAGTAATATAGTATGTAAGCAGTCTTTTATAATAAAGTTTACTATAGTAAAATAATGTTAATAAGTGAAATAGTTTCATAATCATTTCAACAAATACTTTCTATGTGCTACATTTGGTGTTTCCATACAGTTTGCAAAGTAATGTATACGTTATAATTACCTTTTGGATGTCTTTGCAACACATTTTCGTCTGTGAGAGACATTCTGGCATTCTTGACACCTAAAAAAGTTAAATCCAATCGCGTTCATTGACGGAGATCGTTTATATTGTAACGGCCGTCTGAACTCTCTGGATCGAGCTCGAAGTGGTAAGGCAGTACAGACACCATCGTTTATAGAGAAATATAACGCTTGTTTACGTTGCCTGTGACTCTCAGTCAGAACCGGAAAACCCACGCGTAGTCAGGGGCGTAACCTCGGAGCGGCTGCTTCACCATCAGAGTCTCTGTATTGTCTGAAAATTATTTAAATTGTTTAATCACATTATGTTCTGATTTTGTGTGCCATTAAACTTGAATGACAAAAAAACACTTTAAATAAAACCAAAACACAAATGATAAAAATGTACTTAACGTTACATACAGCTTTACACTGTCCAAGTTAAACATATCACATTTATCATGAGTTTTTAGTAAAACATACATATTTTATATGCTAGACGGTATAAACAATTAACATGCTCATTAGCATACTCTCATTGTCATTTACAGTGAACAGACTCAGAAAATGTGGACATATCAAAAGTGAATGTCCCTTTTTTACAAATTTTACACAATTATTGAACTCGTAAAAACAATGTATCATCTTTCAAAACAGTCAACTTCAACTTATAACTCGTAATTATTGCATAATCTATCAAAATACAAATTATATTGGTAGATTCACTGCATTTTACACAATTTCTCCCACCGCGTGGTCCCAATGATCAGCATGGAAAACGCATGCGCTATGGATTGAACTGGGAGCAAAGTTTTTAATATATGATAATAAGAGCTTTTTGAACACATTTAATGATGACATTTATATCTTTCAGAAGTATAACACATAACCAATGAATACGTAATAAAATAACACGCATTTTGTACCTGATGAGGGGAGATATTAATTAATGAAGACACGAGATACTGCGGCTGCTTCAACATCAGATTCTCTGTATTCTCTGAGCAGCGTGCGTCCGCGTCGCCCCTCCCCCGCGGGTAAACACTTCCCCAGGAAAAGCAATCAAACACTCGATTTATCATTCAAGTCTGAGCAAGGAATATCAATTGTCAGAGACAATTTTAAAGACATAATATTAAGCATATTCAAGAAATGCATTCTTTCATATTTAGTCAGTATTAATAAAATGTTTTGACAGGTAGGTTAAATAATAACATCACAGTATGGCATTTTGATGGTTGATGAATCTATATGTTCCAGTAGTCTCTTAATTACTCGGATTCAATGAGAACAAGTATGCTATTGTAATAAACCTCGTCCCTGAGGTACTGGGGAGCCTTAATTTATATAGGCTAAATAAACTGCCACCACCTTTAATTATAACCCGGTCAGGTCCGGGAGAGGAGAATGCCAAACACACAGCCAAACACAACTAGCAAAATATCACTTTATTCCAAAAATAGCAGCTCAGTAGCACTTGTTGACGTATCTCTTTTCCTAATAAATATCATACGCTGGTCAGCTCAAACCATATCAAAATACACTCTTGAAAATCAACCCAGTAAATATAAATACACAGCACAGCACACTTGATTAGTGTCAAATCACAGCAGACCTTTAAAAGTCTTCTCTAAATACAAACCCCCTGCCCATATGTGAACCCTTACAAGTAGAGTTATCCAACATATGACATTAGAGGAAAATTAAGTGCATTAGCGGCCCAACACAACAATTTCAAACACTTTAATCAATGTATAATTAAAAGACGGACTTCCCTGCAGTGTCTAATGACACCCCGCCGTCACGTTGAGGATCCCTCTTTCTCTTCGCATCGGCAACAGGTGATCCTCTCATGTGATTATGGCAACCAAGAGTCGTTTACATCACAATACGAAAGTCTTTGCTTGTTTTCCACGGAGAGATAGTCCTTATTCCCCGCAACAAGTAAAGAGTTAAATGGGCTCGCTATTCACAATCGAGAGAGTCTGCACTTGTCATCCGCCACAGAGCGTGTTTTTAGTTCCTTCACCTGCCGGCGTCCACCTATATGGTCCCTTTCCTCTCTATCTTATATTTTCCCCCCACTATCTTACTCTGGGCCAATAAGTGGACCCCCGGTTTTCTTCAGCGCCGGTGTTGCTAGCCAGCCACAAACGCCACAATACGATCCCCTTTCTCTTTCAAAGACCCAGCAGGTTTTCTCGTTTGTCTCTCTCTCTCGTGCCTTTTTCCCTCTCCCTTTTTAAAACCTACGGCTGATCACTCCATTAACAAATTACTCATGCTGTCAACAATGACTGACATCACTTAGTTCTTTCGATTTCACGTTACAATCTATTGAAAATGTAAAGAGTCTTGTCTATTTGTTTACAGTAGTAAACATGTTAATATAGTAATTTATCCTATATTAGTTATTTTTGCATGAATTATGAAACTTCTCAGTAGTTCGCTGGAAAGTATGAAAAAATAGTAGTTATTGATTAGTTAATAGTGAACTACCACGCTAATCTGTGTGCTATTACTTACCAGTTAATTAATCAGAGTTTCGTGTTAGTTAACAGTAGTTTCTAGATTGTTAATATTGCATTACTTATTTGTTCCTGTGTAGTTATTCATTAACAATGGATCAGTATTCTAAAGTGTTACCCATTTGGGTAGCTTTTCGGTTACGTCATGATGTCACGTCACATAAAACACATCAGACGTCGAGGCAGATTGTCGTGCCAGCGCGACGTCATTGCCATAGAAACCGTGCAGATAATCCGGACAACGGCTACAGGACGCACAGCTCGGATCAGAACAATTGTGATACACAAAGTGGACAGTGAGTCTGTCAAATTAGATATGCACCAAAATCAGATTTGGACTGACAGTGTGAATAAGGTATTAGTCTTGATAAAGAGGCTGCAAACAGCAGGGAACGTGTCACATGGGAACACACTTCATGTGTTGCTGGTTTCAAAGGAGCGAAAAAATCTTCATCATTAGATGAACTGTTGGCCAATTCCTTAGTGTGGTCCAAAGGCTCCAAAATAAATAACATTTAAATGAAACTGGCCATCAGCGCAATACATTTGTAAAAAAGATCTCTAAAACAGAAGTACTTTTTGACTGTAGATAAAAAAAAGTACTTAAGTAAAATGTAATTAAGTACAAGTAAAAGTATTGATTTTTTTATTGTACAAGAGTAAGGTAAAAATCCCCAAAAAAAATACTTAAGCACAGTAATCAAGTAAAATTACTCAAGTACTTTACACCTTTTTTTCCCGGACAGGGCTTATGCTGGTCCCAGGCTACAAATGCATATTTGAGCTACAATAATTTAAAAACACCTTTTACTGGCATACCTCAACATATATGAGTGCCATTGTTTTGTCACAAGATGCACACCAGTCTTGTTTTTTTTTGTAGGGTTTGTTTGTAAAAGCTTAAATGTCCTAGTATAAAAAAGGCCTGGTCCTGTAAACCCTGTCCGAAAAACTGCTCCAATGTTTTGAGCTGGCACAAATGTACATAACTCTGCTGAGAAACAACCATCTTTGTCAGCTTTACACTAGGCATGGGCCGGTTACCGGTTTCAAGGTATACCGAGGTTTTAAACAGTGAAGGTTTCAAAACCACTCAAATGTTTTGTGATACCGTCTCCAAGGTATGAGCTGTGTTTATACAAATTCATTAAGTCATGTGATTGATTTGATGTTTACATTAAAAAATACATTACAAAAATATTATATATCTGTGTTGTCAGTGGTCGCCTCTTAGGCCAACGAAGGAGCCCTGTAGGAGAGGAGTGAAGTGGGGACGCCGGACGGCTGCTTGTTATACTTATACGACGGAGATCTGTCTGCCTCCCTCCTCGCCTGGTGGTGGCACTCTTCGATCATCACAAGTAAGGAATTGATGTGAACATTGTGGCAAACATTGAAGGAGGAAGACCTATGATTGGTTGCTGCGTGGGGAAAGTATACCTACTGTCTGTGTGTATAACGTTGCACTTGTGAGTGTTTGCAGACGTCAGCTCACATCCGAACTTCTACCCTGTGGTCTGAAGGAAAGGAGGCTGGAAGGAGCCGGTTTCATTCTGGCAGCCCGCTGTACGACACGACTCCGCATCACGGTCTACCTACCTGTGAGTTACCAACAGCGGACGTGTTAGTCCAAGTATTGCAGCAGCAGTGGCCTGCACCTTCTTTTGGCTGAAGCAACCAAGGTGTTGTATGCCCCCTTGCATGTTCACAAGAGTGCTATCGTTGTTGAAGGAAAATCTGTGTGTTCTTTGCTGTTAGCCTGCAGATCAAGCCAAGGGCTTTGTGTCGCCGTGGGACTGTTCCTTCGTCCGCTGGAAATTCATAGGTTAAGTGTGTATTAGACGTCTGTCCTAGTGAGGAAGACTAGAAGTGCTGTATCTCCACGCGTCGTTTCCAACTATCTGTGCCTAAAAGGGCTAAAGCCTTGCACCCACGCCGGTCTACTTGCCGTAAGTCAAACCCGCCCAAAGCCCAGAGCCCAGTGTACCTACCTATATACTCACCTGTACGCCCAAAGCCCAGAGCCTAGTGTACCTTCCTGTATACTCACCTGTACGCCCAGAGTCCAGAGCCCAGTGTACCTTCCTGTATACTCACCTGCACGCCCAAAGCCCAGTGTCTCTATCTGTATACTTACCTGTACGCCCGAAGCCCAGAGTATCTTCCTGTATGTTCACCTGAACGCCCAAAGCCCTGCGTCCAGTGTACCGACCTTACACTCACCTGTACCCCTCCAGCCAGGAGGCTAGCGTACCTGTCTGTGGATCATCTGGGCGGCGGTAGCTTAAAACATTAAGGTACCTATCTGACCCAGTTACCTGTATTCTGTCCCTCTAAGTCCCGACAGAGAGGATGTGAAGAGGGAGACAAAGTTAAGGACATTCAACCCAATTCACGTGTGGACGAAGAAAACAAGGACAGGCCAAGAAGACTTACCTGTGGTATAATAAAGATTGTTATATTTTATTCTGTTTCTAGTCTGTTTGGTCATTGGGGCATTTTGGGACCTCGTCGGGGTGGAAACTGAGGTAGTGGCGTGACTCACGTTAGAGGCCTGTGACAACTGCATACACATCAAACTCTTCAAATTCACATTCAGTTACTGCTTTCACTTGGTCAGACTGGCTTTTACTTTTACAACAACGTGCATAATGATTATTTTTACCACAATTGTTGCATTTCTTACCATACGCTGGACATTTTCTCGGTTGATGCTGCATCCCACAACGATCACATGTTCTTTGATATTTTTCATTCGTCGCTCTGCCCCTCTCCTTCAGCAGCACAGTTTTCCTCACAGGTGTCTGATATTTCTTTACCACATCCACTGTACATGTCTCATTCAATAATTCTTTAGCTTGTGTCTTAACAGTTTCTGCTGCTCTGCAAAGCGAAAGAGCCTTCTCCAAATCCAAATCCTGTTCCCGGAGCAATCGTTCTCTTAGTCCATTATCAGGTACTCCACACACAATTCTGTCTTTTACCAGGGAATCTGTCAATTCTCCAAACTCACACGTTTTACTCCTGTGTCTCAATTCCGTTACATATTGATCAATGGTTTCTCCGTTTTTCTGCATGCACGTAAAAAATCGATGTCTCTCATATGTAACATTCCTCGTCGGAATACAAAAGGCTTCGAATTTATCCATTATTGACTGCAATCTCAAACTCTCTCCTTCTTCAAAAGCAAAGTTATTGTATACTTCTAATGCTTCCTCACCAACTACATGAAGAAACAATGACGCTTTCATTTTCTCCACTTTATGATCTCCATCAATTGCAGATAAATATAACAAAAACCTTTGCTTAAATCTTCTCCAATTTTCAGCAACATTACCGGAGAGTTGAAGTTTCGGAGGCGGCTGCAGTCCTTCCATTCTTTTGATTTATACTCCACACGTGCACGCACTTTTCTTCAAAACTTTTATAATCCACCTTTACTTCCACACGTTCCTTTCACAAACACACACACATATATATATATATATATATATATATATATATATATATATATATATATATATATAAATATATATAGCCAGGTTGCCATTACCATTATCATTACAACCAGATGTTACCTGTCATGCAGTTTTATTAAACCTTTACAATGTGATCAAATGTTACCTGTCAGGAATTTCTTAAACCATATGTGAGCTCTGTAGATTCCACTTAAAAAGATTTAAGTCTCCTGATTTGAAGGAATAAGTCTTGGCAAGTTTGCAAATGAATTCTATCCTGGTATATTACAAATTAATTGGTGAGTTCTGGGACATACTTCGATGACGTCATGCAATGTGAACGAAAATGTTAATGTTAATGAATATTTCATTCATTCTTATAACTTATGTCCAATATAATTTTATTTACTATTCCCATCTTTGAATATTGAATATTTCATTCATTCTTATAACTTATGTCCAATATAATTTTATTTTATAATATAATTTTATTTACTATTCCCATCTTTTTTCCTCATCATTTTTTTCCACAATACATTTTACAATGTGGGCAATATTAGCCGTTAGAGTGTGCATTGATCTGCACTTCGAATTCTAACTAGTAGAAATAGAAATAGTAGACCAACCGGGTATCTTTGGGATACTCATTTCAACATACTACGATTTGGGAGGTACTAATTCTAGTTTCGAATACTATTTAGGACGGATAGTATGCGAATTGGGACTCAGCATATACCCCTGGTCAGAGCCTGACTCCACCCACTGGCAATATTTGAAAATGCAAGAAAAGTGGGAAGATCCCAACGGAGATAGAGGGGACGAACTAAGCTCGTACCAAGTGTGTGGAGAGATCGTAACAAGGGCGTGGTGAGCTTGAACCTGCTTACGTCACAAGTTATTTTTTGGACCCAACATCCAATAGGAAAATTCAACTGAAGTAGCCACCGTTCAACCTGAAGAGGACAGCACTTTTTTTACACCATATATTTAGGGCCCGAGTACCGAGGAGCAGGCCAGAATGTCCTGCACCGTGGGTGCAAAGCCCTATTGTTTTTGCCCAGTTTCTTTTCTTCTTCTTCTCCAAAATGAATCGCATTTTTGAGGGCCTAAACATGCTCGAAAACTCATGAAACTTTGCACATGCGTCAGAAGTGACGAAAATTTACATGTGGTATAGGCGTCAGAAGTGGGCGTGTAGAAATGACTCTATAGCGCCACCTGCAAAATTTCAAGAGAACAGCTCTCCCGCTACGAAAAACGTACAGATACGAAATTTGGTAGGGTCATCTATCACCTCAAGACCAACAAAAAAGTCCCTGGAACCAAGCTCTAAACCCCACAGGAAGTCGGCCATTTTGAATTTTCTCTGTGATTTCTGTGCAAATTTTGCCATTTCCAGGCTTCGTACTTTAAAGAACTCCTCCTAGAGATTTTATCAGATTATCATCATATTTGGTCAGTATCATCTAAAGGCCTTTGCGATGTTAAATTGCGGAGCTTTTGACTTTTCGTTGGAGGGTGTGTCCGTGGCGGCCTGACAAATTTCACCATTTTCGCATGACACAGGAAGTTGTTATAACTCAGGCATACAATGTCCAATGTGCCCCACGCTTCACATGTTTGATAAGAGTCTTGGCCTGAACACATTTCAATGCCAATATTCAGCTTCAGTCATAGCGCCACCTAGAGGTAGCAGGAAATGCCTTGTTTTACGCCGTGATTTACTGCTCTTAGAGATTTAATCAAATCATCCTCATATTTTGTCAGACGGATGTTAAGCCCTTTGCGGTGATAAATTGCGAAGATCTTGACTTTTCGTTGAAGGGCGTGTCGGTAGCGGCCTGTCAAAATGTGATTTTTCGTCATAAAACAGGGAGCTATTGTTATTCAGGCATACATTGTAAGATCTGCCCCCAACTTCACATGTTTAACCCATTAGGTGGCGCAAATACCCTTAGAGTGAGGGGGTGAAATTGTGATATACATCTTCAAATTAATATAACTCTGGCATTTTTTGGTCTAGAAGCCTTTTGGTCTTGTTTTAAAGAAGACACTTTGGGGGTTTTCACAGAGGTGAAAGTAGGTGAAAATATTAAATAATTAAATTGTTATAGCAGTTTACATTTATTTTAATAAATAAAAATAATTCCATAACATATTAGTTTTATAAATAAAATTATAAAAATGTAAATGTTTCACAAAAGTAATAATGCAAACATGAAGCCATAAGTCTCAAGTAGTTCTGATCCAAATTTCAAGTTAAAATCACAAAAAAAAGATTGGTTTTACCAACAACGGCCACTAGGTGTCAACGGTTTGCAGCATACACTTGTCACAAATTATTCAATTACAATCATTGCGTTATTATTACTGCAAAAAGGTTTTGAAATATGAAAACTACATTCTTAGAGCTTTCCATCAATATATAGTTTTTCAACATTTTTGATTTATAATAAGATATAGTTTTATGAATATATAATAATTAATATGCATTCCTATGGGGGGGGAGCATGTAATAAAAAACTGTCACTACATTATTTCTATCAACAGATGACCTTGAAATATGAAAACTACATTCTGAGAGCTTTCCAGTGATATATAGTTTGTCATGATTTTTTAGGTTTAGAACAGGGTATTAGTGCTATACATATGTAAAAACAAATTGAGTCCAACTGTGTGACATTTTAGAAACTGACCAGAGGTGGAAAGAGTAATAAAATATTGTACTCAAGTCTTTAATAATATTTTACTTAAGTAAAAGTAAAGTTACTGGTCTAAAAATCTACTCAAGTAAAAGTAAAAAGTAAGTCATTTTAACTTTACTCAGAGTAAAAGTTACTTTTTTTACAGCGGGGAAAGGTGGAGGATTCTAGTTTAGTTCAAAAATGACAAGGGAATATAAATCTCAAACTAGTTGTTTTAAATTGTAGGAACATCTTTACAAATAAAGTGCAATAACAAAAAGTTAATAATATAAAAGGTTATTTAAACTAAGAAACATTTATGGAATTGTTTAATGATTTTTACATGTGAGTTATGCACTTTTGAATTGGTGGTCAGCAGCTAGTAAATACAATCACTTTAGTAAGGTTGTAATTTATGTATTGCTGGTAACATACATTATTTTATTAAACTATATAGTTTAAATGAGCATATAATGAGATGAGTGCCATGGCTATATTCTTTTGACACGTTTATTGTCTTCTAGCTTCCCTGACCTGGGTACCTGATGTCAGACCTTTATTCTTCTTTCTCTCTTCTCGACCTGCGCATTCACGAGGACGTTCTGAAGTTGTGTTTGACTTGAAGCGAAGCTGCTAGACCTCGGAAGATAATGCGCATGGTATTAAAAACGCGTCGTGCAAATGAGCGCCAAAAACCCGTTCTGCAATTTCGTACTCAAGAGCATGAATCCTATCTTTCATAGGAATGAAACACTCGCTTCGCGTCAGTGGAAAGTGGTCGCTTTAAATATGGTCAAGGGTTTCTTTTATAAGATTTGAACTGAGGCGGGTCTGCATTTGCGCGTGCCTGTCTCATCCGTCTCCATGGTTCTTTTTGCGCGTTCCCCCGCCCATCAATCATCCGTTGCACGTTTTTATCACCTGGCTTTTTTTAAATATTTTTTTACTCAGTAACGGATTTGATTTAAAATGTAGCGAAGTACAATACTTTAAACAAAACATACTTAAGTAAAAGTAAAAGTACAGATTTTAAAAACTACTCAAAAAAGTAAAAGTACACAAAAAAAAAACTACTCAATTACAGTAACGTGAGTAAATGTAATTCGTTACTTTCCACCTCTGAAACTGACTCTCACTACATCATAATTTTCCCAAAATGGTGATGCAATATGAAAACTACACTCTTAGAGCTTTCCAGTGATATATAGTTTGTTATGATTGTTTAGGTTTGGAACAGGGTATTAGTGTTACAAATATATAACAACAACGTGGGCCCAACTGTATACCCGTGGCATTTTAGAAAATGGCTCTCACTATGTCATTCCTTTACAAAAATAGTGATAGTAAATGAAATCTACACCCTTAGATCTTTCAAATGATGTATAGTTTGTCATGATTGGATAAGAATTCACATGCAAAACACTGAAGTAAATGATGGCGTCCCGCTGGCGGGACAGTGACATTTCGCAAGATATAAATGTTTTGAGGCGCACTCTCTTTAAAATTGAACCAATTACTCTCCCGACATAATTTATTTTATAAAACACTGTTGATATATGTATTCTAGAGGCTTAGACCTTAAACAATATATAGTTTGTTGTGATACACATAAAATTTATATGGAAAATATTGAAGTAAACTTAGTAAGTTTAAGGAGTTGTTAATAGGGGTCTTGGCCTGAACACATCAACATTGCATAATTCAGTAACAATCAGCGCCACCTAGAGGCAGCAGGAAATACCACGTTTTACGCTGTGACTTACTGATCTTAGAGATTTAACCATATTAACATCATATTTCAACAGTCTAATCTCAAGACCTTGTGTGATGATAAATAGCAACGACTTTGACTTTTTGTTAAAGGGGTGTCCGTGGCAGCCTTGCAAAGTATCGCTAAATGAATCGCATTTTTGACAGCCTAGACAAGCTTAAAAAGTCATGAATCATTGCACACGTCTAAAATGTGGTGAAAATTTTTATTTGAAATAGGCGCAGAACTGGAGGTGTAAAAATAGCTCTATAGCGCCACCTACAAAAACTTAAGAGAGCAATCCCACCCCCCACCCCCCGCTACGGTAAACATACAAAATGTGATAGGATCATGTATCACCCCAAGACCTACAAAAAAGCTTCTTGGAGCCAAGCTCTAAACCCCACAGAACCTCTGCCATTTTGAATTTTCTATGTAGCTTGAGTGCAATTTTTGCCATTTCTGGGCTTTATACTTTAACAAACTCCTCCTACAGATTTCATTAGATTAAAACCATATTTGGTATGTGTCATATAAAGGCCTTTGCGATGTTAAATTGCGAAGATCTTGACTTTTCGTTAGAGGGTGTGTCTGTGGCGGCCTGCCAAATTTCTGCTTTTCGCTATAAAACAGGAAGTTGTTCTAACTCAGGCTTATAATGTCCAATCTGACCCATGCTTCACATGATTGATAAGTGCCCTGGCCTGAACACATCAACTTGGAAATATTCAGAGACAGTCATAGCGCCACCTGCTGGCAGCAGGAAATGTAAGGTTTTACAGAGTGATTTACTGCTCCTTGAAATGTATTCAGATCATCAATACATTTGGTCAGCCTGAACCAAAAGACTTTACAATGGTAAATTGTGGGGATCTGAAATTTTCGTTAAAGGGGTGTGTCCGTGACAGCATGGCAAAGTTTGATGTTTCACCATGAGAAAGCTGTTGTAACTCAGGCATACTTTACTAATATCATAGCGGTACCCATGTGTGCGAGGGCCCTACCATCGCTACTTGCAGCTTTAATGTAGTATTGAAACTTTATATCCAAATGTCAAAAAACTTAATAAAATCAATGAACAGCACTAATAAAGCATCATTCTTACAGATCATTAACTAAAAAAAGTTGGTGGTTTAGTTACTCTTTAATGCAGGTGTGGATGTGTGACTGCAAAGGAGCTTTGGGTACTTTTGGTGTTTTTTAACTTTAGGGTTTACCACAAACTTTAGTGCTTATAAACAAAAGAAATGTTTTACTTTTTGTAAGTTCAAACAAATATTGGTTTCTATTTTTATTTTTATTATTATTTTTTCATTACATGCAAACACTGTATAATAAAAATTTTCTGAGAGTGGATGGTGCTTTGTTACTTCTAGAAAATTTTATTTTCTGGACATACAGTATGTATAGGTACAATTTGTTACAGTAGTCTTAGTTAGTGGTTTAATGTTAATGTGTATGTAAAGCTTTACACATAGCCTCCTATTGTTTTGTTTATGTCATTTAAAGTATATTTTAGTTTATCTCTCATGTTTTTGCATTGGATTACCAAATGTTACACAGTGTTTGAATAACTTTGTTCCTTGATGTGATTTTGGGCCAAATATGTTTTTAAACACTAAGGGGTAGTTTCCCGGACAGGGATTAGCTTAAGCCAGGACTAGACCTTAGTTTAATTATGAAATATAATTAGAACAAACATTCCTTTCTAAAAACATTACTTGTGTGGATTTTGATGCAAAACAAAGGGCACTGATGTATTTTAAGATATGTCAGTGCAAGTTGTTTTCAGTTTGGACAGCTCTTACATTTTTTTTTGTTTAGGACTAGTCTTATCCCTGTCCTGGAAACCGCCCCTAAGGCCTGGTTTCACAGATAAGGCTCAGCTAAAGCCAGGACTAGGCCTTTAGTTAAATTAAGACGTTTAAGCATTTTTTACGTTTAAACATGCCTTAGAAAAGTACGTTACTGGTGTGTATCTTAAGACAAATCAATGGCACTGGCATATTTTAAGATCTGTATGTGCAAGTAGTTGTATGGGGCCACCATTCGTCAAACTTTTATGACCCCCTCCCCCACCCAGTGACAGTTGCTGTCTGACAGGTCGTTTTTATGACCCCTTGACAGATGGCGTTTTATGACCCCTTGACAGATGGTGTTTTATGACCCCATGACAGATGGTGTTTTGACAGGTTGTGTTTTATGACCCTTAACAGATGGTTTTATGACAGTTTGTGTTTTATGACTCCTTAACAGATGGTGTTTTGACAGTTTGTGTTTTTATGACTTGTTTGACAGGGGGCGGGACCATCAATCAAAATCTGTACAAGTTGTCAACTTTAGACAGAAAGTATTTAATGGTTTTATGGCCGGTCATTTAGAGTGATTGCTTTTCCTGAGTGTATTTTATGTCAAGCCTATGCTGATATGTTTAATGACGGCTCATGTGTGACAGCTCGTGTTTCGACATTTGATGTCAGCTCTCACCCTTCCTCCCTCCTTTCTCACAAGACCTGCATTCTTTCACAGGGGTGCGTGTTGTAAAGCGATTAAAGATTTCAAAAACTCAATGTTGGTAAAACAATCCCCCATTACGGTGTCAAAAAGTAAATGTTTATTTTAGATTTAGACAAATCATGAACAATGCTACGATTAAAACTTTTGATTGTAACATCACAAGTTATTTAATTAAATATTCCGTATACGGGTATAGTTTAAGCAATGATCTGAGCCAATACTACAATCTTTAGACGATAGTCTAAACTAAATAAAATTTTAAACGGTTCAGGAATTCCGTGAATCTTTTCATAACCTGCACTATAGTTTCACGCGTATTAAAGATCCGGCGGTGCCTGACAAAGCGCCGGGTGAGCGTTCATATCTGCCATTTTAAAATAATGTTAATAAATGTAATTCTGTCCACTATGGCAAAATAGGATTTTATTTTAGATTTAGTGGAATCTTTAACCAAGTCTCTGATTAAGACATGTGTATACGTGCACAGATGGTGACAGAGAAACTTATATATGACGTTAATAATCTTTTAAATGTTTTTAAGACGTATTCACCCCATTTTGGGGTTTTATTTTTAATTAAAGGCTTCTTAAAACATGTGTGAATATGTGTATATTATACAAAGAGTCTTATATTGTCTGCTCTGACAAAAATAAAGTATTATTTTAGGTTTAGGGGAATTGACTGCGTGTGTCTTATAAATACAACTTGATAATACGTTTGTTTTGTAAAGAGACTTCTTTAAAGTCACGCAAGAATAAAATATTTTAGTTGTAACTGGTTAAACTTAAAGCCGATATTTTCTATCGAACTAGTCTATTTTCTGTTCAGACACAAAGTTTTCTGATGCTGATATTATGTCAGTGTGTGTTTGTGTGGGGGTCGTGTGATGTAATCTTTGAAAGTTTATGACCGAACCTTTATTGGGGAGCGACAAGAGATCTCCCGGAATCAGTTTGGATGGAGCAGAGCTGTTATACTCAAGTCTATTGGTATGTATGTGTTTCGCTGTGTTCGTTCCAGTATTTTGTATGATTTATTTAAAAACTAAAAATTCGATCTCTGGTATTGCAGCGAAATTGTCTAAACTGGTATTAACTATTCCTGGTAAATCGCGGAGAAGAGTGGCCTGAACAAAAAAGTCAGACCGAGACTAGAACCTCCCGCAGCGTAACACGGAAATCTTGGAACAAAAGAGACGCCGACTGGCTCGTGTTGTCCGGTGTGTTTTTATTTAATCCTGTTACAATAGATTTAAACAAACTGGTTTGGTTTAATATTTTCTAATAACATGTGTTATCTGTTTTAAAGGTTTGGATATCAGAGGCAAAGCGAACGTTGTGTGTACTATTGCAAAATATATAGCGGATCTCCACGGTACGTTTATCTTGCATAAGAAAATTGTTTTATTTAGATATTTGTCCTAATAACTTGTTTTTATCTGTTTACAGGTTAGGATACAGACCACAACGCTTTGGACGTATCTTTAAAAAAGATTAAAATCAGAGACTTTTTGGATTTGTCTGGGGACATTTTAAACATTTTGTGGCAAATTGGATTTAAAACATTTCGGATACTGGATACCTAGTTTGATTTGTCCACAGAGCTTGTTTAAGACGTTTTCACCGCATTTTAGGGTTTATTTTTAATTAAAGGCTTCTTAAAACATGTGTGAAAATGTGTATATTATACAATGAGTCTTATATTGTCTGCTCTGACAAAAATAAATTATTATTTTAGATTTTAGATCAATTGACTGTGTGTGTTTTATGTCAAGCGTATGCTGTTATGTTTAATGACGGCTCGTGTGACAGCTTGTGTTTAGGCATTTGATGTCAGATATCACACTTCCTCCATCCTTATTCACAAGCCATGCATTCTTTCACAGGGGTGCGTGTTGTAAAGCGACTAAAGATTTCTAAAACTCAACGTTGGTAAAATAATTACCCATTACGGTATCAAAAAAGTAAATGTTTATTTTAGATTTAGACAAATCATGATCAATGCTACGATTAAAACTTTTGTTTGTAACATCACAAGTTATTTAATTAAATATTCCGTATACGTGTATAGTTTAAGCAATGACCTGAGCCATATCCTTCGGCGCCATCAATACTACAATATTTAGACGATAGTCTAAACTAAATAAAATTTTAAACGGTTTCAGGAACTCCGTGAATCTTTTCATAACCTGCTCTATAGTTTCACGCGTATTAAAGATCCGGCGGTGCCTGACAAAGCGCAGGGTGTGTGTTCATATATACCGTTTTAAATTAACCTTAATAAAATGTAATTCTGTCCACTATGGCAAAATAGTGGGTTTATTTTAGATTTAGGGGATTCTTTAACCAAGGCTCTGATTAAGACATATGTATACGTGCACCGATGGTGACAGAGAACTTATGTATGCCGTTAATAAACTTTTTAAAATGTTTTTAAGACGTCTTCAACTCATTTAGGGGTTTATTTTTAATTAAACGCTTCTTAAAACATGTGTAAATATGTGTATATTATACAAAGAGTCTTATAGTGTCTGCTCTGACAAAAATAAATTATTATTTTAGATTTTAGGACAAATGACTGCGTCTATCTTATAAATACAACTTGATATATACGTTTGTTTTGTCAATAGACTTCTTTAAAGTCACGCAAGAATAAAATATTTTAGTTGTAACTGGTTAAACTTAAATGTACTATTATCTATTTAACTATAAGCTATATTTTCTGAGCAGATATTTTTCTGTTTCTGATGCTGGTCTTATAACAGTGTGTGTGAGATGATGGCTGTTCACAGCAGGTGGCGGGTTGTAAACTAGGGTCTTTTTAAAACTGTAGTGGTAAAAAATGTAATAGCACATTGACAAAAATAAAGCATTTGGTTGTAACAAATTATTTAATGAAATATTCAGTATGTGTATAGCGATGAACGGTGTCAAAATCACCGGGGTCCCAACAATACTATAGTCTTTAGACTAAAGGGTATTTATTTTAATATAAATAAAATCTTAATCTTTTCGTGCACAATATTCTGATCACGCCATTAGATTGTGTACCAGCGTTTACAATAGAGAACATACGCGGATGAGTGTTCATATACACCGTTAAGAAACTTTTTTTAAACGATTAAAGACATTTTCAAATCATCTTCTGGGGTTTGTTTTAAATTAATGACATCTTAAAACCAACTGGGAATATGTGTTTATTACACAATAAAATGTAATTCTGGCCGCTCTGACAAAATAAGGGTTTAATTTTAGATTTAGGGAATTCTTTAATCAAGTCTCTGATTAAAACACATGAATGCGCGAACCACAGTTGCCAGAGAACGTACGCTGAGGCGCTCTTATGGCGTTAAGAACCTTTTTATTGTTTAAGACATTTTGACCCCATTTCCTGGTTTTGTGTCCGCTGTGGATCCCAACCTCTATGTGTTTATTATACAACAAATGCAATTCTGTCAGCATTTCTAGTTTAGAACGCCTCTGATTTAAAATGAAACGGCCATGTGACTTTTATGACAAAAGCTATTCGATCTTAATTTTTTGTTTTAACATCCAAAAGTTTTATACACAGTCCATAATTAAACAACTAGGTGTGTATGAGTAAGATTATATCTAATGTCACACGAGCAGCACCAAATCGCGCATGTGTCTGTGTGTGTGCATCCAGGCTGTTTATGTGTGGGCGTGTTTATGAGCCCGTGTCTTTGCAAGGTGTGTGTGCGTGTGTGTGTGTGTGTGTGTGTGTGTGTGTTTGCATGGGGGTCTATGATGTCTCTGTTTGTTACTAAAGTTTTGATATTAAGTCTGTGTCCTCATTGACAATAAGTAAGGGTTTTTAGATGTAGGCTTTATTACACAGATACTGATTAAATCATGTTATCCATTATTTGCGATTTAAAGAAACTTAAAAGGTTTAAGACATTTTATCTCACATTGTGGTGTTGTTTTTTAATTAATGTAACCTTAAAACCCTCTGTTATCCATTTAGGGAACAATAAAATGTTAGCAAATATTATTTATCAAAGTTGACGATGTTATAAGCCAGGATGTCACTAACGTGACAACAAACATTTATTTAAAGACAAAACATTTTAACAAAATTGCCATGGCTTACAGAGACACACTAGACTTAATAATAAAAATAAAAATATACTATTCGAACATCCTAACCTGGTATTAGGTTAGATTAGGTTTTAAGGTCAATCAGCGTCTTTAGCTTTACAACTTACAGCACAAAACCCCCCAATGACAGGATTTTTATGAAGTGGAGCAGACCCTTGGTATGCCTGTGGGGTTAGGTACAACTAAGGTCAACATCTATCAGTGCATAATAAGCAAACATGAAATTATATTTTAACTATGGTTTGTTAATGATGTTGCTAGGTTCGCGTATTTTTTCTGAAACAAACTTTTCTTTTCAAACTTAGTTAGGATACACACGTTTGTCGCCTCAAACACCTGATCAAAGTTTTTCTTCGCTAGCGACAACTAATGTCTGAGATTTTGTAAATTCATCAGATGGTTTTACGTGTGTATTTCTTAAACAAACATGTTGCTTTTCAATCTTAGGCAGAGTTCATACGTTTTGTCGCCTCAAACACTTGATCAAAGTTTTTTTCTTCGCTAGTGTCAACTTATGTCTGAGATTTTGTAAATTCATCAGATGTTTCTTACTTGTGTATTTTCTTAAACAAACTTTTCTTTTCAATCTTAGACAGTCTTCATACGTTTGTCTTTCGATAAGTTGTTCATAGTTTTTCTTCGCTAGTGTCCACTCATGTCTGAGATTTGTAAATTTCATCAGATGTTCTTACATGTGTATTTTCTGAAACAAATTTATGCTTTTCAAACTTAGGTAGTCATCATACTTTTGTCTTTCGATAAGTTGTTCATAGTTTTTTATGTGGTAGTGTCAACTTATGTCTGAGATTTTGTAAATTCATCAGATGTTTCTTACGTGTATATTTTCTTAAACAAACATTTTTTGTTTTTCAAACTTAGTTAGGATACACACTTTTGTCGCCTCAAACACTTGATCAAAGTTTTTCTTCGCTAGTGTCAACTAATGTCTGAGATTTTGTAAATTCATCAGATGTTTCTTACTTGTGTATTTTCTTAAACAAACTTTTTCTTTTCAATCTTAGACAGTCTTCATACGTTTGTCTTTCGATAAGTTGTTCATAGTTTTTCTTCGCTAGTGTCAACTCATGTATGAGATTTGTAAATTTCATCATATGTTCTTACATGTGTATTTTCTGAAACAAATTTATGCTTTTCAAACTCAGGTAGTCACCATACTTTTGTCTCTACATACATTTGTTCAAAGTTTCTTGTAGCTAGTGTCAACTGATGTCTGAGATTTTGTAAATTCAACAGATGGTCTTACGTGTGTATTTCTTAAACAAACATGTTGCTGTTCAAACTTAGGCAGTGTTCATACGTTTGTCTTTTCATAAGTTGTTCATAGTTTTTATTTGTTAGCGTCAACTAATGACAGAGATTTTGTAAACTCATCAGATTCAAACAAAACTCATTCATTTCTGTAGTTTATGTAACACCTTGTCAAACTCTTAAAGGTAGTACTATCTGTTTAAAACAACAATGCAAAGTATTTTAGATTTACTTGATAAATCTTTTACATCAAAACAAACTAGGATAGCAATATGTTTGAATCTGTAACAGGTGATACCACCAATAGCGTGTTGTACATAACAAAGTCTGTAAAATAATAAAGATTGATTAGGTTTTTATTTAGTAAACCTTTTAACACAAAGTGTAGAGTCTTTTGTATGTAACAACAAAGATGCGATGAAACAACGCAAAACAAGAGAGGATGCGTTTGTTAAAACACATATAAATTAAGATGCATACATCTACAAATGGGGCAATGTTTGAAATAGTTTGGCCGTATAGCCTCTAAATTCGGGACCAATAGATTAAAGACATTGCCCCATTTGTAGATGTATGCATCTTAATTTATATGTGTTTTAACAAACGCATCCTCTCTTGTTTTGCGTTGTTTCATCGCATCTTTGTTGTTACATACAAAAGACTCTACACTTTGTGTTAAAAGGTTTACTAAATAAAAACCTAATCAATCTTTATTATTTTACAGACTTTGTTATGTACAACACGCTATTGGTGGTATCACCTGTTACAGATTCAAACATATTGCTATCCTAGTTTGTTTTGATGTAAAAGATTTATCAAGTAAATCTAAAATACTTTGCATTGTTGTTTTAAACAGATAGTACTACCTTTAAGAGTTTGACAAGGTGTTACATAAACTACAGAAATGAATGAGTTTTGTTTGAATCTGATGAGTTTACAAAATCTCTGTCATTAGTTGACGCTAACAAATAAAAACTATGAACAACTTATGAAAAGACAAACGTATGAACACTGCCTAAGTTTGAACAGCAACATGTTTGTTTAAGAAATACACACGTAAGACCATCTGTTGAATTTACAAAATCTCAGACATCAGTTGACACTAGCTACAAGAAACTTTGAACAAATGTATGTAGAGACAAAAGTATGATGACTACCTGAGTTTGAAAAGCATAAATTTGTTTCAGAAAATACACATGTAAGAACATATGATGAAATTTACAAATCTCATACATGAGTTGACACTAGCGAAGAAAAACTATGAACAACTTATCGAAAGACAAACGTATGAAGACTGTCTAAGATTGAAAAGAAAAAGTTTGTTTAAGAAAATACACAAGTAAGAAACATCTGATGAATTTACAAAATCTCAGACATTAGTTGACACTAGCGAAGAAAAACTTTGATCAAGTGTTTGAGGCGACAAAAGTGTGTATCCTAACTAAGTTTGAAAAACAAAAAATGTTTGTTTAAGAAAATATACACGTAAGAAACATCTGATGAATTTACAAAATCTCAGACATAAGTTGACACTACCACATAAAAAACTATGAACAACTTATCGAAAGACAAAAGTATGATGACTACCTAAGTTTGAAAAGCATAAATTTGTTTCAGAAAATACACATGTAAGAACATCTGATGAAATTTACAAATCTCAGACATGAGTGGACACTAGCGAAGAAAAACTATGAACAACTTATCGAAAGACAAACGTATGAAGACTGTCTAAGATTGAAAAGAAAAGTTTGTTTAAGAAAATACACAAGTAAGAAACATCTGATGAATTTACAAAATCTCAGACATAAGTTGACACTAGCGAAGAAAAAAACTTTGATCAAGTGTTTGAGGCGACAAAACATATGAACTCTGCCTAAGATTGAAAAGCAACATGTTTGTTTAAGAAATACACACGTAAAACCATCTGATGAATTTACAAAATCTCAGACATTAGTTGTCGCTAGCGAAGAAAAACTTTGATCAGGTGTTTGAGGCGACAAACGTGTGTATCCTAACTAAGTTTGAAAAGAAAAGTTTGTTTCAGAAAAAATACGCGAACCTAGCAACATCATTAACAAACCATAGTTAAAATATAATTTCATGTTTGCTTATTATGCACTGATAGATGTTGACCTTAGTTGTACCTAACCCCACAGGCATACCAAGGGTCTGCTCCACTTCATAAAAATCCTGTCATTGGGGGGTTTTGTGCTGTAAGTTGTAAAGCTAAAGACGCTGATTGACCTTAAAACCTAATCTAACCTAATACCAGGTTAGGATGTTCGAATAGTATATTTTTATTTTTATTATTAAGTCTAGTGTGTCTCTGTAAGCCATGGCAATTTTGTTAAAATGTTTTGTCTTTAAATAAATGTTTGTTGTCACGTTAGTGACATCCTGGCTTATAACATCGTCAACTTTGATAAATAATATTTGCTAACATTTTATTGTTCCCTAAATGGATAACAGAGGGTTTTAAGGTTACATTAATTAAAAAACAACACCACAATGTGAGATAAAATGTCTTAAACCTTTTAAGTTTCTTTAAATCGCAAATAATGGATAACATGATTTAATCAGTATCTGTGTAATAAAGCCTACATCTAAAAACCCTTACTTATTGTCAATGAGGACACAGACTTAATATCAAAACTTTAGTAACAAACAGAGACATCATAGACCCCCATGCAAACACACACACACACACACACACACACACACACACACACGCACACACACCTTGCAAAGACACGGGCTCATAAACACGCCCACACATAAACAGCCTGGATGCACACACACAGACACATGCGCGATTTGGTGCTGCTCGTGTGACATTAGATATAATCTTACTCATACACACCTAGTTGTTTAATTATGGACTGTGTATAAAACTTTTGGATGTTAAAACAAAAAATTAAGATCGAATAGCTTTTGTCATAAAAGTCACATGGCCGTTTCATTTTAAATCAGAGGCGTTCTAAACTAGAAATGCTGACAGAATTGCATTTGTTGTATAATAAACACATAGAGGTTGGGATCCACAGCGGACACAAAACCAGGAAATGGGGTCAAAATGTCTTAAACAATAAAAAGGTTCTTAACGCCATAAGAGCGCCTCAGCGTACGTTCTCTGGCAACTGTGGTTCGCGCATTCATGTGTTTTAATCAGAGACTTGATTAAAGAATTCCCTAAATCTAAAATTAAACCCTTATTTTGTCAGAGCGGCCAGAATTACATTTTATTGTGTAATAAACACATATTCCCAGTTGGTTTTAAGATGTCATTAATTTAAAACAAACCCCAGAAGATGATTTGAAAATGTCTTTAATCGTTTAAAAAAAGTTTCTTAACGGTGTATATGAACACTCATCCGCGTATGTTCTCTATTGTAAACGCTGGTACACAATCTAATGGCGTGATCAGAATATTGTGCACGAAAAGATTAAGATTTTATTTATATTAAAATAAATACCCTTTAGTCTAAAGACTATAGTATTGTTGGGACCCCGGTGATTTTGACACCGTTCATCGCTATACACATACTGAATATTTCATTAAATAATTTGTTACAACCAAATGCTTTATTTTTGTCAATGTGCTATTACATTTTTTACCACTACAGTTTTAAAAAGACCCTAGTTTACAACCCGCCACCTGCTGTGAACAGCCATCATCTCACACACACTGTTATAAGACCAGCATCAGAAACAGAAAAATATCTGCTCAGAAAATATAGCTTATAGTTAAATAGATAATAGTACATTTAAGTTTAACCAGTTACAACTAAAATATTTTATTCTTGCGTGACTTTAAAGAAGTCTATTGACAAAACAAACGTATATATCAAGTTGTATTTATAAGATAGACGCAGTCATTTGTCCTAAAATCTAAAATAATAATTTATTTTTGTCAGAGCAGACACTATAAGACTCTTTGTATAATATACACATATTTACACATGTTTTAAGAAGCGTTTAATTAAAAATAAACCCCTAAATGAGTTGAAGACGTCTTAAAAACATTTTAAAAAGTTTATTAACGGCATACATAAGTTCTCTGTCACCATCGGTGCACGTATACATATGTCTTAATCAGAGCCTTGGTTAAAGAATCCCCTAAATCTAAAATAAACCCACTATTTTGCCATAGTGGACAGAATTACATTTTATTAAGGTTAATTTAAAACAGTATATATGAACACACACCCTGCGCTTTGTCAGGCACCGCCGGATCTTTAATACGCGTGAAACTATAGAGCAGGTTATGAAAAGATTCAGGAGTTCCTGAAACCGTTTAAAATTTTATTTAGTTTAGACTATCGTCTAAATATTGTAGTATTGATGGCGCCGAAGGATATGGCTCAGGTCATTGCTTAAACTATACACGTATACGGAATATTTAATTAAATAACTTGTGATGTTACAAACAAAAGTTTTAATCGTAGCATTGATCATGATTTGTCTAAATCTAAAATAAACATTTACTTTTTTGATACCGTAATGGGTAATTATTTTACCAACGTTGAGTTTTAGAAATCTTTAGTCGCTTTACAACACGCACCCCTGTGAAAGAATGCATGGCTTGTGAATAAGGATGGAGGAAGTGTGATATCTGACATCAAATGCCTAAACACAAGCTGTCACACGAGCCGTCATTAAACATAACAGCATACGCTTGACATAAAACACACACAGTCAATTGATCTAAAATCTAAAATAATAATTTATTTTTGTCAGAGCAGACAATATAAGACTCATTGTATAATATACACATTTTCACACATGTTTTAAGAAGCCTTTAATTAAAAATAAACCCTAAAATGCGGTGAAAACGTCTTAAACAAGCTCTGTGGACAAATCAAACTAGGTATCCAGTATCCGAAATGTTTTAAATCCAATTTGCCACAAAATGTTTAAAATGTCCCCAGACAAATCCAAAAAGTCTCTGATTTTAATCTTTTTTAAAGATACGTCCAAAGCGTTGTGGTCTGTATCCTAACCTGTAAACAGATAAAAACAAGTTATTAGGACAAATATCTAAATAAAACAATTTTCTTATGCAAGATAAACGTACCGTGGAGATCCGCTATATATTTTGCAATAGTACACACAACGTTCGCTTTGCCTCTGATATCCAAACCTTTAAAACAGATAACACATGTTATTAGAAAATATTAAACCAAACCAGTTTGTTTAAATCTATTGTAACAGGATTAAATAAAAACACACCGGACAACACGAGCCAGTCGGCGTCTCTTTTGTTCCAAGATTTCCGTGTTACGCTGCGGGAGGTTCTAGTCTCGGTCTGACTTTTTTGTTCAGGCCACTCTTCTCCGCGATTTACCAGGAATAGTTAATACCAGTTTAGACAATTTCGCTGCAATACCAGAGATCGAATTTTTAGTTTTTAAATAAATCATACAAAATACTGGAACGAACACAGCGAAACACATACATACCAATAGACTTGAGTATAACAGCTCTGCTCCATCCAAACTGATTCCGGGAGATCTCTTGTCGCTCCCCAATAAAGGTTCGGTCATAAACTTTCAAAGATTACATCACACGACCCCCACACAAACACACACTGACATAATATCAGCATCAGAAAACTTTGTGTCTGAACAGAAAATAGACTAGTTCGATAGAAAATATCGGCTTTAAGTTTAACCAGTTACAACTAAAATATTTTATTCTTGCGTGACTTTAAAGAAGTCTCTTTACAAAACAAACGTATTATCAAGTTGTATTTATAAGACACACGCAGTCAATTCCCCTAAACCTAAAATAATACTTTATTTTTGTCAGAGCAGACAATATAAGACTCTTTGTATAATATACACATATTCACACATGTTTTAAGAAGCCTTTAATTAAAAATAAAACCCCAAAATGGGGTGAATACGTCTTAAAAACATTTAAAAGATTATTAACGTCATATATAAGTTTCTCTGTCACCATCTGTGCACGTATACACATGTCTTAATCAGAGACTTGGTTAAAGATTCCACTAAATCTAAAATAAAATCCTATTTTGCCATAGTGGACAGAATTACATTTATTAACATTATTTTAAAATGGCAGATATGAACGCTCACCCGGCGCTTTGTCAGGCACCGCCGGATCTTTAATACGCGTGAAACTATAGTGCAGGTTATGAAAAGATTCACGGAATTCCTGAACCGTTTAAAATTTTATTTAGTTTAGACTATCGTCTAAAGATTGTAGTATTGGCTCAGATCATTGCTTAAACTATACCCGTATACGGAATATTTAATTAAATAACTTGTGATGTTACAATCAAAAGTTTTAATCGTAGCATTGTTCATGATTTGTCTAAATCTAAAATAAACATTTACTTTTTGACACCGTAATGGGGGATTGTTTTACCAACATTGAGTTTTTGAAATCTTTAATCGCTTTACAACACGCACCCCTGTGAAAGAATGCAGGTCTTGTGAGAAAGGAGGGAGGAAGGGTGAGAGCTGACATCAAATGTCGAAACACGAGCTGTCACACACGAGCCGTCATTAAACATATCAGCATAGGCTTGACATAAAATAAACCTCATTCACACAGACCTCTGGTCCCAGAAAATACCCGTAAAATTGCCAGACAAGCGTCTGTGTGAACAAAAACTCGTTCCGTTAATCTTCTGGGATCGTTGCCGGAAAGAGGACCTAGTAAGATACGCGGGTAACCCTCTGTGTGAACAAGAATGCCATAAAGGGCGTGTCGAAGTGAGGACGCGCGCGTCATCATCACAACACAAGTTATGGTTCAGCTCCTTACAATGAGAGATAACATGTATATAAACATTCACAACGAGAAATGTTGCAAACTAACATGTATATAAACATTCACCACGAGAAATGTTGCAAACTAGATTGAAGCAGTTATCAGGAAATGATATATGAGACGCATAAACAATGACGCACGTGCCGTAGTGAGGACGCGCGTGTCATGGCAACATGAAGTTGGTTCAACTCTTTAAAATCAGGGATTTACAACATTCACTACGAGAAATGTCAGCATACTAGACTGAAGCGGATATCAGGTAAGTTAGCTCGTTACTTACTGCTTTGAAACGGAGATCATTCAGCAGCATAAAAGAATATCGCGTCACGTGCTCATTTGAGCTATAATAAACGAAAATACCCGCATGTCATCCCAACGAGATATATTGTTCAGCTCCTCAAAATGCGGGTTTTAAATGCATATAAACAATCACGATGAGAAATGTCTGAAAACTGTATCAAAGCAGAAATCAGGGAGCTTGTCAAATATCCACTCTGAAGCTGAGATCATTCACCAGAATAGAACTGTGCATTCACGCGCTCCTTTGTAGTCTTATCATAAACAAAAATGCACGCGAGTTGTTTCTGGAGGAGAGAAATAATAAATAATATGCAAACTTCAGACGCTGCGTAGAAGAGAGGGCGGGACTTTCAACATGTCACGTGTCTTTCCGGGACCATCAGATGCCGTGTAAACTTGGCAGTGTGAATGAATAAAATATCAAGCGGTCCCGTAAAATTCCAGGATGCCTGTCCCGTGTATCTTACGGAAAATCTGTGTGAAAAGGGCTAAACACTCAGGAAAAACAATCACTCTAAATGACCGGCCATAAAACCATTAAATACTTTCTGTCTAAAGTTGACAACTTGTACAGATTTTGATTGATGGTCCCGCCCCCTGTCAAACAAGTCATAAAAACACAAACTGTCAAAACACCATCTGTTAAGGAGTCATAAAACACAAACTGTCATAAAACCATCTGTTAAGGGTCATAAAACACAACCTGTCAAAACACCATCTGTCATGGGGTCATAAAACACCATCTGTCAAGGGGTCATAAAACGCCATCTGTCAAGGGGTCATAAAAACGACCTGTCAGACAGCAACTGTCACCGGGTGGGGGAGGGGGTCATAAAAGTTTGACGAATGGTGGCCCCATACAACTACTTGTGCACATTATTTTTTAGTTGAAACAGCTCAAACTTGTTTTTTAGTTAATATTTCAATTCAATTTGCAATATAAAAATCTTTTTGCACTACCATTTGTTTTTAAAGGGCATGCAGAAACCTGGCTTCCAATTCCTAAATCTTTCGGTGAACAATTTCAATCCTGCTAGAAACAGGTGACAACCAAATGTTGTTACGCTCATTGGTTGGTGTTGTGGTTTATTTGCTGAAAAAGCTTCTGCAAAACCGGTTCATGTTTCTGTAATGTGTTATGTTGTATTTCTGTGACTTACAAATTTACATTGTAGAGTAACATGCATTAATTTATCTTTACTTTGTCTGTGGTCTTGTCATTATAATGCAAAGAAATATGACTTACTACACAACCCTGTTACGTATGTAATGAATTAACTCCACACTTAAAAGTTTGAGGTAGCTTATAGTTATTAAATGTAAAAATTGGGAGGTTTTAGGGCACTTTAAAAAGTCTTTGTTTGTGTAGGTAGTATGGCTGTTTTATGTTATTAAATTTGTGTATAAATGGAAGTATAAAACCAACAAATAAATAAATAAAATTGAATTTACTACTAAATAGTAATAAACTGAGTAAGTTACAAATGTCTTAATGGCAGTAAGTAACCAGTTGTTGATAATGGTTCTTACAAAGTTTTATTGGCCTTAACCTACAAGATCCATATACTGCTTGTACAGTATATGACTCATTGGTGTGTGCAGAACATAATCAAAAGTCCAAACCTGCACGGGTCTCCCAACACTTTACTTTAAAACTTGAAAGATGTTTTAGGTCTAAAGTAACTTTGACCCAAGACTATTATACAATAAAAATGTAGGCCTGGTTTCACAGCCAGGAATAGGGCTTAGTCAATTTAGGACATTTTAGTTTTATAAATGTGACTTGGAAGTAATCATTACTGTTGTGTATGAAACAATACTGAAACAGCACTGGTCTACTTTAAGGTATGTCAGTGCAATTTGTTTTCAGTTTGGACAGCTCAAACATGCATTTTAGTCTGTGACTAAGCTTAAGCCTTGTCTGCGAAACCAGGCCATAATGTTGTATGAAACGTTCAAGATTCTGAAGAACTGCAGAGGCTGTAGATAATATAATTTTTTTCTGTCATATAAAATCTTATTTGTAATTTAAGTGTGAAGGTGCATTAAATAGAAATTTATCACTGATTTTATATATATATATATAATATTTAGATATAATATTTTGATTTCAATCCTCCTAGAGACTCAGTATGTAAAAAATATCTCCTTTGTGATTGGATAGTTGTAATGTGGTTCAGGACAAACATGCCATAACCAGTTTATGGCTTTAATTGTTTGTGGTTTTGCTTGTCAAATGTCAAGCTTATAAAACAAAACAATTTGGCGAGTCTGTTGTCAGCACTCTACGGGAAAACTATGATGCGTGGGCCTGATACTCATGACTCAGAAAGTTTATTAGTGAAAATCTGAAAAACTAGCATTAGTTAAAAAAAAATCATGTTTATCAAATATATTACATTTTGTAAAATGCAAATTACAATGCCCAATATGTTAAAAAACTGACTTGTTACTAAATACTGTATTATGTTTTAATGGTATCAAAATGTTGTTAACCTTCATGTTTTGAAGAAACATCACAGATCTAAATTCTTCATGAAGGTTTGGTGTACATGATAACCATGACGGGACTTTCCCAAACTGGTTAGACATGACTTTATTGTAACCATTGAAGTTTTAACACAGGAACCTTGAGGCTTATAGACAATAATATTTTGTTTCTTTGATCAAGTAATACTTTAATTTCAGAAATCTACTGCAATAATGAATAATTTCACAGTTTTGATGAACCATTGCCACAGAAGAGCAGGCTATCCTTAATTCAGTCCGAAATTCCACATGGAACTTATTTAAGATAGCAAATCATTACATTTTAAATCTCTCTAGCGTACATGCATAGTAAGAAATGTTAGAATGTCATTTCGTGGATATAAATCTTTTAGATATCCAATCTAGATCACTCCACATTTTTTTATAATTACTGTGATACTCATTGTTTGTGTGATACTGGCACCTAGAGGCTGTAGTGAAAACGTACAGCGTATTATTTTGTGTTATTTCTAACAATATTTTCTCCACATACAGTCCAAAGACATGTAGATCAGTACGATTTGCACTATAGGTGACAGTACTGTATGTATGTGTGTGTCCCTGTGTTAGCCCTGTGAGGGAATGGCCAACAGGTGTTTCCCTACTTCGCCCCAAAAAATAGTTGGGTTACTCTTCACAGAGACCCCACATATTGCAGTATTGAAAATGTATGAATGGAGTTTCTGAAGCTTAACCACATGACACGAATGTATTTACAAACCCGTTAGGCTAACATAGAAAATATCCATTTGTGACCCAACCATGGGTTCAAACAACCTAGCATACACTGAATATGTTGGCCATTCCTGCATCATAATTTTAAAGTAAATTCAGCCTGTTGACATTTTAATCAAAATAGTTTATAACATTTGCTGTTTTTACACAAATATGAGTTTGCTTAACCTTCTTTACTTAACTTATTTACTGGTAACACCAGTTAATTTAACCTAAAATGTTCAAGTAGACTGTATATATTATTTTAACTTGGAGTTCATACATTGTACTGATGCATATTATAAATAAAGAGTATTGAATGACTAATGCCAGTCATTGAATGAATGGATGCTTCAGAATTTTTTGGTGTTTTTTATTATTGTGGAGAGAAATACAATGTGTCCAACAGGTTCAAGTTGTTTTTTTAGTAACACGTTTCACCCTTTTGTTGCCCCTGTCCCAATTTTTTTTTTGCGGCCATCAAATTTGAATTAACCTTTCTTTTAAATGGTACATTTCCTCAGTTAAAACATTTGATGTGTTTGATGTTTTATGGTAAATGAGTTTTTGAGGTTATTGCATTCTGAATTTATTTACGCTTTTCATGTTGTCAATTCTTTTCTGGAAATGGGGTTTGCAGTTGATCTGTTAGAAGTCAATGCATGCAAAGCAGTTTAAGATTTAAAAAAAATGCCAATGTCTTAATGTAAGTGATGAAAAAGCTGTCTATTGCTTGTGTTTTAAACTGTGAATATCCTGGACGTGTGCAATGTAAGTTATAAATGCAGGCATACCTATAGTTTTAATTCACACAAATTTAAAATGAAAATCATGTTGGCAAAAATTATAAATTGTTTTTTATTTGTTTTACTGCAGTGTGACAGTTATCTGTGTTTTTAAAAACTTTTCTCTTAAAACCCCAAGATTTTATCACAATAACTACAGGATGTCTCAAATAGGTAACGGCATAGTTCACACATCATTTTAATGTTGTTATGATTTACTCATAACTAAACCTAAACCTGTCTACTTTCCTTATTCTGTTGAAACAAAAGAAGATATTTTCATAAATGATGGTAAGCACACAGTTTATAGTACCCATTGACCTCCATAGTATTTGTTTTTCCTACTATGGAAGTCAATGGGTACCATCAACTGTGTGCTTACCATAATTTATCAAAAAATCAAACATGAGAGTGAGTAAATGATGACAGAATTTTAATTTTTGGGTAAACTATCCCTTTAAACATGAAATGCACAGTGTATATAACATAGAGTATCATATACAGCTTTACCAGCTTGTGTCTTAAAAAAAGAAAGTCTTACCTAGCAATACTTGACACTTTTGACCACAGTGGTTGATTTGTCAGTTTATGTGGATACTCGCTTGGTAAAAAGAGTTCCTTAGATGAGTTTAGTATATTCTCAGTTATGTCACCGCAAAATCTATTAATTTGTCATCTCACACTGTTTCTGTGTGAATTTACTGGATCATGTAAATACAAGAAGATATGCTAAGGGAATGTAATATACAATTGCTAAAATGCATATGTGTAAAAGATTTCAGAACTACAATCAGATTGCTATAACATTTACTGGGAAAGCCTAGTTGTACTGTAGTTTAATATTGTACACGTAATACAATATTAAATGAAATGCATACATTATCATCTCAGCACAGTAGTGATGGGAAGAAATGGAAGCATGTACTTGCTTTAGTTTCGTTAAAATATTGTTAACTATCAAGTAAATATGATGTTGCTCATATTACTTTTCAGCTGATGGATATTATAACAGTCGGTTATCAGTATGCTGCTACAGCATGCAGAACCTCAGTAACATGTTGTACATTAATAGCTATATCTTCAACAAAGATGTGTTCATGCGGTTCAACTGTGGTAAAGTACGTAGGGTACACTGAGTTTAGAGTAAAACATGCAGAAATACTGAATACAAATATTAATATTTTGGAGCAAGAGAGAGGTTATCTGGATAGATTCTGCAAACATAATGCTATAATCCATTATGATTATGTACTTGACAAAGCAGGTAAATAGCACAAACATGATTCATTTTAAATGCCTTAGGTGAATCTACTGTACTATACTAATCTAACCATGTGGATATAAAAAATACATGCTAACTTTAAAATTTAATATCAGTAAAATTTTACCAATGTGAAACATACAATGAAAATTGCATTGCCAAACTTATGACCTTTACACATTTTTAGAAATCATGATATCAAACTATGTACAGTACAAATATGTTGTATTTGGAATGTTACTGCAGCCAGAGGTTATGCTCAGTTTAGTGAAGCAGACTGGTGGGAGACTTCCAGCTGTGTTGATGTGCAGTGCTTATTTATCCCAAAACTATCAAACTGACCTGGCTGAGAGATAGTGAACCTGTGACCTCTTATGTGACCTCCACCAAGGAGAATCGTCAGGAGCTGCAGGACTCATTTACTACATAAAGAAATCATCAGTCAGTAAATATGAGAATAACACATAGTGATATTCAGTCACCCTCATTATAACTATATCAAATTATAATGTTGTGTTATTACTTTGTTGGCAGGGATGATTTGGGTACCATTAATCTCTGAAAAACAAGTAAAGACCTGCTTGGATCACTGATTCACACTTCATGTGCAATAACGAACTCTCCACTCTCCTAAACGTTTAACTGCTATTTCATTTTTTGCGATTAAAACATCAATAATTTGAAATAGAAATTTTGGAGCATATTTGATAAATATTTGTTTTAAATTTGAAGATCATATGAAATGCAGCAGCAACACTGCAGCAACCAAGAAATGCATGCAGATTTTGGAGATTACGGGTAGAAAATATTGTGTTAGTTAAATTCAGAGTAAGTTCTGATTTAGTGTAGAAACAGATTTATGATAAAATGATGATAAGAGAATAACGTTATACATTGTAGAAACAACCACAAGTCATGTATAAGATAGAGACAGAATACATAATTTTCTCTTAAGACAATAGATCATTGTTTGTTATGTTTCGGAGGAGAACAAAGATAAATCTTTTCGCATAAACACGATTTTATTGGCCAACATTTTTATAATTGGATATTTACCGCCCCCTATGGGCGTAATCCTGTGTTTGGTTTCAAATGAGACCTTTATTCCCTAAATATGCCGCAAAAACAGGAGTGACATAAAGTCACCCAACAGCAATGTTAAAGACATGAAAAGAAAAAATATGATTACTGTAAAAATCTGTGTTATTCTATCAAATATTCATTCTGAAATTGTTCCTAAAATACATGTAAAACATTAGCACTCTGCTGTTGAATGTAAAACTTGTTTTATATGGAGTATTTAAGATTTGTAATAATTGCATGCTTTTGTTAGTTTGTTCGTTTCAGTTTTTCTGCAATTAAATGCCAATAAAAACATTATATTTTTAGGAATTCAGCAGAAATGTTGTCAGTAGTTGACGCAATGAAACAATAATGATCATTTTACTTAAACACATAAGTATGTTTAGATTTTTTTTAAATAATCTTGAAGTGGTCTCTGATTATATTTATAATTTGTCTGTTTAAGATGCACAAAAGCAATTTTCACCTTGTTTTTATTTTATATTTTATTTTAAACCAATGACCTAATATTAATCAACACCGTGAATTTAGGCTTTTAGATTAAGCTGGTTTAAATTCTGCTTCTATGGGGCGGTTTCCCGGACAGGGATTAGACTAGTCCTAGACTTAAACACTTTTAAGAGCTCTCCAAACTGATAATAACTTGCTCTGACATATCTTAAAATACATCAGTGCCCTTTGTTTTACCTCAAAATGCACACAGGTAATGTTTTTAGTAAGGCATGTTTGTTAAAACTAGTTATTTTCCTAATTAAACTAAGGCCTAGTCCTGGATTAAGCTAATCCTGGTCCAGGAAACCGCCCCTATATCATTTTAGGGAACCCAAAAACCATTTGCTGCTTTATGTGTAACACCAGCATATTTTCTCACAGTTATTTATTACATAAAAATGTGCAAGGCAACAATTACTTGACGTTAAAGATTTTGACATTGCACATAGCAACACAAACTTATTCTCTATCAGGTTAAAAATCCTCAGGATTTATAATTAATATAGCTTAATTTTTGTAAGTATTCCTTAAATTTTCCATTTGCTTACTGAATGATGATGTTTATTATCTTAACGTCTCTTTTACTTTCTGTTGTATTATTGTCTTTTTCTTTATAATTTTTATATCACGTTTTGTGTACATACATATGAATTAAAACATGAGTTTTGTAACAAATGTTTAATTTACGTTACAAACATGACCACCAGGTGTCACTGTAATCACACATGAAATACACAGCACCTGTTTTATCTGCGCGCAGCTCATATAAAGAATGATTTTCTTAAATCACCTGTCTGGGATTTACACTATTACACACACAAAAACTTTAAGAAACGTCACAAGTGATATTTTGTGATATGCAGGTAACAATAATAGTAACACCATCAAACATTCAGTTTTTCTGTGTGAACTAACTTATTCGAAGCTCTTCATTGAGCAGTTTAGTGTTAGTGTTTAATTCACTAGCAGTAGATCATGTGGCTCGTGCTGTTGACTGCTGAGGATCTTCAGCTCTGATGACGAAAGACAGACAACCGACGCAAACGTGAGAAACAATTTCTATAGATGGATTCTGCAGAAGAAAAGCGGGTTAATCTAAAAAATATGTCTCAAACTCATTTATCTTATAAAATAAGCAATTTAGACGATTGTTTTCTTGTAATGTAGAGTAAGTTAATGTAAAACGCACAGCACTTGCTCTGGACAGTGAGACGCTGCGCGTGCTTACAGGTGAAACGACATGCTGAGTGTGTAAACGCGCTTTTAGTGTTTAGGGTTCATAGATGACTTCAAGAATCGTTAATGGGACACATCACAGATAACCCTTGCTTTCAAAATGAGCTTCTATCCTCACATATGGAAGATTCTGCAGATATTGGCAACGATAATCACGGCTGTCACGCAAGGTATGTACTGTAGAGGTACATTTCCAATATTTTAATCGACGAATAATCTGTAATTATGTATAAGTTAGAAGTGCTAAATTATAATGATTTTTTAATTGTCTTAAATAGTGTACTTAACATGAATTTAAAACCTGAACATACACATACCTGCCTGCAGACCAACAGTGAGGGCGCAAAAGTGATTTAACTTGATTTTTATGACTGTTTGAATTGTAAAAATAATACAAAAATTGCCATTTTGAGGTCTAGTAGATGATGAATAGCACAGTATTAACAAACATATACTGTGTTCTTATTGCATTATGTTTTATTTGTATCAGCATATACCTGTTTTTTGGGGCATTGTTTGGTCATCAGTGATCAATTCTGCCTAACTTTGTGCCCTATAGGATAGGTCATGACAAGTACATCAAAAGTAGCAAGTGCACATACTGTGCAATGTAGTTTCAGCATAACTTCACAGTTTGAGGGTATAAACATGTTCAAGAATTTAAAAAATGTAAAAAAAAATGTGGTTTAATAGTGTCACCTAGCAAAATTCATTGCAGCAACTTACTTATTCATTTAGCTGACGTTTTTATCCAAAGCGACTTACAATTGCTATATATGTCAGAGGTCGCACGCCTCTGGAGCAACTAGGGGTTAAGCATCTTGCTCAGGGAAACAATGGTGTGTCACAGTGGATTCGAACCCGGGTCTCTCACACCAAAAGCGAGTGTCTTATCCACTGCGCCAGCAACCTTTGCACTAAGTTTCATATACAAATTTGGTATGCTTGTGACTGCCTTAATATTCTGTAAATAGGCTTTATGCCCAGCTGCACTACTTTCTAAACTTCAGCCAGCTCCTTGTTTCCTGTCTGCCATTATTGGACAAACTGATTAATCCAGGTGTGGCTGACCTCAGTAGTCACAAAAAATCTGATTAATCCAGGTGTACCTGACCTCAGTAGTCACAACAACAATAATCAGACACACCTGGATTAATCAGTTTGTCCAATAATGGCAGACAGGAAACAAGGGCTGTTTCTCAATATGCGTTCTTCAGCGATCTTGCGTCCTTGTGTCCACGCTCTACGTCATCATTAACAGTCGAAGTTCAATTCCAATTCTCAAGAACACAAGAACAGAGGACGCGTGAAAATACCAGGATGAGTTCTTGATATCAAGGATGCATCGAGTGCAGACTTGCGCGCTGAAATCTGGGGAGGTCACGTGACCAACAGGAAGATCGCACACATCTCAATTCTCACAAGTGCGTTCTGTGTTCTCGCGACCTTCTGAGTTCGTTCTTCCGAGGTCTCCTTGCAAGACCAGTCCGTTCTTTGCGTTCTTAGAATTGAGAAACAGCCAAGGAGCTGGCTGAAGTTCAGGAAGTAGTGCAGCTGAGCATAAAGCCTATTCCAATTAGTTAACCTTACTTTTAACAAGCATAGATTTTTTCCAAATTATTTAAGCGTACAGGATGTGTTGATATTTTCTTCCGAAAAACAATCATCAAAATTTCGATAGGACCTTTGGATGAGTTGTCACAGAATGACACAAATTGAAATTAGCTAGAAAAACTATGGGGTGGTTTCCTGGACAGGAATTTGCTTAAGCCAGGACTAGGCCTTAGTTTAATCAGGACATATAACTAGTTTTAACAAACATGTCTTAGGGCTAGTCCACACGGACAAAAATCCCCTCCACACATGCTTGGTTTAACTCTTTCGCTGCCAGCGTTTTTTTTTTTAAAGTTGCCAGCCAGCGCCAGCGTTATTCATGATTTTCACAAAAGTTTAATGCCTTCCAGAAAATGTTCTTCTTTAAATATAAATATATATAACATACAATATACCAAATGAAAGAACAGACCCTCTGCTTTAAAAAAAAAAAACAGTTTCTTCCTACCTTTAGTAGTTCTTTGTAATCAGCTTTTGAATATGGGTAGATTTCTGCAAAAACACCACATTTTAAGCAAAAAGCAGAGATAATTCCATTTTTGTGACAGACTTTTCATAGAAATCCCATTCAGAGCGATCTTTAAAACAAACACGGACACGCAGCCGCTTGCCATAGAGCAATACTTCCAGGTTTAAAAAGTTGCAGAAGGGCGCCACCTGGTTGATAATAGCGGTATTGTGGAAAGACGGAAATACTCGTCATTGGCAGGGAAGCGTTTTCTCTTGATTGACGAGATATCTTGTCAATGGCGACGAAAGAGTTAAAAGAAATCTCCGCCTACATGAACAAGCAAAAACACGTGATCACGCGCTGTCAAGAGCATGCCACACCAGCAGACGGTGATATAACCCTAGTTGTAAAGCCACGTCGGTCAATCAGAAGCCTTAATCAGAAGCAAAACCCCTGGTTGTACTGTCTACACGACAACACTGCAACCGGCGTTTCTGACAAAAACTCACCCTGGCAGGGGTTTTCAAAAATGTTCGGTTTCAGTGACGTGATACTGCGTTTCCGTGTGGACAAAACGACCTAACCGCGTAAAAAAAGTCACGGTTATAAAAATACCCGTGTTTGTGTGGACAAGGCCTTACTAAAAACATTACTTGTTTGCATTTTGGAGCAAAACAAAGGCCAGTGATGTATTTTAAGATATGTCTGTGCAAGTTGTTTTTAGTTTGGACAGCTCTTACATACATTTTAGTCTAGGACAGTGGTTCTCAATTCCAGTCCTCGCCCCCCCCCCCCCCCCAGAATGTTTTAGATGTCTCCTTATATAAAACACCTGATTTCACTCATCAGTCTCCTTAATTAACCCACTTACAAGCTGATGAACTGATGAACTCGGGTGTTTTTATACAGTATGGAGATATCTAAAATGTTCTGGGAGGGGGGGCCCGAGAACTGGAATTGAGAACCACTGGTCTAGGACTAGTCTAATCCCTGTCCGAGAAACCGCCACTTTATGATTAACTAACATTATTGAAGTTCAATTCGCTCGATATTTGCATAAAGTTAAACTTTTCTTAACTTTCTCGCGTCGCTGGACACGCCCATATGGTCGCCAACGGTCACTTTCGCTCGTGCCGCCAGAAGTCGCTTGGTTTTCATTGAAATGAATGAGATCGTGTCGCTCTGCTACTGCTGGTCGCTGGCTGTCTGAATGGGGGGTTACCTGCTGCTGTTTAAGTTATCACGTTATTGTTTGTACCTCTATTAATGACATCCGATTAAAGATTATTTAACCAAATTTTTATATATTCTTATCTTGTTCAATTACAGATCTGGACAGCCAGGAGACGTCTGATGCCATCAAATCCTCCACCCCATATCTCATGTATCTTCCTGTAAGTTACCAGGTGTGGGATGCAGACTACTTTCTGTTAAAAGAGGCGGGACAGGACATCATGAGGAATTCCAGTATGCAAAGTCACACACAGCCAATTGTCGTTCTCCGGGCAGAGCGTCACCCAGTGATTAATGCCAACTATAGCCTCTTCTCCACCAAACAGGAGATCCCCTTGGATTTAATGCAGTCAGTGGAGTTATTTCGACCCTCGCCGCCAGTTTTTACCCTCAACTGGAGAGTGCAGTCTTTTGTGTTAACCCGATGGGTCTATTCATCTTCTCCCAAAGTGCGAGTCCTCTTCTACGTGGCTGGAAGGGATTGGGCCAGGGAGGAAAAGGTAAAAGGGAGTAAAGATGAGCTGCCATGTGTGATCGTATATGCCTTCTGGCAGACACAGGAAGTCCGTAGCTCTTGCGTCATTGGAAATAAGCATGGGACCTGCATGGCCGAGGTTGACATTCCTGTGGCCTGGTTCAGCCCAGCTGAGAGCAGCTCCAGCCGGGAAAGACTGGGGCCATCCCAGGGCAACCCTGTGGAGCTTTACTACCAGGCCCGACCCAGCAGCTTTGGGCCATACAGCGGCAGTGGAGAGGAAAGTAAAAAATGGGATGTGGAGGGTGGAAATGTAGGGCAGCCCCAAGTGGCTGTGACCCCAATGCAGAGGATTGGGAGTGTGCGCCTCCTACAGGTCAAACAGGGGGCCGCACCAGTGTCTGTCCTTAGATTGGGAGAGGCTGTGGTCATCCAGACCTCCTCTAAACCACTTAAAAAGAACGATATTGCCTCCTTTTATGTTTACATGAGGAGCTCAGCCAACCTGGACACATTTTCCCTCAGGTAAGTCTCACCTGGAGAGATGTACTTGATGTTTTTAAGTTAATTTGGTTATAATTCAAGTCTGTTAACTTTCTATTTGGCCCTTGGACCCTGTGTGTGTTTCTTTTTCACCGGGATATCTCTAGTACTTGGTCATTTAATATTCTGATTATGAAGCTCTGGCATTTTGTGCCAATGTGTGTACGTATGCTTTTGACATTTTAAAGACTTCATTCATTAAATGAAATGTCATGTTTGACAAATAATTGAAAAACAGGCTTGTAAGCAACTTGATATCAAAAGTTTTAAACAGTTCAGACAGGAGATGATGAACACGATCAGCCGTCTTCTCTGTCAGTAACATCCGTGACTGTTGACGTTTACACGAAAAGAAAGTACACGGAGGAACGCGAAGTTAAAATACTTTCCACTGTTATGTGAGAGAGGCGCTCTACATGCAACATGAGAGAGAATGGAGGGAGGGGCGCTGAGCGCTTGCTTCAATTAATTAAGCCGTTTTAAATAGTAAAATAAAAATGTAAATACGAATCATGAAAAATCTATTTGTGGCGGATCAATATATGGGAAACACTGCAATAAAAAGCAGTACAGATGGTCCTACAAACACGCACATGCAAAGTTTGATGAACAAAAAGAAATCATATTTTCTGATACATAACCTTAATCCTGTATTACATATAAAACATTTACATTGGGTGGTATTCCTTGATTAATGTAAATTATTCCCTCTGTTTAATATTTGCAAAGTGCTCAAAAAAGAAGGGTGTGCTATTGTTGCTGTTGAGAGTATTTTACACTTGCAGTTGTAAGTTGTATGTTTTTTGTCATTACTCTTATTTTAAATGTCTGCTAGCCTCTATGACACACTGTACTGTTTGTCTGTATTGGTAGAAGCTTTTAGATTCTGGTCCCACAGCTCTAATGGTGCCTTAACAGGGATATTTGGCATTATTGAGCTGTCATATTTTCTCTCTCCTCTAGGCACAAAATGTTGCTGTTTATGATCAATATAACACAATATATTGCTTCTGTTCTTTTATTTTACTGTAATATGGGATCAGTGTGATACTTAATGCAGGTTGTGGCTATAATCATTTCTCAGCTAAGATGAACATTTGTGTGGTTGACCAAGACAAGAGTATCACCCAACATCATATCCATATGTACTGACTGAGCATGTTATTTTAAAATAATGGGGAGCTCACCCCTTTGCTGTTTTCTCATTTTGTGCACAGGGCCATTATACTGTTAGAGAGTAAAGGGGCCCTTAACAAAGAATTGCAACAATTTTGGAAGCACATAATTCTCCTGAATATCTGTTCTTGTATGAAGTTTACAAAATCTTTACAGGAAATGACGCACCCAAACAAATCTGTTAATCTAAAGGGGCTACATTATACATAGTTGGTTAATTTTTTTATTACACGGCTCATTGGAATGCTTGATTCTGATTTGCCAGTTGTGACATTTGCAGGTTTATTATTCCCAGAAAACAACTGCTTAACACATGCTAACCCGAATGCTGCAAATTATTTTGACAGGTACAGTTTAATATAACAAAAATTTAAATATAAATATTTTAATAACATATACGACATTATATTTACAAATTATTAAACCAAGTAGCTTGTTTGCGACATTTGAATGTTTTGTCATGTTTCATCGTGGAAGGTCTGCATTTGTAAAAAATTTGTTTGTTCAAATGAATAATTAATGTTCTTTACCTTATTTATCAGGTATGTCTGTGTAATAAGCAGGATAATGTACAGGCAGCCAGTTGTTATCGTGAAATAAGCCCCTTCCTGA